>NW_027182366.1:0-373737 GCF_040938575.1 Ambystoma mexicanum
CCAACTCCTTCCCATTCCAACCTGAGACCCTTCCTATAGCATGAAATGGGATATCCAACTCTTTCCAAATCCAATCCTGATACCCTTCCGATAGCATGAGATGTGATATCCTAATGCTTCTACCAAACCTGAGACCCATACTATGGCATGAGATGTGATATCAAACTCCTTCCCATTCCAATCCTGAGACCCTTCCTATAGCTTGAGATGTGATATCCAACTCCTTCCCATTCCAATTCTGAGACCCTTCCTATACCATGAGACTTGATATCTCAATGCTTCTAATACCAAACCTGAGACACGTCCTATAACATGAGATGAGATATCCAAATCCTTCCCCTTCCAAACCTTAGACCCGTCCTTCATCATGAGATGTGATATCCAACTCCTTCCCATTCCAATCCTGAGACCCTTCCGATATCATGAGATTTGTTATCTCAATGCTTCTAATATCAAACTTGAGACCCTCCCTAGAGCATGAGATGTGACATCCAAGTCCTTCCCATTCCATTCCTGTGACCCTTCCTATAGCATGAGGTGTGATATCTCAATGCTTATACCAAATCTGAGACCCTTCCTATAGCATGAGATGTGATATCCAACTCCTTCCCATTCCAATCCTGAGACCCTTCCTATAGCATGAGGTGTGATATCCCAATGCTTATACCAAACCTGAGACCCTTCCTATGGCATGAGATGTGATATCCAACTCCTTGCCATTCAAATCCTGAGACCCTCCCTATAACAAGAGATGTCATATCCAACTCCTTCCCATTCCAAACCTGAGACCCTTCCTTTAGCATGAGATGTGATATCCAATTCCTTCACATTCCAATCCTGAGACCCTTCCTATAGCAAGAATGTAATATCCAACTCCTACCCATTCCAATCCTGAGACCATTCCTATAGCATGAGATGTGATATATCAATGCTTCTAATACCAAACCTGAGATCCTTCCTATGACATGAGATGTGATATCCAAATCCTTCCCATTCCAATCCTGAGACCCTTGCTATAGCAAGAGATGTGATATCCAAATCCTTCCCATTCCAACCTGAGACCCTTCCTATAGCATGAGATGTGATATCCAACTCCTTCCCATTCCAATCCTGAGACCCTTCCGATAGCATGAGATGTGATATCTCAATGCTTCTAATACCAAACCTGAGATCCTTCCTATAACATGTGATGTGATATCCAAATCCTTCCCCTTCCAAATCTGAGACCCTCCCTTTAGCATGAGATGTGATATCCAACTCCTTCCCATTCCAATCCTGAGACCCTTATGATAGCATGAGATGTGATATCTCAATGCCTCTAATACCAAACCTGAGATACTTCCGATAGCATGAGATGTGATATCTCAATGCTTCTAATACCAAACATGAGATCCTTCCTAAAACATGAGATGTGATATCCAAATCCTCCCCCTTCCAAACCTGAGACCCTGCCTATAGCATGAGATGTGATATCCAAGTCCTTCCCATTCCAATCCTGAGACCCTTCCTATGGTATGAGATGTCATATACAACTCCTTCCCATTCCAAACCTGAGACCCTTCCTATAGCATGAGATGTGATATCTCAATGCTTATACCAAAGCTGAGACCCTTCCTATAGCATGAGATGTGATATCCAACTTCTTCCCATTCCAATCATGAGACCCTTCCTATAACATGAGATGTGATGTCTCACTGCTTCTAATAACAAACCTGAGATCTTTCCTATAACATGAGATGTGATATCCAACTCCTCCCCATTCCAATCCTGAGACCCTTCCGATATCATGAGATTTGTTATCTCAATGCTTCTAATATCAAACTTGAGACCCTCCCTAGAGCATGAGATGTGACATCCAAGTCCTTCCCATTCCAAACCTTAGACCCGTCCTTCATCATGAGATGTGATATCCAACTCCTTCCCATTCCAATCCTGAGACCCTTCCGATATCATGAGATTTGTTATCTCAATGCTTCTAATATCAAACTTGAGACCCTCCCTAGAGCATGAGATGTGACATCCAAGTCCTTCCCATTCCATTCCTGAGACCCTTCCTATAGCATGAGATGTGATATCTCAATGCTTCTAATACCAAACCTGAGACCCTTCCTATAACATGAGATGGGATATCCAACTCCTTCCCATTCCAATCCTGAGACCCTTCCGATAGCAGAGATGTGATATCTCAATGCTTATACCAATCCTGAGACCCTTCCTATAGCATGAGGTGTGATATCTCAATGCTTATACCAAATCTGAGACCCTTCCTATAGCATGAGATGTGATATCCAACTCCTTCCCATTCCAATCCTGAGACCCTTCCTATGGCATGAGGTGTGATATCCAAATGCTTATACCAAACCTGAGACCCTTCCTATGGCATGAGATGTGATATCCAACTCCTTGCCATTCAAATCCTGAGACCCTCCCTATAACAAGAGATGTCATATCCAACTCCTTCCCATTCCAAACCTGAGACCCTTCCTTTAGCATGAGATGTGATATCCAATTCCTTCACATTCCAATCCTGAGACCCTTCCTATAGCAAGAATGTAATATCCAACTCCTACCCATTCCAATCCTGAGACCATTCCTATAGCATGAGATGTGATATATCAATGCTTCTAATACCAAACCTGAGATCCTTCCTATGACATGAGATGTGATATCCAAATCCTTCCCATTCCAATCCTGAGACCCTTCCTATAGCAAGAGATGTGATATCCAAATCCTTTCCATTCCAACCTGAGACCCTTCCTATAGCATGAGAAGGGATATCCAACTCCTTCCCAATCCAATCCTGAGACCCTTCCGATAGCAGAGATGTGATATCTCAATGCTTCTAATACCAAACCTGGAACCCGTCCTATAACATGAGATATGATATCCAAATCCTTCCCATCCAAAACCTGAGACTCTTCCTATAGCATGAGATGTGATATCTCAATGCTTCTACCAAACCTGAAACCCTTCCTATAGCATGAGATGTGATATCCAACTCCTTCCCATTCCAATCCTGAGACACTTCCTATAGCATGAGATGTGATATCTCAATGCTTCTAATAGCAAACCTGAGACCCGTCCTATAACATGAGATGTGATATCCAAATCCTTCCCCTTCCAAACCTGAGACCCTTCCTTTAGCATGAGATGTGATATCCAGCTCCTCCCATTCCAATCCTGAGACCCTTCCTATACCATGGGATGTGATATCTCAATGCTTCTAATACCAAACCTGGGACCCGTCCTATAACATGAGATATGATATCCAAATCCTTCCCATTCCAATCCTGAGACCCTTCCTATAGCATGAGGTGTGATATCCCAATGCTTATACCAAACCTGAGACCCTTCCTATGGCATGAGATGTGATATCCAACTCCTTGCCATTCAAATCCTGAGACCCTCCCTATAACAAGAGATGTCATATCCAACTCCTTCCCATTCGAAACCTGAGACCCTTCCTTTAGCATGAGATGTGATATCCAATTCCTTCACATTCCAATCCTGAGACCCTTCCTATAGCAAGAATGTAATATCCAACTCCTACCCATTCCAATCCTGAGACCATTCCTATAGCATGAGATGTGATATATCAATGCTTCTAATACCAAACCTGAGATCCTTCCTATGACATGAGATGTGATATCCAAATCCTTCCCATTCCAATCCTGAGACCCTTCCTATAGCAAGAGATGTGATATCCAAATCCTTCCCATTCCAACCTGAGACCCTTCCTATAGCATGAGATGTGATATCCAACTCCTTCCCATTCCAATCCTGAGACCCTTCCGATAGCATGAGATGTGATATCTCAATGCTTCTAATACCAAACCTGAGATCCTTCCTATAACATGTGATGTGATATCCAAATCCTTCCCCTTCCAAACCTGAGACCCTCCCTTTAGCATGAGATGTGATATCCAACTCCTTCCCATTCCAATCCTGAGACCCTTATGATAGCATGAGATGTGATATCTCAATGCCTCTAATACCAAACCTGAGATACTTCCGATAGCATGAGATGTGATATCTCAATGCTTCTAATACCAAGCCTGAGATCCTTCCTAAAACATGAGATGTGATATCCAAATCCTCCCCCTTCCAAACCTGAGACCCTGCCTATAGCATGAGATGTGATATCCAAGTCCTTCCCATTCCAATCCTGAGACCCTTCCTATAGCATGTGATGTGATATCTCAATGCTTATACCAAACCTGAGACCCTTCCTATGGTGTGAGATGTCATATACAACTCCTTCCCATTCCAAACCTGAGACCCTTCCTATAGCATGAGATGTGATATCTCAATGCTTATACCAAAGCTGAGACCCTTCCTATAGCATGAGATGTGATATCCAACTTCTTCCCATTCCAATCATGAGACCCTTCCTATAACATGAGATGTGATGTCTCACTGCTTCTAATACCAAACCTGAGATTTTTCCTATAACATGAGATGTGATATCCAACTCCTCCCCATTCCAATCCTGAGACCCTTCCGATATCATGAGATTTGTTATCTCAATGCTTCTAATATCAAACTTGAGACCCTCCCTAGAGCATGAGATGTGACATCCAAGTCCTTCCCATTCCAAACCTTAGACCCGTCCTTCATCATGAGATGTGATATCCAACTCCTTCCCATTCCAATCCTGAGACCCTTCCGATATCATGAGATTTGTTATCTCAATGCTTCTAATATCAAACTTGAGACCCTCCCTAGAGCATGAGATGTGACATCCAAGTCCTTCCCATTCCATTCCTGAGACCCTTCCTATAGCATGAGATGTGATATCTCAATGCTTCTAATACCAAACCTGAGACCCTTCCTATAACATGAGATGGGATATCCAACTCCTTCCCATTCCAATCCTGAGACCCTTCCGATAGCAGAGATGTGATATCTCAATGCTTATACCAATCCTGAGACCCTTCCTATAGCATGAGGTGTGATATCTCAATGCTTATACCAAATCTGAGACCCTTCCTATAGCATGAGATGTGATATCCAACTCCTTCCCATTCCAATCCTGAGACCCTTCCTATAGCATGAGGTGTGATATCCCAATGCTTATACCAAACCTGAGACCCTTCCTATGGCATGAGATGTGATATCCAACTCCTTGCCATTCAAATCCTGAGACCCTCCCTATAACAAGAGATGTCATATCCAACTCCTTCCCATTCCAAACCTGAGACCCTTCCTTTAGCATGAGATGTGATATCCAATTCCTTCACATTCCAATCCTGAGACCCTTCCTATAGCAAGAATGTAATATCCAACTCCTACCCATTCCAATCCTGAGACCATTCCTATAGCATGAGATGTGATATATCAATGCTTCTAATACCAAACCTGAGATCCTTCCTATGACATGAGATGTGATATCCAAATCCTTCCCTTTCCAATCCTGAGACCCTTCTTATAGCAAGAGATGTGATATCCAAATCCTTCCCATTCCAACCTGAGACCCTTCCTATAGCATGAGAAGGGATATCCAACTCCTCCCCAATCCAATCCTGAGACCCTTCCGATAGCAGAGATGTGATATCTCAATGCTTCCAATACCAAACCTGGGACCCGTCCTATAACATGAGATATGATATCCAAATCCTTCCCATCCAAAACCTGAGACTCTTCCTATAGCATGAGATGTGATATCTCAATGCTTCTACCAAACCTGAAACCCTTCCTATAGCATGAGATGTGATATCCAACTCCTTCCCATTCCAATCCTGAGACACTTCCTATAGCATGAGATGTGATATCTCAATGCTTCTAATAGCAAACCTGAGACCCGTCCTATAACATGAGATGTGATATCCAAATCCTTCCCCTTCCAAACCTGAGACCCTTCCTTTAGCATGAGATGTGATATCCAGCTCCTCCCATTCCAATCCTGAGACCCTTCCTATACCATGGGATGTGATATCTCAATGCTTCTAATACCAAACCTGGGACCCGTCCTATAACATGAGATATGGTATCCAAATCCTTCCCCTTCCAAACCTGAGACCCTTCCTTTAGCATGAGATGTGATATCCAAATCCTTCCCATTACAATCCTGAAACCCTTCCTATAGCATGAGATGTGATATCTCAATGTTTCTAATAAAGAACCTGAGACTCTTCCTATAGCAAGAGATGTGATATCCACATCCTTCCCATTCCAATCCTGAGACCCTTCCTGTAACATGAGATGTGATATCCAACTCCTTCCCATTCCAACCTGACACCCTTCCTATAGCATGAGAAGTGATATCCAACTCCTTCCCAATCCAATCCTGAGACACTTCCGATAGCAGAGATTTGATATCTCAATGCTTATACCAAACCTGAGACCCTTCCTATGGCATGAGATGTGATATCCAACTCCTTGCCATTCAAATCCTGAGACCCTTCCTATAACATGAGATGTGATATCCAACTCCTTCCCGTTCCAAACCTGAGACACTTCCTATAGCATATGTGATATCCAACTCCTTCCCATTCCAAACATGAGACCCTTCCTATAGCAAGAATGTAATATCCAACTCCTACCCATTCCAATCCTGAGACCATTCCTATAGCATGAGATGTGATATATCAATGCTTCTACCAAACCTGAGACCCTTCCTTTAGAATGAGATGTGATATCCAAGTCCTTCACATTCCAATCCTGAGACCCTTCCTATAGCATGAGATGTGATATCTCAATGCTTCTAATACCAAACCTGAGATCCTTCCTATAACATGAGATGTGATATCCAATTCCTTCCCATTCCAAACCTGAGACCCTTCCTATTGGATGAGATGTGATATCTCAATGCTTCTAATACCAAACCTGAGACCCTTCCTATAACATGAGATGGGATATCCAACTCCTTCCCATTCCAATCCTGAGACCCTTCCGATAGCATAGATGTGATATCTCAATGCTTATACCAATCCTGAGACCCTTCCTATAGCATGAGGTGTGATATCTCAATGCTTATACCAAATCTGAGACCCTTCCTATAGCATGAGATGTGATATCAAACTCCTTCCCATTCCAATCCTGAGACCCTTCCTATAGCATGAGGTGTGATATCTCAATGCTTATACCAAATCCGAGACCCTTCCTATAGCATGAGATGTGATATCAAACTCCTTCCCATTCCAATCCTGAGACCCTTCCTATAACATGAGATGTGATATCCAACTCCTTCCCGTTCCAAACCTGAGACACTTCCTATAGCATATGTGATATCCAACTCCTTCCCATTCCAAACATGAGACCCTTCCTATAGCAAGAATGTAATATCCAACTCCTACCCATTCCAATCCTGAGACCATTCCTATAGCATGAGATGTGATATATCAAGGCTTCTAATACCAAACCTGAGATCCTTCCTATGACATGAGATGTGATATCCAAATCCTTCCCATTCCAATCCTGAGACCCTTCCTATAGCAAGAGATGTGATATCCAAATCCTTCCCATTCCAACCTGAGACCCTTCCTATAGCATGAGAAGGGATATCCAACTCCTTCCCAATCCAATCCTGAGACCCTTCCGATAGCAGAGATGTGATATCTCAATGCTTATACCAAACCCGAGACCCTTCCTATGGCATGTGATGTGATATCCAACTCCTTGCCATTCAAATCCTGAGACCCTTCCTATAGCATGAGATGTGATATCTTAATGCTTCTACCAAACCTGAGACCCTTCCTTTAGCATGAGATGTGATATCCAAATCCTTCACATTCCAATCCTGAGACCCTTCCAATAGCATGAGATGTGATATCTCAATGCTTCTAATACAAACCTGAGATCCTTCCTATAACATGAGATGTGATATCCAATTTCTTCCCATTCCAAACCTGAGACCCTTCCTATTGGATAAGGTGTGATATCCAACTCCTTCCCATTCCAACCCTGAGACCCTTCCTATACCATGAGATGTGATATCTCAATGCTTCTAATACCAAACCTGGGACCCGTCCTATAACATGAGATATGATATCCAAATCCTTCCCCTTACAAACCTGAGACCCTTCCTTTAGCATGAGATGTGATATCCAAATCCTTCCCATTCCAATCCTGAAACCCTTCCTATAGCATGAGATGTGATATCTCAATGTTTCTAATAAAAAAACCTGAGACTCTTCCTATAGCAAGAGATGTGATATCCACATCCCTCCCATTCCAATCCTGAGACCCTTCCTGTAACATGAGATGTGATATCCAACTCCTTCCTATTCCAACCTGACACCCTTCCTATAGCATGAGAAGGGATATCCAACTCCTTCCCAATCCAATCCTGAGACCCTTCTGATAGCAGAGATGTGATATCTCAATGCTTATACCAAACCTGAGACCCTTCCTATAGCATGAGATGTGATATCTTAATGCTTCTACCAAACCTGAGACCCTTCCTTTAGCATGAGATGTGATAGCCAAATCCTTCACATTCCAATCCTGAGACCCTTCCTATAGCATGAGATGTGATATCTCAATGCTTCTAAAACCAAACCTGAGATCCTTCCTATAACATGAGATGTGATATCCAATTCCTTCCCATTCCAAACCTGAGACCCTTCCTATTGGATGAGGTGTGATATCCAACTCCTTCCCATTCCAACCCTGAGACCCTTCCTATACCATGAGATGTGATATCTCAATGCTTCTAATACCAAACCTGGGACCCGTCCTATAACATGAGATATGATATCCAAATCCTTCCCCTTCCAAACCTGAGACCCTTCCTATAGCAAGAGATGTGATATCCAAATCCTACCCATTCCAATCCTGAAACCCTTCCTATAACATGAGATGTGATATCCAACTCCTTCCCATTCCAACCTGAGCCCCTTCCTATAGCATGAGAAGGGATATCCAACTCCTTCCCAATCCAATCCTGAGACCCTTCCGATAGCAGAGATGTGATATCTCAATGCTTATACCAAACCTGAGACCCTTCCTATGGCATGAGATGTGATATCCAACTCCTTGCCATTCAAATCCTGAGACCCTCCCTATAACAAGAGATGTCATATCCAACTCCTTCCCATTCCAAACCTGAGGCCCTTCCTTTAGCATGAGATGTGATATCCAATTCCTTCACATTCCAATCCTGAGACCCTTCCTATAGCATGAGATGTGATATCTCAATGCTTCTAATACCAAACCTGAGATCCTTCCTATAATATGAGATGTGATATCCAACTCCTTCCCATTCCAATCCTGAGATCATTCCTATAACATGAGATGGGATATCCAACTCCTTCCCATTCCAATCCTGAGACCCTTCCGATAGCAGAGATGTGATATCTCAATGCTTATACCAATCCCGAGACCCTTCCTATAGCATGGGGTGTGATATCTCAATGCTTATACCAAATCTGAGACCCTTCCTATAGCATGAGATGTGATATCAAACTCCTTCCCATTCCAATCCTGAGACCCTTCCTATAGCATGAGGTGTGATATCTCAATGCTTCTAATACCAAACCTGGGACCCGTCCTATAACATGAGATATGATATCCAAATCCTTCCCCTTCCAAACCTGAGACCCTTCCTATAGCAAGAGATGTGATATCCAAATCCTACCCATTCCAATCCTGAAACCCTTCCTATAACATGAGATGTGATATCCAACTCCTTCCCATTCCAACCTGAGCCCCTTCCTATAGCATGAGAAGGGATATCCAACTCCTTCCCAATCCAATCCTGAGACCCTTCCGATAGCAGAGATGTGATATCTCAATGCTTATACCAAACCTGAGACCCTTCCTATGGCATGAGATGTGATATCCAACTCCTTGCCATTCAAATCCTGAGACCCTCCCTATAACAAGAGATGTCATATCCAACTCCTTCCCATTCCAAACCTGAGGCCCTTCCTTTAGCATGAGATGTGATATCCAATTCCTTCACATTCCAATCCTGAGACCCTTCCTATAGCATGAGATGTGATATCTCAATGCTTCTAATACCAAACCTGAGATCCTTCCTATAATATGAGATGTGATATCCAACTCCTTCCCATTCCAATCCTGAGATCATTCCTATAACATGAGATGGGATATCCAACTCCTTCCCATTCCAATCCTGAGACCCTTCCGATAGCAGAGATGTGATATCTCAATGCTTATACCAATCCCGAGACCCTTCCTATAGCATGGGGTGTGATATCTCAATGCTTATACCAAATCTGAGACCCTTCCTATAGCATGAGATGTGATATCAAACTCCTTCCCATTCCAATCCTGAGACCCTTCCTATAGCATGAGGTGTGATATCTCAATGCTTATACCAAATCTGAGACCCTTCCTATAGCATGAGATGTGATATCCAACTCCTTCCCATTCCAATCCTGAGACCCTTCCTATAACATGAGATGTGATATCCAACTCCTTCCCGTTCCAAACCTGAGACACTTCCTATAGCATATGTGATATCCAACTCCTTCCCATTCCAAACATGAGACCCTTCCTATAGCAAGAATGTAATATCCAACTCCTACCCATTCCAATCCTGAGACCATTCCTATAGCATGAGATGTGATATATCAATGCTTCTAATACCAAACCTGAGATCCTTCCTATGACATGAGATGTGATATCCAAATCCTTCTCATTCCAATCCTGAGACCCTTCCTATAGCAAGAGATGTGATATCCAAATCCTTCCCATTCCAACCTGAGACCCTTCCTATAGCATGAGAAGGGATATCCAACTCCTTCCCAATCCAATCCTGAGACCCTTCCGATAGCAGAGATGTGATATCTCAATGCTTATACCAAACCCGAGACCCTTCCTATGGCATGTGATGTGATATCCAACTCCTTGCCATTCAAATCCTGAGACCCTTCCTATAGCATTAGATGTGATATCTTAATGCTTCTACCAAACCTGAGACCCTTCCTTTAGCATGAGATGTGATATCCAAATCCTTCACATTCCAATCCTGAGACCCTTCCAATAGCATGAGATGTGATATCTCAATGCTTCTAATACAAACCTGAGATCCTTCCTATAACATGAGATGTGATATCCAATTCCTTCCCATTCAAAACCTGAGACCCTTCCTATTGGATAAGGTGTGATATCCAACTCCTTCCCATTCCAACCCTGAGACCCTTCCTATACCATGAGATGTGATATCTCAATGCTTCTAATACCAAACCTGGGACCCGTCCTATAACATGAGATATGATATCCAAATCCTTCCCCTTCCAAACCTGAGACCCTTCCTTTAGCATGAGATGTGATATCAAAATCCTTCCCATTCCAATCCTGAAACCCTTCCTATAGCATGAGATGTGATATCTCAATGTTTCTAATAAAAAACCTGAGACTCTTCCTATAGCAAGAGATGTGATATCCACATCCTTCCCATTCCAATCCTGAGACCCTTCCTGTAACATGAGATGTGATATCCAACTCCTTCCCATTCCAACCTGACACCCTTCCTATAGCATGAGAAGGGATATCCAACTCCTTCCCAATCCAATCCTGAGACCCTTCTGATAGCAGAGATGTGATATCTCAATGCTTATACCAAACCTGAGACCCTTCCTATGGCATGAGATGTGATATCCAACTCCTTGCCATTCAAATCCTGAGACCCTTCCTATAGCATGAGATGTGATATCTTAATGCTTCTACCAAACCTGAGACCCTTCCTTTAGCATGAGATGTGATAGCCAAATCCTTCACATTCCAATCCTGAGACCCTTCCTATAGCATGAGATGTGATATCTCAATGCTTCTAAAACCAAACCTGAGATCCTTCCTATAACATGAGATGTGATATCCAATTCCTTCCCATTCCAAACCTGAGACCATTCCTATTGGATGAGGTGTGATATCCAACTCCTTCCCATTCCAACCCTGAGACCCTTCCTATACCATGAGATGTGATATCTCAATGCTTCTAATACCAAACCTGGGACCCGTCCTATAACATGAGATATGATATCCAAATCCTTCCCCTTCCAAACCTGAGACCCTTCCTATAGCAAGAGATGTGATATCCAAATCCTACCCATTCCAATCCTGAAACCCTTCCTATAACATGAGATGTGATATCCAACTCCTTCCCATTCCAACCTGAGCCCCTTCCTATAGCATGAGAAGGGATATCCAACTCCTTCCCAATCCAATCCTGAGACCCTTCCGATAGCAGAGATGTGATATCTCAATGCTTATACCAAACCTGAGACCCTTCCTATGGCATGAGATGTGATATCAAACTCCTTGCCATTCAAATCCTGAGACCCTCCCTATAACAAGAGATGTCATATCCAACTCCTTCCCATTCCAAACCTGAGACCCTTCCTTTAGCATGAGATGTGATATCCAATTCCTTCACATTCCAATCCTGAGACCCTTCCTATAGCATGAGATGTGATATCTCAATGCTTCTAATACCAAACCTGAGATCCTTCCTATAATATGAGATGTGATATCCAACTCCTTCCCATTCCAATCCTGAGATCCTTCCTATAACATGAGATGTGATATCCAACTCCTTCCCCTTCCAACCTGAGACCCTTCCTATAGCATGAGATGGGATATCCAACTCCTTCCAAATCCAATCCTGATACCCTTCCATGAGATGTGATATCCCAATACTTCTACAAAACCTGAGACCCATACCATGGCATGAGATGTGATATCAAACTCCCGTCCTATACCATGAGACTTGATATCTCAATGCTTCTAATACCAAACCTGAGACCGGTCCAATAACATGAGATGTGATATCCAAATCCTTCCCCTTCCAAACCTTAGACCCTTCCTTTATCATGAGATGTGATATGCAAGTCCTTCCCATGCCATTCCTGAGACCCTTCCTATAGCATGAGATGTGATATCTCAATGCATCTAATACCAAACCTGAGACCCTTCCAATAACATGAGATGTGATATCCAAGTCCTTCCCATTCCAATCCTGAAACCCTTCCTATAGCATGAGATGTGATATCTCAATGCTTCTAATACCAAACCTGAGACCTTTCCTATAACATGAATTGTAATATCCAAGTCCTTCCCATTCCAATCCTGAGACCCTTCCGATAGCAGAGATGTGATATCTCAATGCTTATACCAAACCTGAGACCCTTCCGATAGCATGAGATGTGATATCTCAATGCTTCTAATACCAAACCTGAGATCCTTCCTATAACATGAGATGTGATATCCAAATCCTTCCCCTTCCAAACCTTAGACCCTCCCTTTAGCATGAGATGTGATATCCAACTCCTTCCCATTCCAATCCTGAGACCCTTCTGATAGCATGAGATGTGACATCTCAATGCCTCTAATACCAAACCTGAGATCCTACCTCTAACATGAAATGTGATATCCAACTCCTTCCCCTTCCAACCCTGAGAGCCTTCCTATAGAATGAGATGTTATATCCAAGTCCTTCCCATTCCAATCCTGAGACCCTTCCTATAACATGAGATGTGATATCCAACTCCTTCCCATTCCAACCTTAGACCCTTCCTATAGCATGAGATGGGATATCCAACTCCTTCCAAATCCAATCCTGATACCCTTCCGATAGCATGAGATGTGATATCCCAATGCCTCTACAAAACCTCAGACCCATACCATGGCATGAGATGTGATATCAAACTCCTTCCCATTCCAATCCTGAGACGCTTCCTATAGCTTGAGATGTGATATCCAACTCCTTCCCATTCCGATTCTGAGACCCGTCCTATACCATGAGACTTGATATTTCAATGCTTCTAATACCAAACCTGAGACTGGTCCTATAACATGAGATGTGATATCCAAATCCTTCCCCTTCCAAACCTGAGACCCTTCCTATAGCAGAGATGTGATATCTCAATGCTTATACCAAACCTGTGATCCTTCCTATGGCATGAGATGTCATATACAACTCCTTCCGATTCCAATCCTGAGACCCTTCCTATAGCATGAGATGGGATATCTCAATGCTTATACCAAACCTGAGACCCTTCCTATAGCATGAGATGTGATATCCAACTCCTTCCCATTCCAATCCTGAGACCCTTCATATAGCATGAGATGTGATATTTCAATGCTTCTAATACCAAACCTGAGATCCTTCCTATAACATGAGGTGTGATATCAAACTCCTTCCCATTCCAAACCTTTGCTTCTATCAAACCTGAGACCCTTCCTTTAGCATGAGATGTGATATCCAACTCCTTCCCATTCCAATACTGAGACCCTTCCTATAACATGAGACGTGATATCCAACTCCTTCCCATTCCAAACCTTTGCTTCTATCAAACCTGAGACCCTTCCTTTAGCATGAGATGTGATATCCAACTCCTTCCCATTCCAATACTGAGACCCTTCCTATAACATGAGACGTGATATCCAACTCCTTCCCATTCCAAACCTTTGCTTCTATCAAACCTGAGACCCTTCCTTTAGCATGAGATGTGTTATCCAACTCCTTACCCATTCCAATCCTGAGACTCTTCCTATAGCATGAGATGTTATATCTCAATGCTTCTAAAACCAAACATGAGAACCATCCTAAAACATGAGCTGTGAGATCCAAATCCTTCCCCTTCCAAACCTGAGACCTTTCCTTTAGCATGAGATGTCATATCCAACTCCTTCCCATTCCAAACCTGAGGCCCTTCCTATAGCATGAGATGTTATATCTTAATGCTTCTAAAACCAAACCTGAGAACCATCCTATAACATGTGAAATCCAAATCCTTCCCTTTCTAAACCTGAGACCCTTCCGATAGCATGAGATGTGATATCTCAATGCTTCGAAAACCAAACATGAGAACCATCCTATAACATGAGATGTGAAATCCAGATCCTTCCCTTTCCAAACCTGAGACCCTTCCTATAGCTTGAGATGTGATATCAAACTCCTTCCCATTCCAATCCTGAGATAGCTTGAGATGTGATATCCAACTCCTTCCCATTCCAATCCTGAGACCCTTCCTATACCATGAGATGTGATATCTCAATGCTTCTAATACCAAACCTGAGACCCGTCCTAAAACATGAGATGTGAGATCCTAATCCTTCCCCTTCCAAACCTGAGACCTTTCCTATAGCTTGAGATGTGATA
The DNA here is from genome assembly GCF_040938575.1 of Ambystoma mexicanum. Taxonomy (NCBI): domain Eukaryota; kingdom Metazoa; phylum Chordata; class Amphibia; order Caudata; family Ambystomatidae; genus Ambystoma; species Ambystoma mexicanum. Next base: position 15,071 of record NW_027182366.1, read on the forward strand.
TCAAACTCCTTCCCATTCCAATCCTGAGATAGCTTGAGATGTCATATCCAACTCCATCCCATTCCAATCCTGAGACCCTTCCGATAGCATGAGATATGATATCTCAATGCTTCTAGTATCAAAACTGAGACCCTCCCTATAGTATGAGATGTGATATCTAAGTCCTTCCCATTCCTATCCTGAGACCCTTCCGATAGCAGAGATGTGATATCTCAATCCTTATACCAAACCTGATGATCCTTCCTATGGCATGAGATGTGATATCCAACTCCTTCCCATTTCAATCCTGAGTTCCTTCCTATAACATGTGACGTGATATCCAACTCCTTCCCATTCCAATCCTGAGACTCTTCCTATAGCATGAGATGTGATATCTCAATGCTTCTAATACCAAACCTGGGACCAGTCCTATAACATGAGATATGATATCCAAATCCTTCCCCTTCCAAACCTGAGACCCTTCCTTTAGCATGAGATGTGATATCCAAATCCTTCCCATTCCAATCCTGAAACCCTTCCTATAGCATGAGATGTGATATCTCAATGTTTCTAATAACAAACCTGAGACCTTCCTATAGCAAGAGATGTGATATCCAAATCCTTCCCAGTCAAATCCTGAGACCCTTCCTATAATGAGATGTGATATCCAACTCTTTCCCATTCCAACCTGAGACCCTTCCTATAGCATGAGAAGGGATATCCAACTCCTTTCCATTCCAATCCTGAGACCCTTCCTATACCATGAGATGTGATATCTCAATGCTTCTAATACCAAACCTGGGACCTATCCTATAACATGAGATATGATATCCAAATCCTTCCCCTTCCAAACCTGAGACCCTTCCTTTAGCATGAGATGTGATATCCAAATCCTTCCCATTCCAATCCTCAAACCCTTCCTATAGCATGAGATGTGATATCTCAATGTTTCTAATAAAAAACCTGAGACCCTTCCTTTAACATGAGATGTAATATCCAAATCCTTCCCATTCCAATCTTGAGACCCTTCCTATAACATGAGATGTGATATCCAACTCCTTCCCATTCCAACCTGAGATCCTTCCTATAGCATGAGAAGGGATATCCAACTCCTTCCCAATCCAATCCTGAGACCCTTCTGATAGCAGAGATGTGATATCTCAATGCTTTTAATACGAAACCTGAGACCCGTCCTAAAACATGAGATGTGAGATACAAATCCTTCCCCTTCCAAACCTGAGACCTTTCCTTTAGCATGAGATGTGATATCCAACTCCTTCCCATTCCAAACCTGAGACCCTTCCTATAGCATGAGATTTTATATCTTAATGCTTCTAAAACCAAACCTGACAACCATCCTATAACATGTGAAATCCAAATCCTTCCCTTTCCAAACCTGAGACCCTTCCGATAGCATATGTGATATCTCAATGCTTCTAAAACCAAACATGAGAACCATCCTATAACATAAGATGTGAAATCCAGATCCTTCCGTTTCCAATCCTGAGACCCTTCCTATAGCCTGAGATGTGATATCAAACTTCCCATTCCAATCCTGAGATAGCTTGAGATGTGATATCCAACTCCTTCCCATTCCAATCCTGAGACCCTTCCTATACCATGAGATGTGATATCTCAATGCTTCTAATACCAAACCTGCGACCCGTCCTAAAACATGAGATGTGAGATCCTAATCCTTCCCCTTCCAAACCTGAGACCGTTCCTATAGCTTGAGATGTGATATCAAACTCCTTCCCATTCCAATCCTGAGATAGCTTGAGATGTGATATCCAACTCCATCCCATTCCAATCCTGAGACCCTTCCGATAGCATGAGATGTGATATCTCAATGCTTCTAATATCAAAACTGAGACCCTCCCTATAGTATGAGATGTGATATCTAAGTCCTTCCCATTCCTATCCTGAGACCCTTCCGAGAGCAGAGATGTGATATCTCAATGCTTATACCAAACCTGATGACCCTTCCTATGGCATGAGATGTGATATCCAACTGCTTCCCATTCCAATCCTGAGACCCTTCCTATAACATGAGATGTGATATCCAACTCCTTCCCATTCCAATCCTGAGACTCTTCCTGTAGCATGAGATGTGATATCTCAATGCTTCTAATACCAAACCTGGGACCAGTCATATAGCATGAGATATGATATCCAAATCCTTCCCCTTCCAAACCTGAGACCCTTCCTTTAGCATGAGATGTGATATCCAACTCCTTCCCATTCCAACCTGAGATCCTTCCTATAGCATGAGAAGGGATATCCAACTCCTTCCCAATCCAATCCTGAGACCCTTCCGATAGCAGAGATGTGATATCTTAATGCTTCTAATACGAAACCTGAGACCCGTCCTAAAACATGAGATGTGAGATACAAATCCTTCCCCTTCCAAACCTGAGACCTTTCCTTTAGCATGAGATGTGATATCCAACTCCTTCCCATTCCAAACCTGAGACCCTTCCTATAGCATGAGATTTTATATCTTAATGCTTCTAAAACCAAACCTGAGAACCATCCTATAACATGTGAAATCCAAATCCTTCCCTTTCCAAACCTGAGACCCTTCCGATAGCATATGTGATATCTCAATGCTTCTAAAACCAAACATGAGAACCATCCTATAACATGAGATGTGAAATCCAGATCCTTTCGTTTCCAATCCTGAGACCATTCCTATAGCTTGAGATGTGATATCAAACTTCCCATTCCAATCCTGAGATAGCTTGAGATGTGTTATCCAACTCCTTCCCATTCCAATCCTGAGACCCTTCCTATACCATGAGATGTGATATCTCAATGCTTCTAATACAAAACCTGCGACCCGTCCTAAAACATGAGATGTGAGATCCTAATCCTTCCCCTTCCAAATCTGAGACCATTGCTATAGCTTGAGATGTGATATCAAACTCCTTCCCATTCCAATCCTGAGATAGCTTGAGATGTGATATCCAACTCCATCCCATTCCAATCCTGAGACCCTTCCGATAGCATGAGATGTGATATCTCAATGCTTCTAATATCAAAACTGAGACCCTCCCTATAGTATTTGTTTGTTTGTTTATTTATTTGGTAATGCGCTCCGAGCCCGTGGGCATCTGGGCGCAGCAGTACAAGAGGACTCGAAACTTAGTTACAATGCCTGACACAGGCTAACACAGCAAAACAGTGGTCACTTACAGTGGGTGATACAATGCATATAAAATAACAGGGTTAAGCGCATAAGAGTAACATTTTAACAGGTTGTACCGTTTCCGCTAGGGTGAGGGTCGTTGCATGTCGTTGTTGTGCAGCCATTTGAGAGCGTAGGATCTGAATCTTGTGTAGGGTAAAGGGCATCTAAGGTCGGATGGGAGTGTGTTCCATGATTGTGCAGCTCTAACTGGGAAGCTAGCACCGCCCGCTGTGGTAAGTTTGAATCTGGGGACTTCCAGTAGGAAGGTGTTGGCAGATCTTGTCAGTCGGTTAGAGGGTCTCCAGTTGATTCTTTCCGCTAGGTAGGGGGGTGCTTGATTGTTGAGCCATTTAGAAGTGAGGGAAATAGTTTTAAGTAGGATTCTGTCCTTTATTTTTAGCCAATGGGCTTCTGTCCGGTGTTTGGAGATATGTTCTCTGCGTGGGATGTTCAGAGCTGCTCTAAGAGCGTTATTTTGTAATCTCTGGAGTTTGTCAGTGACCGACTTGTTGGCACCTGAGTATAAGGCGTTGCAATAGTCCAGTCTGGACATGACAAGGGCATTGGCCAAGGTGAGGCAGCTGGCACTGGACAGGAAGGGTCTGGCGGCACGGATGAGTTTACACGTGTAGGTGGTTGAGGAGGCAAGGGAGTTCACTTGTTTTTTGAGGGTGAGAGCTGAGTCGAGGTAAAAACCCAACGTTTTGACCTCGCGCATAACCTTGATAGTATTGTTATCAATGTTAAATGAGGTATAGTCCGGGGTGAGTTTGGATAATTTGAGGTTGAACCGAGGAGCAGGATTTCAGTTTTATCGTCGTTCAGGCAGAGGCCATGTGTGGCCATCCATGCTTGAATGAGGATGTAAATTTTATTCACCAGAGCCAAGTCCACTTCATAGTTGCCCGAAAGGGGTATGAGGATCTGGGTGTCATCTGCGTAATTAGTGTAGGTGACGCCCAGTCTGTCCAACTTGTCGAACAATGGCTTGGTGAAGATATTGTACATAGTGGGTGAGACACAGGAACCCTGTGGGTCTCCACATGTGATTTGGATAGGGTCAGCACAAGTGGAAGAGGAGAACACTCTCATAGTCCGGTTGGCTAGAAAGGATTGGACCCATGCTATAGCGTCTCCTGTGAAGTTGGCAGCCAGCTTGAGGTGGTTGCATAAGACTGCATGGTCCACCAGATCAAAAGCTGCTGACAAGTCCAGTAAGAGTAGCAGCACTGTTTTCCCATTATCCTTAAATTCCTCCATTTTGGTTTTGAGATCTAGCAGGGCTGTTTCCGTGCCTTGGAGGGGGCGGAAGCCCGATTGGCGCGAGCCTAGAAGATGATTAGCTTCTAGGTACTCTTGAATTTGGAGATAGACTACTCTGTCGATAATTTTTAGTAGGAAGGGTACCGTGGTGATAGGCCTATAGTTAGTCGGGATAGATGGATCGAGGGTTTGTTTTTTGAGAAGGGGGAGGACCCAGGATTCCTTTAAGTTGGCTGGCACTGTGTTGGATTTGAAGGATGAGTTGATAAGCTTCGAGATGAAAGGGGCTAAGTCTCTGGCAGCGTCCTTTATTATTTGAGCTGGGCAGCTGTCGCCCTTACAGTTAGAGGGCTTCAGTGAGAGGATAGCCTTTTCAGTGTCAATGATGGAGATGGGTTTAAAGCTAAAAGGGGGGATAGTGATAGGTTCAGTTACTGGAGGCACTTGTTGATCAGTAAGAGAGAGGGTGTCTTTTTTATTCATTATTTTAAGTTGGAGGGTGGAGATTTTGTTTGATAGGGCATTCTGTATATTAGTGCACCATATCTTGTCCTTTGGGACCGTGTCAGATGGTTGGATAGGGGATTCCATTTCCCGGAGGATGGCAAATAGTTCCTTGATATTCGATTTGGCATTGGTAATTCTGTCATTGAATATGTTTTTTTTAGTGTTGATAATTTCAGACTTGTAATGTTTTGTAGCTTGGGTTAGCTTGGCGTTGTTATCGTTGGTGGGTGAATTACGCCAGATGGTTTGGAGTTTCCATTTCTGCTTTCTAAGGTCCTTAAACTGGGGGGTGAACCAGGCATTGAGGTGGGCTTCTTGCTTAGCTTTGCGTAGTTTTGCAGGTGCAATGGTGTCTAGTGCGTGAGACATAGCTTTGTTAAAGGTGTCTACTAGTGTGTCTGGGTCGGTGTTGTCCTTCAGACCGTTAATAGTGGGCAGGAGGAGGGGGATAAGTTTTTCTGTAGTGATATCTTTTTTACTTCTGGTAGGGAGTGGTGGTATCATTTTGATAGTTTTGGGGCTGGGGAGGTCAAGTGTGGCAGTGAAATTTATTAGAAAGTGGTCAGTCCATAGTTGAGGGGTGATGGCAGTGATGACTATGTTACAGTTGAGTTCTGAGACCCAATCAATGGTTCTGCCTTTAGCATGTGTGGGGGAGAGAACTTTTTGGGTAAGGCCTTGGTCATTTAGGATAGATGTTATAGAAAGGGCATTTTTATTGCCTGGCTCATTGAAACCGATGTTGAAGTCACCCATCAGCAGCGTTTTTGAGTGTTTTTGAGTATTGTTCGCTATGAGGGTAGTAAGGTCATCTTCAAAGGTTCCCAGGGGACCTGGGGGCCTGTAGATCAGGTGAATGGCTAGCGTGCGGTTGTTGGAGAGTTGCATTTTTGCTGAGAGTACTTCGCAGGAAGCACAGGGGTATGAGGTGGTGAGTCGGATAGGCAAGGTGGTTTTCGCGATGATTGCTAGGCCACCGCCTTTAGCATTGGGTCTGTCTACTCTGTGGATCTGGTAGTTGTCAGGTATGGCTAACATCAGTGAGGGTCCTGCTGCCTCATGGAGCCAGGTTTCAGTTACGGCAAGGAAGTCAATGCTACTGTTGTTTAGTATGTCAGCAATTTCAATTGCATGAGCTACCATGGATCTGGCATTGATAAGGGATCCAGTAAGAGTTAGGGTGTTATTGGGAATAGGATGACTTGCAAGTGTATCTGTATGCTTATTTTGACTCCGGCGTTTCTTTTGGTGGGGGTGAGTAGGAGTTGGGGTTGGAGTTAAAGGTGTTGTAGCTAGAGTTTGCTTATCCATGTGTGTCTGTATAGATGGGAATCTAGCAGTATTGTTAGTACTGTTTCTTTTAGGTTCGTATATGCAGGGTAGCCTTGCCCTGAGTCTCAGGTTTCTATCTGTGGGGGGGCGAGAGCTGAGGGTAGCAAAGGTCATGATTGTAGCTAGGAGGGTCAGGGAGGTCAAGTTTCTGCACATGGTAGTTGGTGTGGTCCGCTGATGGAATTTACTTCCCTTGTTTCGCTAAGATGTCTGGCTAGGGTGACGCAAAGTGTAGTGCAGGTGGCTAGTTGAAGCTGGGGCTGCGCCTAGTGATAAAGGGCATGATATTCACGAAACACAGTATGGGCTAGAGTGCATGGTCTGTTAATGATGATAGGGTACTACAAATCAAGGTGGCCCGTTAGCGACCATAAGGCACAACACAGTTAAAGTGGTCCGTTAGCGACCGTAAGGCACAACGCAGTTAAAGTGGCCCGTTAGCGACCATAAGGCACAACACAATTAAAGTGGCCAGTTAGCGACCATAAGGCACAACACAATTAAAGTGGTCCGTTAGCGACCATAAGGCACAACACAGTTAAAGTGGTCCGTTAGCGACCGTAAGGCACAACACAGTTAAAGTGGTCCGTTAGCGACCGTAAGGCACAACACACTGAGGTGAGCCATGAACACCTGGGTATAAGTAGCACCCAGAGAACTAGGGTCTAAGTAAGTGTACACAGCTATGGTAGTTATCGTGGGTACGGGTGTAGATCAGATCATGCAAGCATGAATCGATACATTAACAATGCAATGGGACGCAAATTAAATGCATAGGTTCAGGGGTACCTAGATTCGAATTTAGCAAGAGGATAGGCGCAGTACAAGGACATCTAGATGGGAAATGGCACAATTAGGCAGCCAGCAGCAGTGCAACACAATTTACTAGGCGCAGTATAAGGTCATCTAGATACAAGATGGCATTAGGCAGGAATTACAGTCTGAGTCAGGAGATGAAATGCGAGGTATCCAAGTGGCACGTTATAGGCAAGGACAGCATAGGCATGTGCAGCCGTGCGGGGTGGCAACGTTAAATAGACAGGAACGTAAGTAATGCGCTGTGAATTAGATGCTTCTGGTCAACAGATGGTGTTATGCATGTGGCAGTATGAGATGTGATATCTAAGTCCTTCCCATTCCTATCCTGAGACCCTTCCGAGAGCAGAGATGTGATATCTCAATGCTTATACCAAACCTGATGACCCTTCCTATGGCATGAGATGTGATATCCAACTGCTTCCCATTACAATCCTGAGACCCTTCCTATAACATGAGACGTGATATCCAACTCCTTCCCATTCCAATCCTGAGACTCTTCCTGCAGCATGAGATGTGATATCTCAATGCTTCTAATACCAAACCTGGGAGCCTTCCTACAGCATGAGATGTGATATCCAAGTCCTTCCCATTCCAATCCTGAGACCCTTCCTATAGCATGAGATGTGATATCTCAATGCTTCTAATACCAAACCTGAGAGCCTTCCTACAGCATGAGATGTGATATCCAAGTCCTTCCCATTCCAATCCCGAGATCCTTCCTATAACATGAGATGTGATATCCAACTCCTTCCCATTCCAACCTGAGACCCTTCCTATAGCATGAGATGGGATATCCAACTCCTTCCAAATCCAATCCTGATACCCTTCCATGAGATGTGATATCCCAATGCTTCTACAAAACCTGAGACCCATACCATGGCATGAGATGTGATATCAAACTCCCGTCCTATACCATGAGACTTGATATCTCAATGCTTCTAATACCAAACCTGAGACCGGTCCAATAACATGAGATGTGATATCCAAATCTTCCCCTTCCAAACCTAAGACCCTTCCTTTATCATGAGATGTGATATCCAAGTCCTTCCCATGCCATTCCTGAGACCCTTCCTATAGCATGAGATGTGATATCTCAATGCTTCTAATACCAAACCTGAGACCCTTCCTATAACATGAGATGTGATATCCAAGTCCTTCCCATTCCAATCCTGAAACCCTTCCTATAGCATGGGATGTGATATCTCAATGCTTCTAATACCAAACCTGAGACCTTTCCTATAACATGAATTGTAATATCCAAGTCCTTCCCATTCCAATCCTGAGACCCTTCCGATAGCAGAGATGTGATGTCTCAATGCTTATACCAAACCTGAGACCCTTCCGATAGCATGAGATGTGATATCTCAATGCTTCTAATACCAAACCTGAGATCCTTCCTATAACATGAGATGTGATATCCAAATCCTTCCCCTTCCAAACCTTAGACCCTCCCTTTAGCATGAGATGTGATATCCAACTCCTTCCCATTCCAATCCTGAGACCCTTCTGATAGCATGAGATGTGATATCTCAATGCCTCTATTACCAAACCTGAGATCCTACCTCTAACATGAAATGTGATATCCAACTCCTTCCCCTTCCAACCCTGAGAGCCTTCCTATAGAATGAGATGTTATATCCAAGTCCTTCGAATTCCAATCCTGAGACCCTTCCTATAACATGAGATGTGATATCCAACTCCTTCCCATTACAACCTTAGACCCTTCCTATAGCATGAGATGGGATATCCAACTCCTTCCAAATCCAATCCTGATACCCTTCCGATAGCATGAGATGTGATATCCCAATGCCTCTACAAAACCTGAGACCCATACCATGGCACGAGATGTGATATCAAACTCCTTCCCATTCCAATCCTGAGACCCTTCCTATAGCTTGAGATGTGATGTCCAACTCCTTCCCATTCCAATTCTGAGACCCGTCCTATACCATGAGACTTCATATCTCAATGCTTCTACCAAACCTGAGACCCTTCCTATAGCTTGAGATGTGATATCCAACTCCTTCCCATTCCAATCCTGAGACCCTTCCTATAGCATGAGATGTGATATCTCAATGCTTCTACCAAAACTGAGGCCCTTCCTTTAGCATCAGATGTGATATCCAAGACCTTCCCATTCCAATCCTGAGACCCTTCCTATAACATGAGATGTGATATCCAACTCCTTCCCATTCCAACCTGAGACCCTTCCTATAGCTTGAGATGTGATATCCAACTCCTTCCCATTCCAATCCTGAGACCCTTCCTATAGCATGAGATGTGATATCTCAATGCTTCTAATACCAAACCTGAGAGCCTTCCTACAGCATGAGATGTGATATCCAAGTCCTTCCCATTCCAATCCTGAGATCCTTCCTATAACATGAGATGTGATATCCAACTCCTTCCCATTCCAACCTGAGACCCTTCCTATAGCATGAGATGGAATATCCAACTCCTTCCAAATCCAATCCTGATACCCTTCCATGAGATGTGATATCCCAATGCTTCTACAAAACCTGAGACCCATACCATGGCATGAGATGTGATATCACACTCCCGTCCTATACCATGAGACTTGATATCTCAATGCTTCTAATACCAAACCTGAGACCGGTCCAATAACATGAGATGTGATATCCAAATCTTCCCCTTCCAAACCTAAGACCCTTCCTTTATCATGAGATGTGATATCCAAGTCCTTCCCATGCCATTCCTGAGACCCTTCCTATAGCATGAGATGTGATATCTCAATGCTTCTAATACCAAACCTGAGACCCTTCCTATAACATGAGATGTGATATCCAAGTCCTTCCCATTCCAATCCTGAAACCCTTCCTATAGCATGAGATGTGATATCTCAATGCTTCTAATACCAAACCTGAGACCTTTCCTATAACATGAATTGTAATATCCAAGTACTTCCCATTCCAATCCTGAGACCCTTCCGATAGCAGAGATGTGATATCTCAATGCTTATACCAAACCTGAGACCCTTCCGATAGCATGAGATGTGATATCTCAATGCTTCTAATACCAAACCTGAGATCCTTCCTATAACATGAGATGTGATATCCAAATCCTTCCCCTTCCAAACCTTAGACCCTCCCTTTAGCATGAGATGTGATATCCAACTCCTTCCCATTCCAATCCTGAGACCCTTCTGATAGCATGAGATGTGATATCTCAATGCCTCTATTACCAAACCTGAGATCCTACCTCTAACATGAAATGTGATATCCAACTCCTTCCCCTTCCAACCCTGAGAGCCTTCCTATAGAATGAGATGTTATATCCAAGTCCTTCGAATTCCAATCCTGAGACCCTTCCTATAACATGAGATGTGATATCCAACTCCTTCCCATTACAACCTTAGACCCTTCCTATAGCATGAGATGGGATATCCAACTCCTTCCAAATCCAATCCTGATACCCTTCCATGAGATGTGATATCCCAATGCTTCTACAAAACCTGAGACCCATACCATGGCATGAGATGTGATATCAAACTCCCGTCCTATACCATGAGACTTGATATCTCAATGCTTCTAATACCAAACCTGAGACCGGTCCAATAACATGAGATGTGATATCCAAATCTTCCCCTTCCAAACCTAAGACCCTTCCTTTATCATGAGATGTGATATCCAAGTCCTTCCCATGCCATTCCTGAGACCCTTCCTATAGCATGAGATGTGATATCTCAATGCTTCTAATACCAAACCTGAGACCCTTCCTATAACATGAGATGTGATATCCAAGTCCTTCCCATTCCAATCCTGAAACCCTTCCTATAGCATGAGATGTGATATCTCAATGCTTCTAATACCAAACCTGAGACCTTTCCTATAACATGAATTGTAATATCCAAGTCCTTCCCATTCCAATCCTGAGACCCTTCCGATAGCAGAGATGTGATATCTCAATGCTTATACCAAACCTGAGACCCTTCCTATAGCATGAGATGTGATATCTCAATGCTTCTAATACCAAACCTGAGATCCTTCCTATAACATGAGATGCGATATCCAAATCCTTCCCCTTCCAAACCTTAGAACCTCCCTTTAGCATGAGATGTGATATCCAACTCCTTCCCATTCCAATCCTGAGACCCTTCTGATAGCATGAGATGTGATATCTCAATGCCTCTATTACCAAACCTGAGATCCTACCTCTAACATGAAATGTGATATCCAACTCCTTCCCCTTCCAACCCTGAGAGCCTTCCTATAGAATGAGATGTTATATCCAAGTCCTTCCCATTCCAATCCTGAGACCCTTCCTATAACATGAGATGTGATATCCAACTCCTTCCCATTACAACCTTAGACCCTTCCTATAGCATGAGATGGGATATCCAACTCCTTCCAAATCCAATCCTGATACCCTTCCGATAGCATGAGATGTGATATCCCAATGCCTCTACAAAACCTGAGACCCATACCATGGCACGAGATGTGATATCAAACTCCTTCCCATTCCAATCCTGAGACCCTTCCTATAGCTTGAGATGTGATATCCAACTCCTTCCCATTCCAATTCTGAGACCCGTCCTATACCATGAGACTTCAAATCTCAATGCTTCTACCAAACCTGAGACCCTTCCTATAGCTTGAGATGTGATATCCAACTCCTTCCCATTCCAATCCTGAGACCCTTCCTATAGCATGAGATGTGATATCTCAATGCTTCTACCAAAACTGAGGCCCTTCCTTTAGCATCAGATGTGATATCCAAGACCTTCCCATTCCAATCCTGAGACCCTTCCTATAACATGAGATGTGATATCCAACTCCTTCCCATTCCAACCTGAGACCCTTCCTATAGCTTGAGATGTGATATCCAACTCCTTCCCATTCCAATCCTGAGACCCTTCCTATAGCATGAGATGTGATATCTCAATGCTTCTCATACCAAACCTGAGAGCCTTCCTACAGCATGAGATGTGATATCCAAGTCCTTCCCATTCCAATCCTGAGATCCTTCCTATAACATGAGATGTGATATCCAACTCCTTCCCATTCCAACCTGAGACCCTTCCTATAGCATGAGATGGGATATCCAACTCCTTCCAAATCCAATCCTGATACCCTTCCATGAGATGTGATATCCCAATGCTTCTACAAAACCTGAGACCCATACCATGGCATGAGATGTGATATCACACTCCCGTCCTATACCATGAGACTTGATATCTCAATGCTTCTAATACCAAACCTGAGACCGGTCCAATAACATGAGATGTGATATCCAAATCTTCCCCTTCCAAACCTAAGACCCTTCCTTTATCATGAGATGTGATATCCAAGTCCTTCCCATGCCATTCCTGAGACCCTTCCTATAGCATGAGATGTGATATCTCAATGCTTCTAATACCAAACCTGAGACCCTTCCTATAACATGAGATGTGATATCCAAGTCCTTCCCATTCCAATCCTGAAACCCTTCCTATAGCATGAGATGTGATATCTCAATGCTTCTAATACCAAACCTGAGACCTTTCCTATAACATGAATTGTAATATCCAAGTACTTCCCATTCCAATCCTGAGACCCTTCTGATAGCAGAGATGTGATATCTCAATGCTTATACCAAACTTGAGACCCTTCCGATAGCATGATATGTGATATCTCAATGCTTCTAATACCAAACCTGAGATCCTTCCTATAACATGAGATGTGATATCCAAATCCTTCCCCTTCCAAACCTTAGACCCTCCCTTTAGCATGAGATGTGATATCCAACTCCTTCCCATTCCAATCCTGAGACCCTTCTGATAGCATGAGATGTGATATCTCAATGCCTCTATTACCAAACCTGATATCCTACCTCTAACATGAAATGTGATATCCAACTCCTTCCCCTTCCAACCCTGAGAGCCTTCCTATAGAATGAGATGTTATATCCAAGTCCTTCGAATTCCAATCCTGAGACCCTTCCTATAACATGAGATGTGATATCCAACTCCTTCCCATTACAACCTTAGACCCTTCCTATAGCATGAGATGGGATATCCAACTCCTTCCAAATCCAATCCTGATACCCTTCCATGAGATGTGATATCCCAATGCTTCTACAAAACCTGAGACCCATACCATGGCATGAGATGTGATATCAAACTCCCGTCCTATACCATGAGACTTGATATCTCAATGCTTCTAATACCAAACCTGAGACCGGTCCAATAACATGAGATGTGATATCCAAATCTTCCCCTTCCAAACCTAAGACCCTTCCTTTATCATGAGATGTGATATCCAAGTCCTTCCCATGCCATTCCTGAGACCCTTCCTATAGCATGAGATGTGATATCTCAATGCTTCTAATACCAAACCTGAGACCCTTCCTATAACATGAGATGTGATATCCAAGTCCTTCCCATTCCAATCCTGAAACCCTTCCTATAGCATGAGATGTGATATCTCAATGCTTCTAATACCAAACCTGAGACCTTTCCTATAACATGAATTGTAATATCCAAGTCCTTCCCATTCCAATCCTGAGACCCTTCCGATAGCAGAGATTTGATATCTCAATGCTTATACCAAACCTGAGACCCTTCCTATAGCATGAGATGTGATATCTCAATGCTTCTAATACCAAACCTGAGATCCTTCCTATAACATGAGATGCGATATCCAAATCCTTCCCCTTCCAAACCTTAGACCCTCCCTTTAGCATGAGATGTGATATCCAACTCCTTCCCATTCCAATCCTGAGACCCTTCTGATAGCATGAGATGTGATATCTCAATGCCTCTATTACCAAACCTGAGATCCTACCTCTAACATGAAATGTGATATCCAACTCCTTCCCCTTCCAACCCTGAGAGCCTTCCTATAGAATGAGATGTTATATCCAAGTCCTTCCCATTCCAATCCTGAGACCCTTCCTATAACATGAGATGTGATATCCAACTCCTTCCCATTACAACCTTAGACCCTTCCTATAGCATGAGATGGGATATCCAACTCCTTCCAAATCCAATCCTGATACCCTTCCGATAGCATGAGATGTGATATCCCAATGCCTCTACAAAACCTGAGACCCATACCATGGCACGAGATGTGATATCAAACTCCTTCCCATTCCAATCCTGAGACCCTTCCTATAGCTTGAGATGTGATATCCAACTCCTTCCCATTCCAATTCTGAGACCCGTCCTATACCATGAGACTTCATATCTCAATGCTTCTACCAAACCTGAGACCCTTCCTATAGCATGAGATGTGATATCCAACTCCTTCACATTCCAATCCTGAGACCCTTCCTATAGCATGAGATGTGATATCTCAATGCTTCTACCAAAACTGAGGCCCTTCCTTTAGCATCAGATGTGATATCCAACTCCTTCCCATTCCAATCCTGAGACCCTTCCTATAGCATGTGATGTGATATCTCAATGCTTCTAATACCAAACCTGAGATCCTTCCTATAACATGAGATGCGATATCCAACTCCTTCCCATTCCAATCCTGAGACCCTTCCTATAGCATGAGATGTGATATCTCAATGCTTCTAATACCAAACCTGAGATCCTTCCTATAACATGAGATGTGATATCCAAATCCTTCCCCTTCCAAACCTGAGACCCTCCCTTTAGCATGAGATGTGATATCCAACTCCTTCCCATTCCAATCCTGAGACCCTTCCTATAGCATGAGATGTGATATCTCAATGCTTCTACCAAAACTGAGACCCTTCCTTTAGCATCAGATGTGATATCCAACTCCTTCCCATTCAAATCCTGAGACCCTTCCTATAGCATGAGATGTGACATCTCAATGCTTCTAATACCAAACCTGAGATCCTTCCTATAACATGAGATGCGATATCCAACTCCTTCCCATTCCAATCCTGAGACCCTTCCTATAGTATGAGATGTGATATCTCAATGCTTCTAATACCAAACCTGAGAGCCTTCCTACAGCATGAGATGTGATATCCAAGTCCTTCCCATTCCAATCCTGAGATCCTTCCTATAACATGAGATGGGATATCCAACTCCTTCCCATTCCAATCCTGAGACCCTTCCGATAGCAGAGATGTGATATCTCAATGCTTATACCAAACCTGAGACCCTTCCGATAGCATGAGATGTGATATCTCAATGCTTCTAATACCAAACCTGAGATCCTTCCTATAACATGAGATGTGATATCCAAATCCTTCCCCTTCCAAACCTTAGACCCTCCCTTTAGCATGAGATGTGATATCCAACTCCTTCCCATTCCAATCCTGAGACCCTTCTGATAGCATGAGATGTGATATCTCAATGCCTCTATTACCAAACCTGAGATCCTACCTCTAACATGAAATGTGATATCCAACTCCTTCCCCTTCCAACCCTGAGAGCCTTCCTATAGAATGAGATGTTATATCCAAGTCCTTCCCATTCCAATCCTGAGACCCTTCCTATAACATGAGATGTGATATCCAACTCCTTCCCATTACAACCTTAGACCCTTCCTATAGCATGAGATGGGATATCCAACTCCTTCCAAATCCTATCCTGATACCCTTCCGATAGCATGAGATGTGAGATCCCAATGCCTCTACAAAACCTGAGACCCATACCATGGCACGAGATGTGATATCAAACTCCTTCCCATTCCAATCCTGAGACCCTTCCTATAGCTTGAGATGTGATATCCAACTCCTTCCCATTCCAATTCTGAGACCCGTCCTATACCATGAGACTTCATATCTCAATGCTTCTACCAAACCTGAGACCCTTCCTATAGCATGAGATGTGATATCCAACTCCTTCCCATTCCAATCCTGAGACCCTTCCTATAGCATGAGATGTGATATCTCAATGCTTCTACCAAAACTGAGGCCCTTCCTTTAGCATCAGATGTGATATCCAACTCCTTCCCATTCCAATCCTGAGACCCTTCCTATAGCATGTGATGTGATATCTCAATGCTTCTAATACCAAACCTGAGATCCTTCCTATAACATGAGATGCGATATCCAACTCCTTCCCATTCCAATCCTGAGACCCTTCCTATAGCATGAGATGTGATATCTCAATGCTTCTAATACCAAACCTGAGATCCTTCCTATAACATGAGATGTGATATCCAAATCCTTCCCCTTCCAAACCTGAGACCCTCCCTTTAGCATGAGATGTGATATCCAACTCCTTCCCATTCCAATCCTGAGACCCTTCCTATAGCATGGGATGTGATATCTCAATGCTTCTACCAAAACTGAGACCCTTCCTTTAGCATCAGATGTGATATCCAACTCCTTCCCATTAAAATCCTGAGACCCTTCCTATAGCATGAGATGTGACATCTCAATGCTTCTAATACCAAACCTGAGATCCTTCCTATAACATGAGATGCGATATCCAACTCCTTCCCATTCCAATCCTGAGACCCTTCCTATAGTATGAGATGTGATATCTCAATGCTTCTAATACCAAACCTGAGAGCCTTCCTACAGCATGAGATGTGATATCCAAGTCCTTCCCATTCCAATCCTGAGATCCTTCCTATAACATGAGATGTGATATCCAACTCCTTCCCATTCCAACCTGAGACCCTTCCTATAGCATGAGATGGGATATCCAACTCCTTCCGAATCCAATCCTGATACCCTTCCATGAGATGTGATATCCCAATGCTTCTACAAAACCTGAGACCCATACCATGGCATGCGATGTGATATCAAACTCCCGTCCTATACCATGAGACTTGATATCTCAATGCTTCTAATACCAAACCTGAGACCGGTCCAATAACATGAGATGTGATATCCAAATCATCCCCTTCCAAACCTAAGACCCTTCCTTTATCATGAGATGTGATATCCAAGTCCTTCCCATGCCATTCCTGAGACCCTTCCTATAGCATGAGATGTGATATCTCAATGCTTCTAATACCAAACCTGAGACCCTTCCTATAACATGAGATGTGATATCCAAGTCCTTCCCATTCCAATCCTGAAACCGTTCCTATAGCATGAGATGTGATATCTCAATGCTTCTAATACCAAACCTGAGACCTTTCCTATAACATGAATTGTAATATCCAAGTCCTTCCCATTCCAATCCTGAGACCCTTCCGATAGCAGAGATGTGATATCTCAATGCTTATACCAAACCTGAGACCCTTCCGATAGCATGAGATGTGATATCTCAATGCTTCTAATACCAAACCTGAGATCCTTCCTATAACATGAGATGTGATATCCAAATCCTTCCCCTTCCAAACCTTAGACCCTCCCTTTAGCATGAGATGTGATATCCAACTCCTTCCCATTCCAATCCTGAGACCCTTCTGATAGCATGAGATGTGATATCTCAATGCCTCTATTACCAAACCTGAGATCCTACCTCTAACATGAAATGTGATATCCAACTCCTTCCCCTTCCAACCCTGAGAGCCTTCCTATAGAATGAGATGTTATATCCAAGTCCTTCGAATTCCAATCC
This sequence comes from Ambystoma mexicanum, assembly GCF_040938575.1. Lineage (NCBI taxonomy): Eukaryota > Metazoa > Chordata > Amphibia > Caudata > Ambystomatidae > Ambystoma > Ambystoma mexicanum. Next base: position 32,605 of record NW_027182366.1, read on the forward strand.
TGAGACCCTTCCTATAACATGAGATGTGATATCCAACTCCTTCCCATTACAACCTTAGACCCTTCCTATAGCATGAGATGGGATATCCAACTCCTTCCAAATCCAATCCTGATACCCTTCCGATAGCATGAGATGTGATATCCCAATGCCTCTACAAAACCTGAGACCCATACCATGGCACGAGATGTGATATCAAACTCCTTCCCATTCCAATCCTGAGACCCTTCCTATAGCTCGAGATGTGATATCCAACTCCTTCCCATTCCAATTCTGAGACCCGTCCTATACCATGAGACTTCATATCTCAATGCTTCTACCAAACCTGAGACCCTTCCTATAGCATGAGATGTGATATCCAACTCCTTCCCATTCCAATCCTGAGACCCTTCCTATAGCATGAGATGTGATATCTCAATGCTTCTACCAAAACTGAGGCCCTTCCTTTAGCATCAGATGTGATATCCAAGTCCTTCCCATTCCAATCCTGAGACCCTTCCTATAGCATGAGATGTGATATCTCAATGCTTCTAATACCAAACCTGAGAGCCTTCCTACAGCATGAGATGTGATATCCAAGTCCTTCCCATTCCAATCCTGAGATCCTTCCTATAACATGAGATGTGATATCCAACTCCTTCCCATTCAAACCTGAGACCCTTCCTATAGCATGAGATGGGATATCCAACTCCTTCCAAATCCAATCCTGATACCCTTCCATGAGATGTGATATCCCAATGCTTCTACAAAACCTGAGACCCATACCATGGCATGAGATGTGATATCAAACTCCCGTCCTATACCATGAGACTTGATATCTCAATGCTTCTAATACCAAACCTGAGACCGGTCCAATAACATGAGATGTGATATCCAAATCTTCCCCTTCCAAACCTAAGACCCTTCCTTTATCATGAGATGTGATATCCAAGTCCTTCCCATGCCATTCCTGAGACCCTTCCTATAGCATGAGATGTGATATCTCAATGCTTCTAATACCAAACCTGAGACCCTTCCTATAACATGAGATGTGATATCCAAGTCCTTCCCATTCCAATCCTGAAACCCTTCCTATAGCATGAGATGTGATATCTCAATGCTTCTAATACCAAACCTGAGACCTTTCCTATAACATGAATTGTAATATCCAAGTCCTTCCCATTCCAATCCTGAGACCCTTCCGATAGCAGAGATGTGATATCTCAATGCTTATACCAAACCTGAGACCCTTCCTATAGCATGAGATGTGATATCTCAATGCTTCTAATACCAAACCTGAGATCCTTCCTATAACATGAGATGCGATATCCAAATCCTTCCCCTTCCAAACCTTAGACCCTCCCTTTAGCATGAGATGTGATATCCAACTCCTTCCCATTCCAATCCTGAGACCCTTCTGATAGCATGAGATGTGATATCTCAATGCCTCTATTACCAAACCTGAGATCCTACCTCTAACATGAAATGTGATATCCAACTCCTTCCCCTTCCAACCCTGAGAGCCTTCCTATAGAATGAGATGTTATATCCAAGTCCTTCCCATTCCAATCCTGAGACCCTTCCTATAACATGAGATGTGATATCCAACTCCTTCCCATTACAACCTTAGACCCTTCCTATAGCATGAGATGGGATATCCAACTCCTTCCAAATCCAATCCTGATACCCTTCCGATAGCATGAGATGTGATATCCCAATGCCTCTACAAAACCTGAGACCCATACCATGGCACGAGATGTGATATCAAACTCCTTCCCATTCCAATCCTGAGACCCTTCCTATAGCTTGAGATGTGATATCCAACTCCTTCCCATTCCAATTCTGAGACCCGTCCTATACCATGAGACTTCATATCTCAATGCTTCTACCAAACCTGAGACCCTTCCTATAGCATGAGATGTGATATCCAACTCCTTCACATTCCAATCCTGAGACCCTTCCTATAGCATGAGATGTGATATCTCATTGCTTCTACCAAAACTGAGGCCCTTCCTTTAGCATCAGATGTGATATCCAACTCCTTCCCATTCCAATCCTGAGACCCTTCCTATAGCATGTGATGTGATATCTCAATGCTTCTAATACCAAACCTGAGATCCTTCCTATAACATGAGATGCGATATCCAACTCCTTCCCATTCCAATCCTGAGACCCTTCCTATAGCATGAGATGTGATATCTCAATGCTTCTAATACCAAACCTGAGATCCTTCCTATAACATGAGATGTGATATCCAAATCCTTCCCCTTCCAAACCTGAGACCCTCCCTTTAGCATGAGATGTGATATCCAACTCCTTCCCATTCCAATCCTGAGACCCTTCCTATAGCATGAGATGTGATATCTCAATGCTTCTACCAAAACTGAGACCCTTCCTTTAGCATCAGATGTGATATCCAACTCCTTCCCATTCAAATCCTGAGACCCTTCCTATAGCATGAGATGTGACATCTCAATGCTTCTAATACCAAACCTGAGATCCTTCCTATAACATGAGATGCGATATCCAACTCCTTCCCATTCCAATCCTGAGACCCTTCCTATAGTATGAGATGTGATATCTCAATGCTTCTAATACCAAACCTGAGAGCCTTCCTACAGCATGAGATGTGATATCCAAGTCCTTCCCATTCCAATCCTGAGATCCTTCCTATAACATGAGATGGGATATCCAACTCCTTCCCATTCCAATCCTGAGACCCTTCCGATAGCAGAGATGTGATATCTCAATGCTTATACCAATCCTGAGACCCTTCCTATAGCATGAGGTGTGATATCTCAATGCTTATACCAAACCTGAGACCCTTCCTATGGCATGAGATGTGATATCCAACTCCTTGCCATTCAAATCCTGAGACCCTCCCTATAACAAGAGATGTCATATCCAACTCCTTCCCATTCCAAACCTGAGACCCTTCCTTTAGCATGAGATGTGATATCCAATTCCTTCACATTCCAATCCTGAGACCCTTCCTATAGCAAGAATGTAATATCCAACTCCTACCCATTCCAATCCTGAGACCCTTCCTATAGCATGAGGTGTGATATCCCAATGCTTATACCAAACCTGAGACCCTTCCTAAGGCATGAGATGTGATATCCAACTCCTTGCCATTCAAATCCTGAGACCCTCCCTATAACAAGAGATGTCATATCCAACTCCTTCCCATTCCAAACCTGAGACCCTTCCTTTAGCATGAGATGTGATATCCAATTCCTTCACATTCCAATCCTGAGACCCTTCCTATAGCAAGAATGTAATATCCAACTCCTACCCATTCCAATCCTGAGACCATTCCTATAGCATGAGATGTGATATATCAATGCTTCTAATACCAAACCTGAGATCCTTCCTATGACATGAGATGTGATATCCAAATCCTTCCCATTCCAATCCTGAGACCCTTCCTATAGCAAGAGATGTGATATCCAAATCCTTCCCATTCCAACCTGAGACCCTTCCTATAGCATGAGAAGGGATATCCAACTCCTTCCCAATCCAATCCTGAGACCCTTCCGATAGCAGAGATGTGATATCTCAATGCTTCTAATACCAAACCTGGGACCCGTCCTATAACATGAGATATGATATCCAAATCCTTCCCATCCAAAACCTGAGACTCTTCCTATAGCATGAGATGTGATATCTCAATGCTTCTACCAAACCTGAAACCCTTCCTATAGCATGAGATGTGATATCCAACTCCTTCCCATTCCAATCCTGAGACACTTCCTATAGCATGAGATGTGATATCTCAATGCTTCTAATAGCAAACCTGAGACCCGTCCTATAACATGAGATGTGATATCCAAATCCTTGCCCTTCCAAACCTGAGACCCTTCCTTTAGCATGAGATGTGATATCCAGCTCCTCCCATTCCAATCCAGAGACCCTTCCTATACCATGGGATGTGATATCTCAATGCTTCTAATACCAAACCTGGGACCCGTCCTATAACATGAGATATGATATCCAAATCCTTCCCCTTCCAAACCTGAGACCCTTCCTTTAGCATGAGATGTGATATCCAAATCCTTCCCATTACAATCCTGAAACCCTTCCTATAGCATGAGAAGTGATATCCAACTCCTTCCCAATCCAATCCTGAGACCCTTCCAATAGCAGAGATTTGATATCTCAATGCTTATACCAAACCTGAGACCCTTCCTATGGCATGAGATGTGATATCCAACTCCTTGCCATTCAAATCCTGAGACCCTTCCTATAGCATGAGATGTGATATCTTAATGCTTCTACCAAACCTGAGACCCTTCCTTTAGAATGAGATGTGATATCCAAGTCCTTCACATTCCAATCCTGAGACCCTTCCTATAGCATGAGATGTGATATCTCAATGCTTCTAATACCAAACCTGAGATCCTTCCTATAACATGAGATGTGATATCCAATTCCTTCCCATTCCAAACCTGAGACCCTTCCTATTGGATGAGATGTGATATCTCAATGCTTCTAATACTAAACCTGAGACCCTTCCTATAACATGAGATGGGATATCCAACTCTTTCCCATTCCAATCCTGAGACCCTTCCGATAGCAGAGATGTGATATCTCAATGCTTATACCAATCCTGAGACCCTTCCTATAGCATGAGGTGTGATATCTCAATGCTTATACCAAATCTGAGACCCTTCCTATAGCATGAGATGTGATATCAAACTCCTTCCCATTCCAATCCTGAGACCCTTCCTATAGCATGAGGTGTGATATCTCAATGCTTATACCAAATCTGAGACCCTTCCTATAGCATGAGATGTGATATCCAACTCCTTCCCATTCCAATCCTGAGATCCTTCCTATAACATGAGATGTGATATCCAACTCCTTCCCGTTCCAAACCTGAGACACTTCCTATAGCATATGTGATATCCAACTCCTTCCCATTCCAAACATGAGACCCTTCCTATAGCAAGAATGTAATATCCAACTCCTACCCATTCCAATCCTGAGACCATTCCTATAGCATGAGATGTGATATATCAATGCTTCTAATACCAAACCTGAGATCCTTCCTATGACATGAGATGTGATATCCAAATCCTTCCCATTCCAATCCTGAGACCCTTCCTATAGCAAGAGATGTGATATCCAAATCCTTCCCATTCCAACCTTAGACCCTTCCTATAGCATGAGAAGGGATATCCAACTCCTTCCCAATCCAATCCTGAGACCCTTCCGATAGCAGAGATGTGATATCTCAATGCTTCTAATACCAAACCTGGGACCCGTCCTATAACATGAGATATGATATCCAAATCCTTCCCATCCAAAACCTGAGACTCTTCCTATAGCATGAGATGTGATATCGCAATGCTTCTACCAAACCTGAAAACCTTCCTATAGCATGAGATGTGATATCCAACTCCTTCCCATTCCAATCCTGAGACACTTCCTTTAGCATGAGATGTGATATCCAGCTCCTCCCATTCCAATCCTGAGACCCTTCCTATACCATGGGATGTGATATCTCAATGCTTCTAATACCAAACCTGGGACCCGTCCTATAACATGAGATGTGATATCCAAATCCTTCCCCTTCCAAACCTGAGACCCTTCCTTTAGCATGAGATGTGATATCCAGCTCCTCCCATTCCAATCCTGAGACCCTTCCTATACCATGGGATGTGATATCTCAATGCTTCTAATACCAAACCTGGGACCCGTCCTATAACATGAGATATGATATCCAAATCCTTCCCCTTCCAAACCTGAGACCCTTCCTTTAGCATGAGATGTGATATCCAAATCCTTCCCATTACAATCCTGAAACCCTTCCTATAGCATGAGATGTGATATCTCAATGTTTCTAATAAAGAACCTGAGACTCTTCCTATAGCAAGAGATGTGATATCCACATCCTTCCCATTCCAATCCTGAGACCCTTCCTGTAACATGAGATGTGATATCCAACTCCTTCCCATTCCAACCTGACACCCTTCCTATAGCATGAGAAGTGATATCCAACTCCTTCCCAATCCAATCCTGAGACCCTTCCGATAGTAGAGATTTGATATCGCAATGCTTATACCAAACCTGAGACCCTTCCTATGGCATGAGATGTGATATCCAACTCCTTGCCATTCAAATCCTGAGACCCTTCCTATAGCATGAGATGTGATATCTTAATGCTTCTACCAAACCTGAGACCCTTCCTTTAGAATGAGATGTGATATCCAAGTCCTTCACATTCCAATCCTGAGACCCTTCCTATAGCATGAGATGTGATATCTCAATGCTTCTAATACCAAACCTGAGATCCTTCCTATAACATGAGATGTGATATCCAATTCCTTCCCATTCCAAACCTGAGACCCTTCCTATTGGATGAGATGTGATATCTCAATGCTTCTAATACCAAACCTGAGACCCTTCCTATAACATGAGATGGGATATCCAACTCCTTCCCATTCCAATCCTGAGACCCTTCCGATAGCAGAGATGTGATATCTCAATGCTTATACCAATCCTGAGACCCTTCCTATAGCATGTGGTGTGATATCTCAATGCTTATACCAAATCTGAGACCCTTCCTATAGCATGAGATGTGATATCAAACTCCTTCCCATTCCAATCCTGAGACCCTTCCTATAGCATGAGGTGTGATATCTCAATGCTTATACCAAATCTGAGACCCTTCCTATAGCATGAGATGTGATATCCAACTCCTTCCCATTCCAATCCTGAGACCCTTCCTATAACATGAGATGTGATATCCAACTCCTTCCCGTTCCAAACCTGAGACACTTCCTATAGCATATGTGATATCCAACTCCTTCCCATTCCAAACATGAGACCCTTCCTATAGCAAGAATGTAATATCCAACTCCTACCCATTCCAATCCTGAGACCATTCCTATAGCATGAGATGTGATATATCAATGCTTCTAATACCAAACCTGAGATCCTTCCTATGACATGAGATGTGATATCCAAATCCTTCCCATTCCAATCCTGAGACCCTTCCTATAGCAAGAGATGTGATATCCAAATCCTTCCCATTCCAACCTGAGACCCTTCCTATAGCATGAGAAGGGATATCTAACTCCTTCCCAATCCAATCCTGAGACCCTTCCGATAGCAGAGATGTGATATCTCAATGCTTATACCAAACCCGAGACCCTTCCTATGGCATGTGATGTGATATCCAACTCCTTGCCATTCAAATCCTGAGACCCTTCCTATAGCATGAGATGTGATATCTTAATGCTTCTACCAAACCTGAGACCCTTCCTTTAGCATGAGATGTGATATCCAAATCCTTCACATTCCAATCCTGAGACCCTTCCAATAGCATGAGATGTGATATCTCAATGCTTCTAATACAAACCTGAGATCCTTCCTATAACATGAGATGTGATATCCAATTCCTTCCCATTCCAAACCTGAGACCCTTCCTATTGGATGAGATGTGATATCTCAATGCTTCTAATACCAAACCTGAGACCCTTCCTATAACATGAGATGGGATATCCAACTCCTTCCCATTCCAATCCTGAGACCCTTCCGATAGCAGAGATGTGATATCTCAATGCTTATACCAATCCTGAGACCCTTCCTATAGCATGAGATGTGATATCAAACTCCTTCCCATTCCAATCCTGAGACCCTTCCTATAGCATGAGGTGTGATATCTCAATGCTTATACCAAATCTGAGACCCTTCCTATAGCATGAGATGTGATATCCAACTCCTTCCCATTCCAATCCTGAGACCCTTCCTATAACATGAGATGTGATATCCAACTCCTTCCTGTTCCAAACCTGAGACACTTCCTATAGCATATGTGATATCCAACTCCTTCCCATTCCAAACATGAGACCCTTCCTATAGCAAGAATGTAATATCCAACTCCTACCCATTCCAATCCTGAGACCATTCCTATAGCATGAGATGTGATATATCAATGCTTCTAATACCAAACCTGAGATCCTTCCTATGACATGAGATGTGATATCCAAATCCTTCCCATTCCAATCCTGAGACCATTCCTATAGCAAGAGATGTGATATCCAAATCCTTCCCATTCCAACCTTAGACCCTTCCTATAGCATGAGAAGGGATATCCAACTCCTTCCCAATCCAATCCTGAGACCCTTCCGATAGCAGAGATGTGATATCTCAATGCTTCTAATACCAAACCTGGGACCCGTCCTATAACATGAGATATGATATCCAAATCCTTCCCATCCAAAACCTGAGACTCTTCCTATAGCATAAGATGTGATATCGCAATGCTTCTACCAAACCTGAAACCCTTCCTATAGCATGAGATGTGATATCCAACTCCTTCCCATTCCAATCCTGAGACACTTCCTTTAGCATGAGATGTGATATCCAGCTCCTCCCATTCCAATCCTGAGACCCTTCCTATACCATGGGATGTGATATCTCAATGCTTCTAATACCAAACCTGGGACCCGTCCTATAACATGAGATGTGATATCCAAATCCTTCCCCTTCCAAACCTGAGACCCTTCCTTTAGCATGAGATGTGATATCCAGCTCCACCCATTCCAATCCTGAGACCCTTCCTATACCATGGGATGTGATATCTCAATGCTTCTAATACCAAACCTGGGACCCGTCCTATAACATGAGATATGATATCCAAATCCTTCCCCTTCCAAACCTGAGACCCTTCCTTTAGCATGAGATGTGATATCCAAATCCTTCCCATTACAATCCTGAAACCCTTCCTATAGCATGAGATGTGATATCTCAATGTTTCTAATAAAGAACCTGAGACTCTTCCTATAGCAAGAGATGTGATATCCACATCCTTCCCATTCCAATCCTGAGACCCTTCCTGTAACATGAGATGTGATATCCAACTCCTTCCCATTCCAACCTGACACCCTTCCTATAGCATGAGAAGTGATATCCAACTCCTTCCCAATCCAATCCTGAGACCCTTCCGATAGTAGAGATTTGATATCGCAATGCTTATACCAAACCTGAGACCCTTCCTATGGCATGAGATGTGATATCCAACTCCTTGCCATTCAAATCCTGAGACCCTTCCTATAGCATGAGATGTGATATCTTAATGCTTCTACCAAACCTGAGACCCTTCCTTTAGAATGAGATGTGATATCCAAGTCCTTCACATTCCAATCCTGAGACCCTTCCTATAGCATGAGATGTGATATCTCAATGCTTCTAATACCAAACCTGAGATCCTTCCTATAACATGAGATGTGATATCCAATTCCTTCCCATTCCAAACCTGAGACCCTTCCTATTGGATGAGATGTGATATCTCAATGCTTCTAATACCAAACCTGAGACCCTTCCTATAACATGAGATGGGATATCCAACTCCTTCCCATTCCAATCCTGAGACCCTTCCGATAGCAGAGATGTGATATCTCAATGCTTATACCAATCCTGAGACCCTTCCTATAGCATGAGGTGTGATATCTCAATGCTTATACCAAATCTGAGACCCTTCCTATAGCATGAGATGTGATATCAAACTCCTTCCCATTCCAATCCTGAGACCCTTCCTATAGCATGAGGTGTGATATCTCAATGCTTATACCAAATCTGAGACCCTTCCTATAGCATGAGATGTGATATCCAACTCCTTCCCATTCCAATCCTGAGACCCTTCCTATAACATGAGATGTGATATCCAACTCCTTCCCGTTCCAAACCTGAGACACTTCCTATAGCATATGTGATATCCAACTCCTTCCCATTCCAAACATGAGACCCTTCCTATAGCAAGAATGTAATATCCAACTCCTACCCATTCCAATCCTGAGACCATTCCTATAGCATGAGATGTGATATATCAATGCTTCTAATACCAAACCTGAGATCCTTCCTATGACATGAGATGTGATATCCAAATCCTTCCCATTCCAATCCTGAGACCCTTCCTATAGCAAGAGATGTGATATCCAAATCCTTCCCATTCCAACCTGAGACCCTTCCTATAGCATGAGAAGGGATATCTAACTCCTTCCCAATCCAATCCTGAGACCCTTCCGATAGCAGAGATGTGATATCTCAATGCTTATACCAAACCCGAGACCCTTCCTATGGCATGTGATGTGATATCCAACTCCTTGCCATTCAAATCCTGAGACCCTTCCTATAGCATGAGATGTGATATCTTAATGCTTCTACCAAACCTGAGACCCTTCCTTTAGCATGAGATGTGATATCCAAATCCTTCACATTCCAATCCTGAGACCCTTCCAATAGCATGAGATGTGATATCTCAATGCTTCTAATACAAACCTGAGATCCTTCCTATAACATGAGATGTGATATCCAATTCCTTCCCATTCCAAACCTGAGACCCTTCCTATTGGATAAGGTGTGATATCCAACTCCTTCCCATTCCAACCCTGAGACCCTTCCTATACCATGAGATGTGATATCTCAATGCTTCTAATACCAAACCTGGGACCCGTCCTATAACATGAGATATGATATCCAAATCCTTCCCCTTCCAAACCTGAGACCCTTCCTTTAGCATGAGATGTGATATCCAAATCCTTCCCATTCCAATCCTGAAACCCTTCCTATAGCATGAGATGTGATATCTCAATGTTTCTAATAAAAAACCTGAGACTCTTCCTATAGCAAGAGATGTGATATCCACATCCTTCCCATTCCAATCCTGAGACCCTTCCTGTAACATGAGATGTGATATCCAACTCCTTCCCATTCCAACCTGACACCCTTCCTATAGCATGAGAAGGGATATCCAACTCCTTCCCAATCCAATCCTGAGACCCTTCTGATAGCAGAGATGTGATATCTCAATGCTTATACCAAACCCGAGACCCTTCCTATGGCATGAGATGTGATATCCAACTCCTTGCCATTCAAATCCTGAGACCCTTCCTATAGCATGAGATGTGATATCTTAATGCTTCTACCAATCCTGAGACCCTTCCTTTAGCATGAGATGTGATAGCCAAATCCTTCACATTCCAATCCTGAGACCCTTCCTATAGCATGAGATGTGATATCTCAATGCTTCTAAAACCAAACCTGAGATCCTTCCTATAACATGAGATGTGATATCCAATTCCTTCCCATTCCAAACCTGAGACCCTTCCTATTGGATGAGGTGTGATATCCAACTCCTTCCCATTCCAACCCTGAGACCCTTCCTATACCATGAGATGTGATATCTCAATGCTTCTAATACCAAATCTGGGACCCGTCCTATAACATGAGATATGATATCCAAATCCTTCCCCTTCCAAACCCGAGACCCTTCCTATAGCAAGAGATATGATATCCAAATCCTACCCATTCCAATCCTGAAACCCTTCCTATAACATGAGATGTGATATCCAACTCCTTCCCATTCCAACCTGAGCCCCTTCCTATAGAATGAGAAGGGATATCCAACTCCTTCCCAATCCAATCCTGAGACCCTTCCGATAGCAGAGATGTGATATCTCAATGCTTATACCAAACCTGAGACCCTTCCTATGGCATGAGATGTGATATCCAACTCCTTGCCATTCAAATCCTGAGACCCTCCCTATAACAAGAGATGTCATATCCAACTCCTTCCCATTCCAAACCTGAGACCCTTCCTTTAGCATGAGATGTGATATCCAATTCCTTCACATTCCAATCCTGAGACCCTTCCTATAGCATGAGATGTGATATCTCAATGCTTCTAATACCAAACCTGAGATCCTTCCTATAATATGAGATGTGATATCCAACTCCTTCCCCTTCCAAACCTTAGACAATTCCTTTATCATGAGATGTGATATCCAATTCCTTCCCATGCCATTCCTGAGACCCTTCCTATAGCATGAGATGTGATATCTCAATGCTTCTAATACCAAACCTGAGACTCTTCCAATAACATGAGATGTGATATCCAAGTCCTTCCCATTCCAATCCTGAAACCCTTCCTATAGCATGAGATGTGATATCTCAATGCTTCTAATACCAAACCTGAGACCTTTCCTATAACATGAATTGTAATATCCAAGTCCTTCCCATTCCAATCCTGAGACCCTTCCGATAGCAGAGATGTGATATCTCAATGCTTATACCAAACCTGAGACCCTTCCGATAGCATGAGATGCGATATCTCAATGCTTCTAATACCAAACCTGAGAGCCTTCCTACAGCATGAGATGTGATATCCAAGTCCTTCCCATTCCAATCCTGAGATCCTTCCTATAACATGAGATGTGATATCCAACTCCTTCCCATTCCAACCTGAGACCCTTCCTATAGCATGAGATGGGATATCCAACTCCTTCCAAATCCAATCCTGATACCCTTCCATGAGATGTGATATCCCAATACTTCTACAAAACCTGAGACCCATACCATGGCATGAGTTGTGATATCAAACTCCCGTCCTATACCATGAGACTTGATATCTCAATGCTTCTAATACCAAACCTGAGACCGGTCCAATAACATGAGATGTGATATCCAAATCCTTCCCCTTCCAAACCTTAGACCCTTCCTTTATCATGAGATGTGATATCCAAGTCCTTCCCATGCCATTCCTGAGACCCTTCCTATAGCATGAGATGTGATATCTCAATGCTTCTAATACCAAACCTGAGACCCTTCCAATAACATGAGATGTGATATCCAAGTCCTTCCCATTCCAATCCTGAAACCCTTCCTATAGCATGAGATGTGATATCTCAATGCTTCTAATACCAAACCTGAGACCTTTCCTATAACATGAATTGTAATATCCAAGTCCTTCCCATTCCAATCCTGAGACCCTTCCGATAGCAGAGATGTGATATCTCAATGCTTATACCAAACCTGAGACCCTTCCGATAGCATGAGATGTGATATCTCAATGCTTCTAATACCAAACCTGAGATCCTTCCTATAACATGAGATGTGATATCCAAATCCTTCCCCTTCCAAACCTTAGACCCTCCCTTTAGCATGAGATGTGATATCCAACTCCTTCCCATTCCAATCCTGAGACCCTTCTGATAGCATGAGATGTGACATCTCAATGCCTCTAATACCAAACCTGAGATCCTACCTCTAACATGAAATGTGATATCCAACTCCTTCCCCTTCCAACCCTGAGAGCCTTCCTATAGAATGAGATGTTATATCCAAGTCCTTCCCATTCCAATCCTGAGACCCTTCCTATAACATGAGATGTGATATCCAACTCCTTCCCATTCCAACCTTAGACACTTCCTATAGCATGAGATGGGATATCCAACTCCTTCCAAATCCAATCCTGATACCCTTCCGATAGCATGAAATGTGATATCCCAATGCCTCTACAAAACCTCAGACCCATACCATGGCATGAGATGTGATATCAAACTCCTTCCCATTCCAATCCTGAGACGCTTCCTATAGCTTGAGATGTGATATCCAACTCCTTCCCATTCCGATTCTGAGACCCGTCCTATACCATGAGACTTGATATTTCAATGCTTCTAATACCAAACCTGAGACTGGTCCTATAACATGAGATGTGATATCCAAATCCTTCCCCTTCCAAACCTGAGACCCTTCCTATGGCATGAGATGTCATATACAACTCCTTCCGATTCCAATCCTGAGACCCTTCCTATAGCATGAGATGGGATATCTCAATGCTTATACCAATCCTGAGACCCTTCATATAGCATGAGATGTGATATCTCAATGCTTCTAATACCAAACCTGAGATCCTTCCTATAACATGAGGTGTGATATCAAACTCCTTCCCATTCCAAACCTTTGCTTCTATCAAACCTGAGACCCTTCCTTTAGCATGAGATGTGATATCCAACTCCTTCCCATTCCAATACTGAGACCCTTCCTATAACATGAGACGTGATATCCAACTCCTTCCCATTCCAAACCTTTGCTTCTATCAAACCTGAGACCCTTCCTTTAGCATGAGATGTGATATCCAACTCCTTCCCATTCCAATACTGAGACCCTTCCTATAACATGAGACGTGATATCCAACTCCTTCCCATTCCAAACCTTTGCTTCTATCAAACCTAAGACCCTTCCTTTAGCATGAGATGTGATATCCAACTCCTTCCCATTCCAATCCTGAGACTCTTCCTATAGCATGAGATGTGATATCTCAATGCTTCTAAAACCAAACATGAGAACCATCCTATAACATGAGATGTGAAATCCAAATCATTCCCTTTCCAAACCTGAGACCCTTCCTATAGCTTCAGATGTGATATCAAACTCCTTCCCATTCAATGTGATATCCAACTCCTTCCCATTCCAATCCTGAGACCCTTCCTATACCATGAGATGTGATATCTCAATGCTTCTAATACCAAACCTGAGACCCGTCCTAAAACATGAGATGTGAGATCCAAATCCTTCCCCTTCCAAACCTGAGACCTTTCCTTTAGCATGAGATGTCATATCCAACTCCTTCCCATTCCAAACCTGAGGCCCTTCCTATAGCATGAGATGTTATATCTTAATGCTTCTAAAACCAAACCTGAGAACCATCCTATAACATGTGAAATCCAAATCCTTCCCTTTCTAAACCTGAGACCCTTCCGATAGCATGAGATGTGATATCTCAATGCTTCGAAAACCAAACATGAGAACCATCCTATAACATGAGATGTGAAATCCAGATCCTTCCCTTTCCAAACCTGAGACCCTTCCTATAGCTTGAGATGTGATATCAAACTCCTTCCCATTCCAATCCTGAGACCCTTCCTATACCATGGGATGTGATATCTCAATGCTTCTAATACCAAACCTGGGACCCGTCCTATAACATGAGATATGATATCCAAATCCTTCCCCTTCCAAACCTGAGACCCTTCCTTTAGCATGAGATGTGATATCCAAATCCTTCCCATTACAATCCTGAAACCCTTCCTATAGCATGAGATGTGATATCTCAATGTTTCTAATAAAGAACCTGAGACTCTTCCTATAGCAAGAGATGTGATATCCACATCCTTCCCATTCCAATCCTGAGACCCTTCCTGTAACATGAGATGTGATATCCAACTCCTTCCCATTCCAACCTGACACCCTTCCTATAGCATGAGAAGTGATATCCAACTCCTTCCCAATCCAATCCTGAGACCCTTCCGATAGTAGAGATTTGATATCGCAATGCTTATACCAAACCTGAGACCCTTCCTATGGCATGAGATGTGATATCCAACTCCTTGCCATTCAAATCCTGAGACCCTTCCTATAGCATGAGATGTGATATCTTAATGCTTCTACCAAACCTGAGACCCTTCCTTTAGAATGAGATGTGATATCCAAGTCCTTCACATTCCAATCCTGAGACCCTTCCTATAGCATGAGATGTGATATCTCAATGCTTCTAATACCAAACCTGAGATCCTTCCTATAACATGAGATGTGATATCCAATTCCTTCCCATTCCAAACCTGAGACCCTTCCTATTGGATGAGATGTGATATCTCAATGCTTCTAATACCAAACCTGAGACCCTTCCTATAACATGAGATGGGATATCCAACTCCTTCCCATTCCAATCCTGAGACCCTTCCGATAGCAGAGATGTGATATCTCAATGCTTATACCAATCCTGAGACCCTTCCTATAGCATGAGGTGTGATATCTCAATGCTTATACCAAATCTGAGACCCTTCCTATAGCATGAGATGTGATATCAAACTCCTTCCCATTCCAATCCTGAGACCCTTCCTATAGCATGAGGTGTGATATCTCAATGCTTATACCAAATCTGAGACCCTTCCTATAGCATGAGATGTGATATCCAACTCCTTCCCATTCCAATCCTGAGACCCTTCCTATAACATGAGATGTGATATCCAACTCCTTCCCGTTCCAAACCTGAGACACTTCCTATAGCATATGTGATATCCAACTCCTTCCCATTCCAAACATGAGACCCTTCCTATAGCAAGAATGTAATATCCAACTCCTACCCATTCCAATCCTGAGACCATTCCTATAGCATGAGATGTGATATATCAATGCTTCTAATACCAAACCTGAGATCCTTCCTATGACATGAGATGTGATATCCAAATCCTTCCCATTCCAATCCTGAGACCCTTCCTATAGCAAGAGATGTGATATCCAAATCCTTCCCATTCCAACCTGAGACCCTTCCTATAGCATGAGAAGGGATATCTAACTCCTTCCCAATCCAATCCTGAGACCCTTCCGATAGCAGAGATGTGATATCTCAATGCTTATACCAAACCCGAGACCCTTCCTATGGCATGTGATGTGATATCCAACTCCTTGCCATTCAAATCCTGAGACCCTTCCTATAGCATGAGATGTGATATCTTAATGCTTCTACCAAACCTGAGACCCTTCCTTTAGCATGAGATGTGATATCCAAATCCTTCACATTCCAATCCTGAGACCCTTCCAATAGCATGAGATGTGATATCTCAATGCTTCTAATACAAACCTGAGATCCTTCC
Organism: Ambystoma mexicanum; assembly: GCF_040938575.1. Classification (NCBI taxonomy): domain Eukaryota; kingdom Metazoa; phylum Chordata; class Amphibia; order Caudata; family Ambystomatidae; genus Ambystoma; species Ambystoma mexicanum. Next base: position 49,023 of record NW_027182366.1, read on the forward strand.
TATAACATGAGATGTGATATCCAATTCCTTCCCATTCCAAACCTGAGACCCTTCCTATTGGATAAGGTGCGATATCCAACTCCTTCCCATTCCAACCCTGAGACCCTTCCTATACCATGAGATGTGATATCTCAATGCTTCTAATACCAAACCTGGGACCCGTCCTATAACATGAGATATGATATCCAAATCCTTCCCCTTCCAAACCTGAGACCCTTCCTTTAGCATGAGATGTGATATCCAAATCCTTCCCATTCCAATCCTGAAACCCTTCCTATAGCATGAGATGTGATATCTCAATGTTTCTAATAAAAAACCTGAGACTCTTCCTATAGCAAGAGATGTGATATCCACATCCTTCCCATTCCAATCCTGAGACCCTTCCTGTAACATGAGATGTGATATCCAACTCCTTCCCATTCCAACCTGACACCCTTCCTATAGCATGAGAAGGGATATCCAACTCCTTCCCAATCCAATCCTGAGACCCTTCTGATAGCAGAGATGTGATATCTCAATGCTTATACCAAACCCGAGACCCTTCCTATGGCATGAGATGTGATATCCAACTCCTTGCCATTCAAATCCTGAGACCCTTCCTATAGCATGAGATGTGATATCTTAATGCTTCTACCAATCCTGAGACCCTTCCTTTAGCATGAGATGTGATAGCCAAATCCTTCACATTCCAATCCTGAGACCCTTCCTATAGCATGAGATGTGATATCTCAATGCTTCTAAAACCAAACCTGAGATCCTTCCTATAACATGAGATGTGATATCCAATTCCTTCCCATTCCAAACCTGAGACCCTTCCTATTGGATGAGGTGTGATATCCAACTCCTTCCCATTCCAACCCTGAGACCCTTCCTATACCATGAGATGTGATATCTCAATGCTTCTAATACCAAACCTGGGACCCGTCCTATAACATGAGATATGATATCCAAATCCTTCCCCTTCCAAACCTGAGACCCTTCCTATAGCAAGAGATATGATATCCAAATCCTACCCATTCCAATCCTGAAACCCTTCCTATAACATGAGATGTGATATCCAACTCCTTCCCATTCCAACCTGAGCCCCTTCCTATAGAATGAGAAGGGATATCCAACTCCTTCCCAATCCAATCCTGAGACCCTTCCGATAGCAGAGATGTGATATCTCAATGCTTATACCAAACCTGAGACCCTTCCTATGGCATGAGATGTGATATCCAACTCCTTGCCATTCAAATCCTGAGACCCTCCCTATAACAAGAGATGTCATATCCAACTCCTTCCCATTCCAAACCTGAGACCCTTCCTTTAGCATGAGATGTGATATCCAATTCCTTCACATTCCAATCCTGAGACCCTTCCTATAGCATGAGATGTGATATCTCAATGCTTCTAATACCAAACCTGAGATCCTTCCTATAATATGAGATGTGATATCCAACTCCTTCCCCTTCCAAACCTTAGACAATTCCTTTATCATGAGATGTGATATCCAATTCCTTCCCATGCCATTCCTGAGACCCTTCCTATAGCATGAGATGTGATATCTCAATGCTTCTAATACCAAACCTGAGACTCTTCCAATAACATGAGATGTGATATCCAAGTCCTTCCCATTCCAATCCTGAAACCCTTCCTATAGCATGAGATGTGATATCTCAATGCTTCTAATACCAAACCTGAGACCTTTCCTATAACATGAATTGTAATATCCAAGTCCTTCCCATTCCAATCCTGAGACCCTTCCGATAGCAGAGATGTGATATCTCAATGCTTATACCAAACCTGAGACCCTTCCGATAGCATGAGATGCGATATCTCAATGCTTCTAATACCAAACCTGAGAGCCTTCCTACAGCATGAGATGTGATATCCAAGTCCTTCCCATTCCAATCCTGAGATCCTTCCTATAACATGAGATGTGATATCCAACTCCTTCCCATTCCAACCTGAGACCCTTCCTATAGCATGAGATGGGATATCCAACTCCTTCCAAATCCAATCCTGATACCCTTCCATGAGATGTGATATCCCAATACTTCTACAAAACCTGAGACCCATACCATGGCATGAGTTGTGATATCAAACTCCCGTCCTATACCATGAGACTTGATATCTCAATGCTTCTAATACCAAACCTGAGACCGGTCCAATAACATGAGATGTGATATCCAAATCCTTCCCCTTCCAAACCTTAGACCCTTCCTTTATCATGAGATGTGATATCCAAGTCCTTCCCATGCCATTCCTGAGACCCTTCCTATAGCATGAGATGTGATATCTCAATGCTTCTAATACCAAACCTGAGACCCTTCCAATAACATGAGATGTGATATCCAAGTCCTTCCCATTCCAATCCTGAAACCCTTCCTATAGCATGAGATGTGATATCTCAATGCTTCTAATACCAAACCTGAGACCTTTCCTATAACATGAATTGTAATATCCAAGTCCTTCCCATTCCAATCCTGAGACCCTTCCGATAGCAGAGATGTGATATCTCAATGCTTATACCAAACCTGAGACCCTTCCGATAGCATGAGATGTGATATCTCAATGCTTCTAATACCAAACCTGAGATCCTTCCTATAACATGAGATGTGATATCCAAATCCTTCCCCTTCCAAACCTTAGACCCTCCCTTTAGCATGAGATGTGATATCCAACTCCTTCCCATTCCAATCCTGAGACCCTTCTGATAGCATGAGATGTGACATCTCAATGCCTCTAATACCAAACCTGAGATCCTACCTCTAACATGAAATGTGATATCCAACTCCTTCCCCTTCCAACCCTGAGAGCCTTCCTATAGAATGAGATGTTATATCCAAGTCCTTCCCATTCCAATCCTGAGACCCTTCCTATAACATGAGATGTGATATCCAACTCCTTCCCATTCCAACCTTAGACCCTTCCTATAGCATGAGATGGGATATCCAACTCCTTCCAAATCCAATCCTGATACCCTTCCGATAGCATGAGATGTGATATCCCAATGCCTCTACAAAACCTCAGACCCATACCATGGCATGAGATGTGATATCAAACTCCTTCCCATTCCAATCCTGAGACGCTTCCTATAGCTTGAGATGTGATATCCAACTCCTTCCCATTCCGATTCTGAGACCCGTCCTATACCATGAGACTTGATATTTCAATGCTTCTAATACCAAACCTGAGACTGGTCCTATAACATGAGATGTGATATCCAAATCCTTCCCCTTCCAAACCTGAGACCCTTCCTATGGCATGAGATGTCATATACAACTCCTTCCGATTCCAATCCTGAGACCCTTCCTATAGCATGAGATGGGATATCTCAATGCTTATACCAATCCTGAGACCCTTCATATAGCATGAGATGTGATATCTCAATGCTTCTAATACCAAACCTGAGATCCTTCCTATAACATGAGGTGTGATATCAAACTCCTTCCCATTCCAAACCTTTGCTTCTATCAAACCTGAGACCCTTCCTTTAGCATGAGATGTGATATCCAACTCCTTCCCATTCCAATACTGAGACCCTTCCTATAACATGAGACGTGATATCCAACTCCTTCCCATTCCAAACCTTTGCTTCTATCAAACCTGAGACCCTTCCTTTAGCATGAGATGTGATATCCAACTCCTTCCCATTCCAATACTGAGACCCTTCCTATAACATGAGACGTGATATCCAACTCCTTCCCATTCCAAACCTTTGCTTCTATCAAACCTAAGACCCTTCCTTTAGCATGAGATGTGATATCCAACTCCTTCCCATTCCAATCCTGAGACTCTTCCTATAGCATGAGATGTGATATCTCAATGCTTCTAAAACCAAACATGAGAACCATCCTATAACATGAGATGTGAAATCCAAATCATTCCCTTTCCAAACCTGAGACCCTTCCTATAGCTTCAGATGTGATATCAAACTCCTTCCCATTCAATGTGATATCCAACTCCTTCCCATTCCAATCCTGAGACCCTTCCTATACCATGAGATGTGATATCTCAATGCTTCTAATACCAAACCTGAGACCCGTCCTAAAACATGAGATGTGAGATCCAAATCCTTCCCCTTCCAAACCTGAGACCTTTCCTTTAGCATGAGATGTCATATCCAACTCCTTCCCATTCCAAACCTGAGGCCCTTCCTATAGCATGAGATGTTATATCTTAATGCTTCTAAAACCAAACCTGAGAACCATCCTATAACATGTGAAATCCAAATCCTTCCCTTTCTAAACCTGAGACCCTTCCGATAGCATGAGATGTGATATCTCAATGCTTCGAAAACCAAACATGAGAACCATCCTATAACATGAGATGTGAAATCCAGATCCTTCCCTTTCCAAACCTGAGACCCTTCCTATAGCTTGAGATGTGATATCAAACTCCTTCCCATTCCAATCCTGAGATAGCTTGAGATGTGATATCCAACTCCTTCCCATTCCAATCCTGAGACCCTTCCTATACCATGAGATGTGATATCTCAATGCTTCTAATACCAAACCTGAGACCCGTCCTAAAACATGAGATGTGAGATCCTAATCCTTCCCCTTCCAAACCTGAGACCTTTCCTATAGCTTGAGATGTGATATCAAACTCCTTCCCATTCCAATCCTGAGATAGCTTGAGATGTGATATCCAACTCCATCCCATTCCAATCCTGAGACCCTTCCGATAGCATGAGATATGATATCTCAATGCTTCTAATATCAAAACTGAGACCCTCCCTATAGTATGAGATGTGATATCTAAGTCCTTCCCATTCCTATCCTGAGACCCTTCCGATAGCAGAGATGTGATATCCCAATCCTTATACCAAACCTGATGATCCTTCCTATGGCATGAGATGTGATATCCAACTCCTTCCCATTTCAATCCTGAGTTCCTTCCTATAACATGAGACGTGATATCCAACTCCTTCCCATTCCAATCCTGAGACTCTTCCTATAGCATGAGATGTGATATCTCAATGCTTCTAATACCAAACCTGGGACCAGTCCTATAACATGAGATATGATATCCAAATCCTTCCCCTTCCAAACCTGAGACCCTTCCTTTAGCATGAGATGTGATATCCAAATCCTTCCCATTCCAATCCTGAAACCCTTCCTATAGCATGAGATGTGATATCTCAATGTTTCTAATAACAAACCTGAGACCTTCCTATAGCAAGAGATGTGATATCCAAATCCTTCCCAGTCAAATCCTGAGACCCTTCCTATAATGAGATGTGATATCCAACTCTTTCCCATTCCAACCTGAGACCCTTCCTATAGCATGAGAAGGGATATCCAACTCCTTCCCATTCCAATCCTGAGACCCTTCCTATACCATGAGATGTGATATCTCAATGCTTCTAATACCAAACCTGGGACCCGTCCTATAACATGAGATATGATATCCAAATCCTTCCCCTTCCAAACCTGAGACCCTTCCTTTAGCATGAGATGTGATATCCAAATCCTTCCCATTCCAATCCTCAAACCCTTCCTATAGCATGAGATGTGATATCTCAATGTTTCTAATAAAAAACCTGAGACCCTTCCTTTAACATGAGATGTAATATCCAAATCCTTCCCATTCCAATCTTGAGACCATTCCTACAACATGAGATGTGATATCCAACTCCTTCCCATTCCAACCTGAGATCCTTCCTATAGCATGAGAAGGGATATCCAACTCCTTCCCAATCCAATCCTGAGACCCTTCTGATAGCAGAGATGTGATATCTCAATGCTTTTAATACGAAACCTGAGACCCGTCCTAAAACATGAGATGTGAGATACAAATCCTTCCTCTTCCAAACCTGAGACCTTTCCTTTAGCATGAGATGTGATATTCAACTCCTTCCCATTCCAAACCTGAGACCCTTCCTATAGCATGAGATTTTATATCTTAATGCTTCTAAAACCAAACCTGACAACCATCCTATAACATGTGAAATCCAAATCCTTCCCTTTCCAAACCTGAGACCCTTCCGATAGCATATGTGATATCTCAATGCTTCTAAAACCAAACATGAGAACCATCCTATAACATTAGATGTGAAATCCAGATCCTTCCGTTTCCAATCCTGAGACCCTTCCTATAGCCTGAGATATGATATCAAACTTCCCATTCCAATCCTGAGATAGCTTGAGATGTGATATCCAACTCCTTCCCATTCCAATCCTGAGACCCTTCCTATACCATGAGATGTGATATCTCAATGCTTCTAATACCAAACCTGCGACCCGTCCTAAAACATGAGATGTGAGATCCTAATCCTTCCCCTTCCAAACCTGAGACCGTTCCTATAGCTTGAGATGTGATATCAAACTCCTTCCCATTCCAATCCTGAGATAGCTTGAGATGTGATATCCAACTCCATCCCATTCCAATACTGAGACCCTTCCTATAACATGAGACGTGATATCCAACTCCTTCCCATTCCAAACCTTTGCTTCTATCAAACCTAAGACCCTTCCTTTAGCATGAGATGTGATATCCAACTCCTTCCCATTCCAATCCTGAGACTCTTCCTATAGCATGAGATGTGATATCTCAATGCTTCTAAAACCAAACATGAGAACCATCCTATAACATGAGATGTGAAATCCAAATCATTCCCTTTCCAAACCTGAGACCCTTCCTATAGCTTCAGATGTGATATCAAACTCCTTCCCATTCAATGTGATATCCAACTCCTTCCCATTCCAATCCTGAGACCCTTCCTATACCATGAGATGTGATATCTCAATGCTTCTAATACCAAACCTGAGACCCGTCCTAAAACATGAGATGTGAGATCCAAATCCTTCCCCTTCCAAACCTGAGACCTTTCCTTTAGCATGAGATGTCATATCCAACTCCTTCCCATTCCAAACCTGAGGCCCTTCCTATAGCATGAGATGTTATATCTTAATGCTTCTAAAACCAAACCTGAGAACCATCCTATAACATGTGAAATCCAAATCCTTCCCTTTCTAAACCTGAGACCCTTCCGATAGCATGAGATGTGATATCTCAATGCTTCGAAAACCAAACATGAGAACCATCCTATAACATGAGATGTGAAATCCAGATCCTTCCCTTTCCAAACCTGAGACCCTTCCTATACCATGAGATGTGATATCTCAATGCTTCTAATACCAAACCTGAGACCCGTCCTAAAACATGAGATGTGAGATCCTAATCCTTCCCCTTCCAAACCTGAGACCTTTCCTATAGCTTGAGATGTGATATCAAACTCCTTCCCATTCCAATCCTGAGATAGCTTGAGATGTGATATCCAACTCCATCCCATTCCAATCCTGAGACCCTTCCGATAGCATGAGATATGATATCTCAATGCTTCTAATATCAAAACTGAGACCCTCCCTATAGTATGAGATGTGATATCTAAGTCCTTCCCATTCCTATCCTGAGACCCTTCCGATAGCAGAGATGTGATATCCCAATCCTTATACCAAACCTGATGATCCTTCCAATGGCATGAGATGTGATATCCAACTCCTTCCCATTTCAATCCTGAGTTCCTTCCTATAACATGAGACGTGATATCCAACTCCTTCCCATTCCAATCCTGAGACTCTTCCTATAGCATGAGATGTGACATCTCAATGCTTCTAATACCAAACCTGGGACCAGTCCTATAACATGAGATATGATATCCAAATCCTTCCCCTTCCAAACCTGAGACCCTTCCTTTAGCATGAGATGTGATATCCAAATCCTTCCCATTCCAATCCTGAAACCCTTCCTATAGCATGAGATGTGATATCTCAATGTTTCTAATAACAAACCTGAGACCTTCCTATAGCAAGAGATGTGATATCCAAATCCTTCCCAGTCAAATCCTGAGACCCTTCCTATAATGAGATGTGATATCCAACTCTTTTCCATTCCAACCTGAGACCCTTCCTATAGCATGAGAAGGGATATCCAACTCCTTCCCATTCCAATCCTGAGACCCTTCCTATACCATGAGATGTGATATCTCAATGCTTCTAATACCAAACCTGGGACCCGTCCTATAACATGAGATATGATATCCAAATCCTTCCCCTTCCAAACCTGAGACCCTTCCTTTAGCATGAGATGTGATATCCAAATCCTTCCCATTCCAATCCTCAAACCCTTCCTATAGCATGAGATGTGATATCTCAATGTTTCTAATAAAAAACCTGAGACCCTTCCTTTAACATGAGATGTAATATCCAAATCCTTCCCATTCCAATCTTGAGACCATTCCTACAACATGAGATGTGATATCCAACTCCTTCCCATTCCAACCTGAGATCCTTCCTATAGCATGAGAAGGGATATCCAACTCCTTCCCAATCCAATCCTGAGACCCTTCTGATAGCAGAGATGTGATATCTCAATGCTTTTAATACGAAACCTGAGACCCGTCCTAAAACATGAGATGTGAGATACAAATCCTTCCCCTTCCAAACCTGAGACCTTTCCTTTAGCATGAGATGTGATATTCAACTCCTTCCCATTCCAAACCTGAGACCCTTCCTATAGCATGAGATTTTATATCTTAATGCTTCTAAAACCAAACCTGACAACCATCCTATAACATGTGAAATCCAAATCCTTCCCTTTCCAAACCTGAGACCCTTCCGATAGCATATGTGATATCTCAATGCTTCTAAAACCAAACATGAGAACCATCCTATAACATTAGATGTGAAATCCAGATCCTTCCGTTTCCAATCCTGAGACCCTTCCTATAGCCTGAGATATGATATCAAACTTCCCATTCCAATCCTGAGATAGCTTGAGATGTGATATCCAACTCCTTCCCATTCCAATCCTGAGACCCTTCCTATACCATGAGATGTGATATCTCAATGCTTCTAATACCAAACCTGCGACCCGTCCTAAAACATGAGATGTGAGATCCTAATCCTTCCCCTTCCAAACCTGAGACCGTTCCTATAGCTTGGGATGTGATATCAAACTCCTTCCCATTCCAATCCTGAGATAGCTTGAGATGTGATATCCAACTCCATCCCATTCCAATCCTGAGACCCTTCCGATAGCATGAGATGTGATATCTCAATGCTTCTAATATCAAAACTGAGACCCTCCCTATAGTATGAGATGTGATATCTAAGTCCTTCCCATTCCTATCCTGAGACCCTTCCGAGAGCAGAGATGTGATATCTCAATGCTTATACCAAACCTGATGACCCTTCCTATGGCATGAGATGTGATATCCAACTGCTTCCCATTCCAATCCTGAGACCCTTCCTATAACATGAGATGTGATATCCAACTCCTTCCCATTCCAATCCTGAGACTCTTCCTGTAGCATGAGATGTGATATCTCAATGCTTCTAATACCAAACCTGGGACCAGTCATATAGCATGAGATATGATATCCAAATCCTTCCCCTTCCAAACCTGAGACCCTTCCTTTAGCATGAGATGTGATATCCAACTCCTTCCCATTCCAACCTGAGATCCTTCCTATAGCATGAGAAGGGATATCCAACTCCTTCCCAATCCAATCCTGAGACCCTTCCGATAGCAGAGATGTGATATCTTAATGCTTCTAATACGAAACCTGAGACCTGTCCTAAAACATGAGATGTGAGATACAAATCCTTCCCCTTCTAAACCTGAGACCTTTCCTTTAGCATGAGATGTGATATCCAACTCCTTCCCATTCCAAACCTGAGACCCTTCCTATAGCATGAGATTTTATATCTTAATGCTTCTAAAACCAAACCTGAGAACCATCCTATAACATGTGAAATCCAAATCCTTCCCTTTTCAAACCTGAGACCCTTCCGATAGCATATGTGATATCTCAATGCTTCTAAAACCAAACATGAGAACCATCCTATAACATGAGATGTGAAATCCAGATCCTTTCGTTTCCAATCCTGAGACCATTCCTATAGCTTGAGATGTGATATCAAACTTCCCATTCCAATCCTGAGATAGCTTGAGATGTGATATCCAACTCCTTCCCATTCCAATCCTGAGACCCTTCCTATACCATGAGATGTGATATCTCAATGCTTCTAATACCAAACCTGCGACCCGTCCTAAAACATGAGATGTGAGATCCTAATCCTTCCCCTTCCAAATCTGAGACCATTCCTATAGCTTGAGATGTGATATCAAACTCCTTCCCATTCCAATCCTGAGATAGCTTGAGATGTGATATCCAACTCCATCCCATTCCAATCCTGAGACCCTTCCGATAGCATGAGATGTGATATCTCAATGCTTCTAATATCAAAACTGAGACCCTCCCTATAGTATTTGTTTGTTTGTTTATTTATTTGGTAATGCGCTCCGAGCCCGTGGGCATCTGGGCGCAGCAGTACACAAGAGGACTCGAAACTTAGTTACAATGCCTGACACAGGCTAACACAGCAAAACAGTGGTCACTTACAGTGGGTGATACAATGCATATAAAATAACAGGGTTAAGCGCATAAGAGTAACATTTTAACAGGTTGTACCGTTTCCGCTAGGGTGAGGGTCGTTGCATGTCGTTGTTGTGCAGCCATTTGAGAGCGTAGGATCTGAATCTTGTGTAGGGTAAAGGGCATCTAAGGTCGGATGGGAGTGTGTTCCATGATTGTGCAGCTCTAACTGGGAAGCTAGCACCGCCCGCTGTGATAAGTTTGAATCTGGGGACTTCCAGTAGGAAGGTGTTGGCAGATCTTGTCAGTCGGTTAGAGGGTCTCCAGTTGATTCTTTCCGCTAGGTAGGGGGGTGCTTGATTGTTGAGGCATTTAGAAGTGAGGGAAATAGTTTTAAGTAGGATTCTGTCCTTTATTTTTAGCCAATGGGCTTCTGTCTGGTGTTTGGAGATATGTTCTCTGCGTGGGATGTTCAGAGCTGCTCTAAGAGCGTTATTTTGTAATCTCTGGAGTTTGTCAGTGACCGACTTGTTGGCACCTGAGTATAAGGCGTTGCAATAGTCCAGTCTGGACATGACAAGGGCATTGGCCAAGGTGAGGCAGCTGGCACTGGACAGGAAGGGTCTGGCGGCACGGATGAGTTTACACGTGTAGGTGGTTGAGGAGGCAAGGGAGTTCACTTGTTTTTTGAGGGTGAGAGCTGAGTCGAGGTAAAAACCCAACGTTTTGACCTCGCGCATAACCTTGATAGTATTGTTATCAATGTTAAATGAGGTATAGTCCGGGGTGAGTTTGGATAATTTGAGGTCTGAACCGAGGAGCAGGATTTCAGTTTTATCGTCGTTCAGGCAGAGGCCATGTGTGGCCATCCATGCTTGAATGAGGATGTAAATTTTATTCACCAGAGCCAAGTCCTCTTCATAGTTGCCCGAAAGGGGTATGAGGATCTGGGTGTCATCTGCGTAATTAGTGTAGGTGACGCCCAGTCTGTCCAACTTGTCGAACAATGGCTTGGTGAAGATATTGTACATAGTGGGTGAGACACAGGAACCCTGTGGGTCTCCACATGTGATTTGGATAGGGTCAGCACAAGTGGAAGAGGAGAACACTCTCATAGTCCGGTTGGCTAGAAAGGATTGGACCCATGCTATAGCGTCTCCTGTGAAGTTGGCAGCCAGCTTGAGGTGGTTGCATAAGACTGCATGGTCCACCAGATCAAAAGCTGCTGACAAGTCCAGTAAGAGTAGCAGCACTGTTTTCCCATTATCCTTAAATTCCTCCATTTTGGTTTTGAGATCTAGCAGGGCTGTTTCCGTGCCTTGGAGGGGGCGGAAGCCCGATTGGCGCGAGCCTAGAAGATGATTAGCTTCTAGGTACTCTTGAATTTGGAGATAGACTACTCTGTCGATAATTTTTAGTAGGAAGGGTACCGTGGTGATAGGCCTATAGTTAGTCGGGATAGATGGATTGAGGGTTTGTTTTTTGAGAAGGGGGAGGACCCAGGATTCCTTTAAGTTGGCTGGCACTGTGTTGGATTTGAAGGATGAGTTGATAAGCTTCGAGATGAAAGGGGCTAAGTCTCTGGCAGCGTCCTTTATTATTTGAGCTGGGCAGCTGTCGCCCTTACAGTTAGAGGGCTTCAGTGAGAGGATAGCCTTTTCAGTGTCAATGATGGAGATGGGTTTAAAGCTAAAAGGGGGATAGTGATAGGTTCAGTTACTGGAGGCACTTGTTGATCAGTAAGAGAGAGGGTGTCTTTTTTATTCATTATTTTAAGTTGGAGGGTGGAGATTTTGTTTGATAGGGCATTCTGTATATTAGTGCACCATATCTTGTCCTTTGGGACCGTGTCAGATGGTTGGATAGGGGATTCCATTTCCCGGAGGATGGCAAATAGTTCCTTGGTATTCGATTTGGCATTGGTAATTCTGTCATTGAATATGTTTTTTTTAGTGTTGATAATTTCAGACTTGTAATGTTTTGTAGCTTGGGTTAGCTTGGCGTTGTTATCGTTGGTGGGTGAATTACGCCAGATGGTTTGGAGATTTCATTTCTGCTTTCTAAGGTCCTTAAACTGGGGGGTGAACCAGGCATTGAGGTGGGCTTCTTGCTTAGCTTTGCGTAGTTTTGCAGGTGCAATGGTGTCTAGTGCGTGAGACATAGCTTTGTTAAAGGTGTCTACTAGTGTGTCTGGGTCGGTGTTGTCCTTCAGACCGTTAATAGTGGGCAGGAGGAGGGGGATAAGTTTTTCTGTAGTGATATCTTTTTTACTTCTGGTAGGGAGTGGTGGTATCATTTTGATAGTTTTGGGGCTGGGGAGGTCAAGTGTGGCAGTGAAATTTATTAGAAAGTGGTCAGTCCATAGTTGAGGGGTGATGGCAGTGATGACTATGTTACAGTTGAGTTCTGAGACCCAATCAAGGGTTCTGCCTTTAGCATGTGTGGGGGAGAGAACTTTTTGGGTAAGGCCTTGGTCATTTAGGATAGATGTTATAGAAAGGGCATTTTTATTGCCTGGCTCATTGAAACCGATGTTGAAGTCACCCATCAGCAGCGTTTGCGAGTGTTTTTGAGTATTGTTCGCTATGAGGGTAGTAAGGTCATCTTCAAAGGTTCTCAGGGGACCTGGGGGCCTGTAGATCAGGTGAATGGCTAGCGTGCGGTTGTTGGAGAGTTGCATTTTTGCTGAGAGTACTTCGCAGGAAGCACAGGGGTATGAGGTGGTGAGTCGGATAGGCAAGGTGGTTTTCGCGATGATTGCTAGGCCACCGCCTTTAGCATTGGGTCTGTCTACTCTGTGGATCTGGTAGTTGTCAGGTATGGCTAACATCAGTGAGGGTCCTGCTGCCTCATGGAGCCAGGTTTCAGTTACGGCAAGGAAGTCAATGCTACTGTTGTTTAGTATGTCAGCAATTTCAATTGCATGAGCTACCATGGATCTGGCATTGATAAGGGATCCAGTAAGAGTTAGGGTGTTATTGGGAATAGGATGACTTGCAAGTGTATCTGTATGCTTATTTTGACTCCGGCGTTTCTTTTGGTGGGGGTGAGTAGGAGTTGGGGTTGGAGTTAAAGGTGTCGTAGCTAGAGTTTGCTTATCCATGTGTGTCTGTATAGATGGGAATCTAGCAGTATTGTTAGTACTGTTTCTTTTAGGTTCGTATATGCAGGGTAGCCTTGCCCTGAGTCTCAGGTTTCTATCTGTGGGGGGGCGAGAGCTGAGGGTAGCAAAGGTCATGATTGTAGCTAGGAGGGTCAGGGAGGTCAAGTTTCTGCACATGGTAGTTGGTGTGGTCCGCTGATGGAATTTACTTCCCTTGTTTCGCTAAAATGTCTGGCTAGGGTGACGCAAAGTGTAGTGCAGGTGGCTAGTTGAAGCTGGGGCTGCGCCTAGTGATAAAGGGCATGATATTCACGAAACACAGTATGGGCTAGAGTGCATGGTCTGTTAATGATGATAGGGTACTACAAATCAAGGTGGCCCGTTAGCGACCATAAGGCACAACACAGTTAAAGTGGCCCGTTAGCGACCATAAGGCACAACACAATTAAAGTGGCCAGTTAGCGACTATAAGGCACAACACAATTAAAGTGGTCCGTTAGCGACCATAAGGCACAACACAGTTAAAGTGGTCCGTTAGCGACCGTAAGGCACAACACAGTTAAAGTGGTCCGTTAGCGACCGTAAGGCACAACACACTGAGGTGAGCCATGAACACCTGGGTATAAGTAGCACCCAGAGAACTAGGGTCTAAGTAAGTGTACACAGCTATGGTAGTTATCGTGGGTACGGGTGTAGATCAGATCATGCAAGCATGAATCGATACATTAACAATGCAATGGGACGCAAATTAAATTCATAGGTTCAGGGGTACCTAGATTCGAATTTAGCAAGAGGATAGGCGCAGTACAAGGACATCTAGATGGGAAATGGCACAATTAGGCAGCCAGCAGCAGTGCAACACAATTTACTAGGCGCAGTATAAGGTCATCTAGATACAAGATGGCATTAGGCAGGCATTACAGTCTGAGTCAGGAGATGAAATGCGAGGTATCCAAGTGGCACGTTATAGGCAAGGACAGCATAGGCATGTGCAGCCGTGCGGGGTGGCAACGTTAAATAGACAGGAACGTAAGTAATGCGCTGTGAATTAGATGCTTCTGGTCAACAGATGGTGTTATGCATGTGGCAGTATGAGATGTGATATCTAAGTCCTTCCCATTCCTATCCTGAGACCCTTCCGAGAGCAGAGATGTGATATCTCAATGCTTATACCAAACCTGATGACCCTTCCTATGGCATGAGATGTGATATCCAACTGCTTCCCATTACAATCCTGAGACCCTTCCTATAACATGAGACGTGATATCCAAATCCTTCCCATTCCAATCCTGAGACTCTTCCTGCAGCATGAGATGTGATATCTCAATGCTTCTAATACCAAACCTGGGAGCCTTCCTACAGCATGAGATGTGATATCCAAGTCCTTCCCATTCCAATCCTGAGACCCTTCCTATAGCATGAGATGTGATATCTCAATGCTTCTAATACCAAACCTGAGAGCCTTCCTACAGCATGAGATGTGATATCCAAGTCCTTCCCATTCCAATCCTGAGATCCTTCCTATAACATGAGATGTGATATCCAACTCCTTCCCATTCCAACCTGAGACCCTTCCTATAGCATGAGATGGGATATCCAACTCCTTCCAAATCCAATCCTGATACCCTTCCATGAGATGTGATATCCCAATGCTTCTACAAAACCTGAGACCCATACCATGGCATGAGATGTGATATCAAACTCCCGTCCTATACCATGAGACTTGATATCTCAATGCTTCTAATACCAAACCTGAGACCGGTCCAATAACATGAGATGTGATATCCAAATCTTCCCCTTCCAAACCTAAGACCCTTCCTTTATCATGAGATGTGATATCCAAGTCCTTCCCATGCCATTCCTGAGACCCTTCCTATAGCATGAGATGTGATATCTCAATGCTTCTAATACCAAACCTGAGACCCTTCCTATAACATGAGATGTGATATCCAAGTCCTTCCCATTCCAATTCTGAAACCCTTCCTATAGCATGGGATGTGATATCTCAATGCTTCTAATACCAAACCTGAGACCTTTCCTATAACATGAATTGTAATATCCAAGTCCTTCCCATTCCAATCCTGAGACCCTTCCGATAGCAGAGATGTGATATCTCAATGGTTATACCAAACCTGAGACCCTTCCGATAGCATGAGATGTGATATCTCAATGCTTCTAATACCAAACCTGAGATCCTTCCTATAACATGAGATGTGATATCCAAATCCTTCCCCTTCCAAACCTTAGACCCTCCCTTTAGCATGAGATGTGATATCCAACTCCTTCCCATTCCAATCCTGAGACCCTTCTGATAGCATGAGATGTGATATCTCAATGCCTCTATTACCAAACCTGAGATCCTACCTCTAACATGAAATGTGATATCCAACTCCTTCCCCTTCCAACCCTGAGAGCCTTCCTATAGAATGAGATGTTATATCCAAGTCCTTCGAATTCCAATCCTGAGACCCTTCCTATAACATGAGATGTGATATCCAACTCCTTCCCATTACAACCTTAGACCCTTCCTATAGCATGAGATGGGATATCCAACTCCTTCCAAATCCAATCCTGATACCCTTCCGATAGCATGAGATGTGATATCCCAATGCCTCTACAAAACCTGAGACCCATACCATGGCACGAGATGTGATATCAAACTCCTTCCCATTCCAACCTGACACCCTTCCTATAGCATGAGAAGGGATATCCAACTCCTTCCCAATCCAATCCTGAGACCCTTCTGATAGCAGAGATGTGATATCTCAATGCTTATACCAAACCCGAGACCCTTCCTATGGCATGAGATGTGATATCCAACTCCTTGCCATTCAAATCCTGAGACCCTTCCTATAGCATGAGATGTGATATCTTAATGCTTCTACCAATCCTGAGACCCTTCCTTTAGCATGAGATGTGATAGCCAAATCCTTCACATTCCAATCCTGAGACCCTTCCTATAGCATGAGATGTGATATCTCAATGCTTCTAAAACCAAACCTGAGATCCTTCCTATAACATGAGATGTGATATCCAATTCCTTCCCATTCCAAACCTGAGACCCTTCCTATTGGATGAGGTGTGATATCCAACTCCTTCCCATTCCAACCCTGAGACCCTTCCTATACCATGAGATGTGATATCTCAATGCTTCTAATACCAAACCTGGGACCCGTCCTATAACATGAGATATGATATCCAAATCCTTCCCCTTCCAAACCTGAGACCCTTCCTATAGCAAGAGATATGATATCCAAATCCTACCCATTCCAATCCTGAAACCCTTCCTATAACATGAGATGTGATATCCAACTCCTTCCCATTCCAACCTGAGCCCCTTCCTATAGAATGAGAAGGGATATCCAACTCCTTCCCAATCCAATCCTGAGACCCTTCCGATAGCAGAGATGTGATATCTCAATGCTTATACCAAACCTGAGACC
This sequence comes from Ambystoma mexicanum, assembly GCF_040938575.1. NCBI lineage: Eukaryota > Metazoa > Chordata > Amphibia > Caudata > Ambystomatidae > Ambystoma > Ambystoma mexicanum. The sequence goes on from NW_027182366.1 coordinate 65,938, forward strand.
CTTCCTATGGCATGAGATGTGATATCCAACTCCTTGCCATTCAAATCCTGAGACCCTCCCTATAACAAGAGATGTCATATCCAACTCCTTCCCATTCCAAACCTGAGACCCTTCCTTTAGCATGAGATGTGATATCCAATTCCTTCACATTCCAATCCTGAGACCCTTCCTATAGCATGAGATGTGATATCTCAATGCTTCTAATACCAAACCTGAGATCCTTCCTATAATATGAGATGTGATATCCAACTCCTTCCCCTTCCAAACCTTAGACAATTCCTTTATCATGAGATGTGATATCCAATTCCTTCCCATGCCATTCCTGAGACCCTTCCTATAGCATGAGATGTGATATCTCAATGCTTCTAATACCAAACCTGAGACTCTTCCAATAACATGAGATGTGATATCCAAGTCCTTCCCATTCCAATCCTGAAACCCTTCCTATAGCATGAGATGTGATATCTCAATGCTTCTAATACCAAACCTGAGACCTTTCCTATAACATGAATTGTAATATCCAAGTCCTTCCCATTCCAATCCTGAGACCCTTCCGATAGCAGAGATGTGATATCTCAATGCTTATACCAAACCTGAGACCCTTCCGATAGCATGAGATGCGATATCTCAATGCTTCTAATACCAAACCTGAGAGCCTTCCTACAGCATGAGATGTGATATCCAAGTCCTTCCCATTCCAATCCTGAGATCCTTCCTATAACATGAGATGTGATATCCAACTCCTTCCCATTCCAACCTGAGACCCTTCCTATAGCATGAGATGGGATATCCAACTCCTTCCAAATCCAATCCTGATACCCTTCCATGAGATGTGATATCCCAATACTTCTACAAAACCTGAGACCCATACCATGGCATGAGTTGTGATATCAAACTCCCGTCCTATACCATGAGACTTGATATCTCAATGCTTCTAATACCAAACCTGAGACCGGTCCAATAACATGAGATGTGATATCCAAATCCTTCCCCTTCCAAACCTTAGACCCTTCCTTTATCATGAGATGTGATATCCAAGTCCTTCCCATGCCATTCCTGAGACCCTTCCTATAGCATGAGATGTGATATCTCAATGCTTCTAATACCAAACCTGAGACCCTTCCAATAACATGAGATGTGATATCCAAGTCCTTCCCATTCCAATCCTGAAACCCTTCCTATAGCATGAGATGTGATATCTCAATGCTTCTAATACCAAACCTGAGACCTTTCCTATAACATGAATTGTAATATCCAAGTCCTTCCCATTCCAATCCTGAGACCCTTCCGATAGCAGAGATGTGATATCTCAATGCTTATACCAAACCTGAGACCCTTCCGATAGCATGAGATGTGATATCTCAATGCTTCTAATACCAAACCTGAGATCCTTCCTATAACATGAGATGTGATATCCAAATCCTTCCCCTTCCAAACCTTAGACCCTCCCTTTAGCATGAGATGTGATATCCAACTCCTTCCCATTCCAATCCTGAGACCCTTCTGATAGCATGAGATGTGACATCTCAATGCCTCTAATACCAAACCTGAGATCCTACCTCTAACATGAAATGTGATATCCAACTCCTTCCCCTTCCAACCCTGAGAGCCTTCCTATAGAATGAGATGTTATATCCAAGTCCTTCCCATTCCAATCCTGAGACCCTTCCTATAACATGAGATGTGATATCCAACTCCTTCCCATTCCAACCTTAGACCCTTCCTATAGCATGAGATGGGATATCCAACTCCTTCCAAATCCAATCCTGATACCCTTCCGATAGCATGAGATGTGATATCCCAATGCCTCTACAAAACCTCAGACCCATACCATGGCATGAGATGTGATATCAAACTCCTTCCCATTCCAATCCTGAGACGCTTCCTATAGCTTGAGATGTGATATCCAACTCCTTCCCATTCCGATTCTGAGACCCGTCCTATACCATGAGACTTGATATTTCAATGCTTCTAATACCAAACCTGAGACTGGTCCTATAACATGAGATGTGATATCCAAATCCTTCCCCTTCCAAACCTGAGACCCTTCCTATGGCATGAGATGTCATATACAACTCCTTCCGATTCCAATCCTGAGACCCTTCCTATAGCATGAGATGGGATATCTCAATGCTTATACCAATCCTGAGACCCTTCATATAGCATGAGATGTGATATCTCAATGCTTCTAATACCAAACCTGAGATCCTTCCTATAACATGAGGTGTGATATCAAACTCCTTCCCATTCCAAACCTTTGCTTCTATCAAACCTGAGACCCTTCCTTTAGCATGAGATGTGATATCCAACTCCTTCCCATTCCAATACTGAGACCCTTCCTATAACATGAGACGTGATATCCAACTCCTTCCCATTCCAAACCTTTGCTTCTATCAAACCTGAGACCCTTCCTTTAGCATGAGATGTGATATCCAACTCCTTCCCATTCCAATACTGAGACCCTTCCTATAACATGAGACGTGATATCCAACTCCTTCCCATTCCAAACCTTTGCTTCTATCAAACCTAAGACCCTTCCTTTAGCATGAGATGTGATATCCAACTCCTTCCCATTCCAATCCTGAGACTCTTCCTATAGCATGAGATGTGATATCTCAATGCTTCTAAAACCAAACATGAGAACCATCCTATAACATGAGATGTGAAATCCAAATCATTCCCTTTCCAAACCTGAGACCCTTCCTATAGCTTCAGATGTGATATCAAACTCCTTCCCATTCAATGTGATATCCAACTCCTTCCCATTCCAATCCTGAGACCCTTCCTATACCATGAGATGTGATATCTCAATGCTTCTAATACCAAACCTGAGACCCGTCCTAAAACATGAGATGTGAGATCCAAATCCTTCCCCTTCCAAACCTGAGACCTTTCCTTTAGCATGAGATGTCATATCCAACTCCTTCCCATTCCAAACCTGAGGCCCTTCCTATAGCATGAGATGTTATATCTTAATGCTTCTAAAACCAAACCTGAGAACCATCCTATAACATGTGAAATCCAAATCCTTCCCTTTCTAAACCTGAGACCCTTCCGATAGCATGAGATGTGATATCTCAATGCTTCGAAAACCAAACATGAGAACCATCCTATAACATGAGATGTGAAATCCAGATCCTTCCCTTTCCAAACCTGAGACCCTTCCTATAGCTTGAGATGTGATATCAAACTCCTTCCCATTCCAATCCTGAGATAGCTTGAGATGTGATATCCAACTCCTTCCCATTCCAATCCTGAGACCCTTCCTATACCATGAGATGTGATATCTCAATGCTTCTAATACCAAACCTGAGACCCGTCCTAAAACATGAGATGTGAGATCCTAATCCTTCCCCTTCCAAACCTGAGACCTTTCCTATAGCTTGAGATGTGATATCAAACTCCTTCCCATTCCAATCCTGAGATAGCTTGAGATGTGATATCCAACTCCATCCCATTCCAATCCTGAGACCCTTCCGATAGCATGAGATATGATATCTCAATGCTTCTAATATCAAAACTGAGACCCTCCCTATAGTATGAGATGTGATATCTAAGTCCTTCCCATTCCTATCCTGAGACCCTTCCGATAGCAGAGATGTGATATCCCAATCCTTATACCAAACCTGATGATCCTTCCTATGGCATGAGATGTGATATCCAACTCCTTCCCATTTCAATCCTGAGTTCCTTCCTATAACATGAGACGTGATATCCAACTCCTTCCCATTCCAATCCTGAGACTCTTCCTATAGCATGAGATGTGATATCTCAATGCTTCTAATACCAAACCTGGGACCAGTCCTATAACATGAGATATGATATCCAAATCCTTCCCCTTCCAAACCTGAGACCCTTCCTTTAGCATGAGATGTGATATCCAAATCCTTCCCATTCCAATCCTGAAACCCTTCCTATAGCATGAGATGTGATATCTCAATGTTTCTAATAACAAACCTGAGACCTTCCTATAGCAAGAGATGTGATATCCAAATCCTTCCCAGTCAAATCCTGAGACCCTTCCTATAATGAGATGTGATATCCAACTCTTTCCCATTCCAACCTGAGACCCTTCCTATAGCATGAGAAGGGATATCCAACTCCTTCCCATTCCAATCCTGAGACCCTTCCTATACCATGAGATGTGATATCTCAATGCTTCTAATACCAAACCTGGGACCCGTCCTATAACATGAGATATGATATCCAAATCCTTCCCCTTCCAAACCTGAGACCCTTCCTTTAGCATGAGATGTGATATCCAAATCCTTCCCATTCCAATCCTCAAACCCTTCCTATAGCATGAGATGTGATATCTCAATGTTTCTAATAAAAAACCTGAGACCCTTCCTTTAACATGAGATGTAATATCCAAATCCTTCCCATTCCAATCTTGAGACCATTCCTACAACATGAGATGTGATATCCAACTCCTTCCCATTCCAACCTGAGATCCTTCCTATAGCATGAGAAGGGATATCCAACTCCTTCCCAATCCAATCCTGAGACCCTTCTGATAGCAGAGATGTGATATCTCAATGCTTTTAATACGAAACCTGAGACCCGTCCTAAAACATGAGATGTGAGATACAAATCCTTCCCCTTCCAAACCTGAGACCTTTCCTTTAGCATGAGATGTGATATTCAACTCCTTCCCATTCCAAACCTGAGACCCTTCCTATAGCATGAGATTTTATATCTTAATGCTTCTAAAACCAAACCTGACAACCATCCTATAACATGTGAAATCCAAATCCTTCCCTTTCCAAACCTGAGACCCTTCCGATAGCATATGTGATATCTCAATGCTTCTAAAACCAAACATGAGAACCATCCTATAACATTAGATGTGAAATCCAGATCCTTCCGTTTCCAATCCTGAGACCCTTCCTATAGCCTGAGATATGATATCAAACTTCCCATTCCAATCCTGAGATAGCTTGAGATGTGATATCCAACTCCTTCCCATTCCAATCCTGAGACCCTTCCTATACCATGAGATGTGATATCTCAATGCTTCTAATACCAAACCTGCGACCCGTCCTAAAACATGAGATGTGAGATCCTAATCCTTCCCCTTCCAAACCTGAGACCGTTCCTATAGCTTGAGATGTGATATCAAACTCCTTCCCATTCCAATCCTGAGATAGCTTGAGATGTGATATCCAACTCCATCCCATTCCAATACTGAGACCCTTCCTATAACATGAGACGTGATATCCAACTCCTTCCCATTCCAAACCTTTGCTTCTATCAAACCTAAGACCCTTCCTTTAGCATGAGATGTGATATCCAACTCCTTCCCATTCCAATCCTGAGACTCTTCCTATAGCATGAGATGTGATATCTCAATGCTTCTAAAACCAAACATGAGAACCATCCTATAACATGAGATGTGAAATCCAAATCATTCCCTTTCCAAACCTGAGACCCTTCCTATAGCTTCAGATGTGATATCAAACTCCTTCCCATTCAATGTGATATCCAACTCCTTCCCATTCCAATCCTGAGACCCTTCCTATACCATGAGATGTGATATCTCAATGCTTCTAATACCAAACCTGAGACCCGTCCTAAAACATGAGATGTGAGATCCAAATCCTTCCCCTTCCAAACCTGAGACCTTTCCTTTAGCATGAGATGTCATATCCAACTCCTTCCCATTCCAAACCTGAGGCCCTTCCTATAGCATGAGATGTTATATCTTAATGCTTCTAAAACCAAACCTGAGAACCATCCTATAACATGTGAAATCCAAATCCTTCCCTTTCTAAACCTGAGACCCTTCCGATAGCATGAGATGTGATATCTCAATGCTTCGAAAACCAAACATGAGAACCATCCTATAACATGAGATGTGAAATCCAGATCCTTCCCTTTCCAAACCTGAGACCCTTCCTATACCATGAGATGTGATATCTCAATGCTTCTAATACCAAACCTGAGACCCGTCCTAAAACATGAGATGTGAGATCCTAATCCTTCCCCTTCCAAACCTGAGACCTTTCCTATAGCTTGAGATGTGATATCAAACTCCTTCCCATTCCAATCCTGAGATAGCTTGAGATGTGATATCCAACTCCATCCCATTCCAATCCTGAGACCCTTCCGATAGCATGAGATATGATATCTCAATGCTTCTAATATCAAAACTGAGACCCTCCCTATAGTATGAGATGTGATATCTAAGTCCTTCCCATTCCTATCCTGAGACCCTTCCGATAGCAGAGATGTGATATCCCAATCCTTATACCAAACCTGATGATCCTTCCTATGGCATGAGATGTGATATCCAACTCCTTCCCATTTCAATCCTGAGTTCCTTCCTATAACATGAGACGTGATATCCAACTCCTTCCCATTCCAATCCTGAGACTCTTCCTATAGCATGAGATGTGACATCTCAATGCTTCTAATACCAAACCTGGGACCAGTCCTATAACATGAGATATGATATCCAAATCCTTCCCCTTCCAAACCTGAGACCCTTCCTTTAGCATGAGATGTGATATCCAAATCCTTCCCATTCCAATCCTGAAACCCTTCCTATAGCATGAGATGTGATATCTCAATGTTTCTAATAACAAACCTGAGACCTTCCTATAGCAAGAGATGTGATATCCAAATCCTTCCCAGTCAAATCCTGAGACCCTTCCTATAATGAGATGTGATATCCAACTCTTTTCCATTCCAACCTGAGACCCTTCCTATAGCATGAGAAGGGATATCCAACTCCTTCCCATTCCAATCCTGAGACCCTTCCTATACCATGAGATGTGATATCTCAATGCTTCTAATACCAAACCTGGGACCCGTCCTATAACATGAGATATGATATCCAAATCCTTCCCCTTCCAAACCTGAGACCCTTCCTTTAGCATGAGATGTGATATCCAAATCCTTCCCATTCCAATCCTCAAACCCTTCCTATAGCATGAGATGTGATATCTCAATGTTTCTAATAAAAAACCTGAGACCCTTCCTTTAACATGAGATGTAATATCCAAATCCTTCCCATTCCAATCTTGAGACCATTCCTACAACATGAGATGTGATATCCAACTCCTTCCCATTCCAACCTGAGATCCTTCCTATAGCATGAGAAGGGATATCCAACTCCTTCCCAATCCAATCCTGAGACCCTTCTGATAGCAGAGATGTGATATCTCAATGCTTTTAATACGAAACCTGAGACCCGTCCTAAAACATGAGATGTGAGATACAAATCCTTCCCCTTCCAAACCTGAGACCTTTCCTTTAGCATGAGATGTGATATTCAACTCCTTCCCATTCCAAACCTGAGACCCTTCCTATAGCATGAGATTTTATATCTTAATGCTTCTAAAACCAAACCTGACAACCATCCTATAACATGTGAAATCCAAATCCTTCCCTTTCCAAACCTGAGACCCTTCCGATAGCATATGTGATATCTCAATGCTTCTAAAACCAAACATGAGAACCATCCTATAACATTAGATGTGAAATCCAGATCCTTCCGTTTCCAATCCTGAGACCCTTCCTATAGCCTGAGATATGATATCAAACTTCCCATTCCAATCCTGAGATAGCTTGAGATGTGATATCCAACTCCTTCCCATTCCAATCCTGAGACCCTTCCTATACCATGAGATGTGATATCTCAATGCTTCTAATACCAAACCTGCGACCCGTCCTAAAACATGAGATGTGAGATCCTAATCCTTCCCCTTCCAAACCTGAGACCGTTCCTATAGCTTGGGATGTGATATCAAACTCCTTCCCATTCCAATCCTGAGATAGCTTGAGATGTGATATCCAACTCCATCCCATTCCAATCCTGAGACCCTTCCGATAGCATGAGATGTGATATCTCAATGCTTCTAATATCAAAACTGAGACCCTCCCTATAGTATGAGATGTGATATCTAAGTCCTTCCCATTCCTATCCTGAGACCCTTCCGAGAGCAGAGATGTGATATCTCAATGCTTATACCAAACCTGATGACCCTTCCTATGGCATGAGATGTGATATCCAACTGCTTCCCATTCCAATCCTGAGACCCTTCCTATAACATGAGATGTGATATCCAACTCCTTCCCATTCCAATCCTGAGACTCTTCCTGTAGCATGAGATGTGATATCTCAATGCTTCTAATACCAAACCTGGGACCAGTCATATAGCATGAGATATGATATCCAAATCCTTCCCCTTCCAAACCTGAGACCCTTCCTTTAGCATGAGATGTGATATCCAACTCCTTCCCATTCCAACCTGAGATCCTTCCTATAGCATGAGAAGGGATATCCAACTCCTTCCCAATCCAATCCTGAGACCCTTCCGATAGCAGAGATGTGATATCTTAATGCTTCTAATACGAAACCTGAGACCTGTCCTAAAACATGAGATGTGAGATACAAATCCTTCCCCTTCTAAACCTGAGACCTTTCCTTTAGCATGAGATGTGATATCCAACTCCTTCCCATTCCAAACCTGAGACCCTTCCTATAGCATGAGATTTTATATCTTAATGCTTCTAAAACCAAACCTGAGAACCATCCTATAACATGTGAAATCCAAATCCTTCCCTTTCCAAACCTGAGACCCTTCCGATAGCATATGTGATATCTCAATGCTTCTAAAACCAAACATGAGAACCATCCTATAACATGAGATGTGAAATCCAGATCCTTTCGTTTCCAATCCTGAGACCATTCCTATAGCTTGAGATGTGATATCAAACTTCCCATTCCAATCCTGAGATAGCTTGAGATGTGATATCCAACTCCTTCCCATTCCAATCCTGAGACCCTTCCTATACCATGAGATGTGATATCTCAATGCTTCTAATACCAAACCTGCGACCCGTCCTAAAACATGAGATGTGAGATCCTAATCCTTCCCCTTCCAAATCTGAGACCATTCCTATAGCTTGAGATGTGATATCAAACTCCTTCCCATTCCAATCCTGAGATAGCTTGAGATGTGATATCCAACTCCATCCCATTCCAATCCTGAGACCCTTCCGATAGCATGAGATGTGATATCTCAATGCTTCTAATATCAAAACTGAGACCCTCCCTATAGTATTTGTTTGTTTGTTTATTTATTTGGTAATGCGCTCCGAGCCCGTGGGCATCTGGGCGCAGCAGTACACAAGAGGACTCGAAACTTAGTTACAATGCCTGACACAGGCTAACACAGCAAAACAGTGGTCACTTACAGTGGGTGATACAATGCATATAAAATAACAGGGTTAAGCGCATAAGAGTAACATTTTAACAGGTTGTACCGTTTCCGCTAGGGTGAGGGTCGTTGCATGTCGTTGTTGTGCAGCCATTTGAGAGCGTAGGATCTGAATCTTGTGTAGGGTAAAGGGCATCTAAGGTCGGATGGGAGTGTGTTCCATGATTGTGCAGCTCTAACTGGGAAGCTAGCACCGCCCGCTGTGATAAGTTTGAATCTGGGGACTTCCAGTAGGAAGGTGTTGGCAGATCTTGTCAGTCGGTTAGAGGGTCTCCAGTTGATTCTTTCCGCTAGGTAGGGGGGTGCTTGATTGTTGAGGCATTTAGAAGTGAGGGAAATAGTTTTAAGTAGGATTCTGTCCTTTATTTTTAGCCAATGGGCTTCTGTCTGGTGTTTGGAGATATGTTCTCTGCGTGGGATGTTCAGAGCTGCTCTAAGAGCGTTATTTTGTAATCTCTGGAGTTTGTCAGTGACCGACTTGTTGGCACCTGAGTATAAGGCGTTGCAATAGTCCAGTCTGGACATGACAAGGGCATTGGCCAAGGTGAGGCAGCTGGCACTGGACAGGAAGGGTCTGGCGGCACGGATGAGTTTACACGTGTAGGTGGTTGAGGAGGCAAGGGAGTTCACTTGTTTTTTGAGGGTGAGAGCTGAGTCGAGGTAAAAACCCAACGTTTTGACCTCGCGCATAACCTTGATAGTATTGTTATCAATGTTAAATGAGGTATAGTCCGGGGTGAGTTTGGATAATTTGAGGTCTGAACCGAGGAGCAGGATTTCAGTTTTATCGTCGTTCAGGCAGAGGCCATGTGTGGCCATCCATGCTTGAATGAGGATGTAAATTTTATTCACCAGAGCCAAGTCCTCTTCATAGTTGCCCGAAAGGGGTATGAGGATCTGGGTGTCATCTGCGTAATTAGTGTAGGTGACGCCCAGTCTGTCCAACTTGTCGAACAATGGCTTGGTGAAGATATTGTACATAGTGGGTGAGACACAGGAACCCTGTGGGTCTCCACATGTGATTTGGATAGGGTCAGCACAAGTGGAAGAGGAGAACACTCTCATAGTCCGGTTGGCTAGAAAGGATTGGACCCATGCTATAGCGTCTCCTGTGAAGTTGGCAGCCAGCTTGAGGTGGTTGCATAAGACTGCATGGTCCACCAGATCAAAAGCTGCTGACAAGTCCAGTAAGAGTAGCAGCACTGTTTTCCCATTATCCTTAAATTCCTCCATTTTGGTTTTGAGATCTAGCAGGGCTGTTTCCGTGCCTTGGAGGGGGCGGAAGCCCGATTGGCGCGAGCCTAGAAGATGATTAGCTTCTAGGTACTCTTGAATTTGGAGATAGACTACTCTGTCGATAATTTTTAGTAGGAAGGGTACCGTGGTGATAGGCCTATAGTTAGTCGGGATAGATGGATTGAGGGTTTGTTTTTTGAGAAGGGGGAGGACCCAGGATTCCTTTAAGTTGGCTGGCACTGTGTTGGATTTGAAGGATGAGTTGATAAGCTTCGAGATGAAAGGGGCTAAGTCTCTGGCAGCGTCCTTTATTATTTGAGCTGGGCAGCTGTCGCCCTTACAGTTAGAGGGCTTCAGTGAGAGGATAGCCTTTTCAGTGTCAATGATGGAGATGGGTTTAAAGCTAAAAGGGGGATAGTGATAGGTTCAGTTACTGGAGGCACTTGTTGATCAGTAAGAGAGAGGGTGTCTTTTTTATTCATTATTTTAAGTTGGAGGGTGGAGATTTTGTTTGATAGGGCATTCTGTATATTAGTGCACCATATCTTGTCCTTTGGGACCGTGTCAGATGGTTGGATAGGGGATTCCATTTCCCGGAGGATGGCAAATAGTTCCTTGGTATTCGATTTGGCATTGGTAATTCTGTCATTGAATATGTTTTTTTTAGTGTTGATAATTTCAGACTTGTAATGTTTTGTAGCTTGGGTTAGCTTGGCGTTGTTATCGTTGGTGGGTGAATTACGCCAGATGGTTTGGAGATTTCATTTCTGCTTTCTAAGGTCCTTAAACTGGGGGGTGAACCAGGCATTGAGGTGGGCTTCTTGCTTAGCTTTGCGTAGTTTTGCAGGTGCAATGGTGTCTAGTGCGTGAGACATAGCTTTGTTAAAGGTGTCTACTAGTGTGTCTGGGTCGGTGTTGTCCTTCAGACCGTTAATAGTGGGCAGGAGGAGGGGGATAAGTTTTTCTGTAGTGATATCTTTTTTACTTCTGGTAGGGAGTGGTGGTATCATTTTGATAGTTTTGGGGCTGGGGAGGTCAAGTGTGGCAGTGAAATTTATTAGAAAGTGGTCAGTCCATAGTTGAGGGGTGATGGCAGTGATGACTATGTTACAGTTGAGTTCTGAGACCCAATCAAGGGTTCTGCCTTTAGCATGTGTGGGGGAGAGAACTTTTTGGGTAAGGCCTTGGTCATTTAGGATAGATGTTATAGAAAGGGCATTTTTATTGCCTGGCTCATTGAAACCGATGTTGAAGTCACCCATCAGCAGCGTTTGCGAGTGTTTTTGAGTATTGTTCGCTATGAGGGTAGTAAGGTCATCTTCAAAGGTTCTCAGGGGACCTGGGGGCCTGTAGATCAGGTGAATGGCTAGCGTGCGGTTGTTGGAGAGTTGCATTTTTGCTGAGAGTACTTCGCAGGAAGCACAGGGGTATGAGGTGGTGAGTCGGATAGGCAAGGTGGTTTTCGCGATGATTGCTAGGCCACCGCCTTTAGCATTGGGTCTGTCTACTCTGTGGATCTGGTAGTTGTCAGGTATGGCTAACATCAGTGAGGGTCCTGCTGCCTCATGGAGCCAGGTTTCAGTTACGGCAAGGAAGTCAATGCTACTGTTGTTTAGTATGTCAGCAATTTCAATTGCATGAGCTACCATGGATCTGGCATTGATAAGGGATCCAGTAAGAGTTAGGGTGTTATTGGGAATAGGATGACTTGCAAGTGTATCTGTATGCTTATTTTGACTCCGGCGTTTCTTTTGGTGGGGGTGAGTAGGAGTTGGGGTTGGAGTTAAAGGTGTCGTAGCTAGAGTTTGCTTATCCATGTGTGTCTGTATAGATGGGAATCTAGCAGTATTGTTAGTACTGTTTCTTTTAGGTTCGTATATGCAGGGTAGCCTTGCCCTGAGTCTCAGGTTTCTATCTGTGGGGGGGCGAGAGCTGAGGGTAGCAAAGGTCATGATTGTAGCTAGGAGGGTCAGGGAGGTCAAGTTTCTGCACATGGTAGTTGGTGTGGTCCGCTGATGGAATTTACTTCCCTTGTTTCGCTAAAATGTCTGGCTAGGGTGACGCAAAGTGTAGTGCAGGTGGCTAGTTGAAGCTGGGGCTGCGCCTAGTGATAAAGGGCATGATATTCACGAAACACAGTATGGGCTAGAGTGCATGGTCTGTTAATGATGATAGGGTACTACAAATCAAGGTGGCCCGTTAGCGACCATAAGGCACAACACAGTTAAAGTGGCCCGTTAGCGACCATAAGGCACAACACAATTAAAGTGGCCAGTTAGCGACTATAAGGCACAACACAATTAAAGTGGTCCGTTAGCGACCATAAGGCACAACACAGTTAAAGTGGTCCGTTAGCGACCGTAAGGCACAACACAGTTAAAGTGGTCCGTTAGCGACCGTAAGGCACAACACACTGAGGTGAGCCATGAACACCTGGGTATAAGTAGCACCCAGAGAACTAGGGTCTAAGTAAGTGTACACAGCTATGGTAGTTATCGTGGGTACGGGTGTAGATCAGATCATGCAAGCATGAATCGATACATTAACAATGCAATGGGACGCAAATTAAATTCATAGGTTCAGGGGTACCTAGATTCGAATTTAGCAAGAGGATAGGCGCAGTACAAGGACATCTAGATGGGAAATGGCACAATTAGGCAGCCAGCAGCAGTGCAACACAATTTACTAGGCGCAGTATAAGGTCATCTAGATACAAGATGGCATTAGGCAGGCATTACAGTCTGAGTCAGGAGATGAAATGCGAGGTATCCAAGTGGCACGTTATAGGCAAGGACAGCATAGGCATGTGCAGCCGTGCGGGGTGGCAACGTTAAATAGACAGGAACGTAAGTAATGCGCTGTGAATTAGATGCTTCTGGTCAACAGATGGTGTTATGCATGTGGCAGTATGAGATGTGATATCTAAGTCCTTCCCATTCCTATCCTGAGACCCTTCCGAGAGCAGAGATGTGATATCTCAATGCTTATACCAAACCTGATGACCCTTCCTATGGCATGAGATGTGATATCCAACTGCTTCCCATTACAATCCTGAGACCCTTCCTATAACATGAGACGTGATATCCAAATCCTTCCCATTCCAATCCTGAGACTCTTCCTGCAGCATGAGATGTGATATCTCAATGCTTCTAATACCAAACCTGGGAGCCTTCCTACAGCATGAGATGTGATATCCAAGTCCTTCCCATTCCAATCCTGAGACCCTTCCTATAGCATGAGATGTGATATCTCAATGCTTCTAATACCAAACCTGAGAGCCTTCCTACAGCATGAGATGTGATATCCAAGTCCTTCCCATTCCAATCCTGAGATCCTTCCTATAACATGAGATGTGATATCCAACTCCTTCCCATTCCAACCTGAGACCCTTCCTATAGCATGAGATGGGATATCCAACTCCTTCCAAATCCAATCCTGATACCCTTCCATGAGATGTGATATCCCAATGCTTCTACAAAACCTGAGACCCATACCATGGCATGAGATGTGATATCAAACTCCCGTCCTATACCATGAGACTTGATATCTCAATGCTTCTAATACCAAACCTGAGACCGGTCCAATAACATGAGATGTGATATCCAAATCTTCCCCTTCCAAACCTAAGACCCTTCCTTTATCATGAGATGTGATATCCAAGTCCTTCCCATGCCATTCCTGAGACCCTTCCTATAGCATGAGATGTGATATCTCAATGCTTCTAATACCAAACCTGAGACCCTTCCTATAACATGAGATGTGATATCCAAGTCCTTCCCATTCCAATTCTGAAACCCTTCCTATAGCATGGGATGTGATATCTCAATGCTTCTAATACCAAACCTGAGACCTTTCCTATAACATGAATTGTAATATCCAAGTCCTTCCCATTCCAATCCTGAGACCCTTCCGATAGCAGAGATGTGATATCTCAATGGTTATACCAAACCTGAGACCCTTCCGATAGCATGAGATGTGATATCTCAATGCTTCTAATACCAAACCTGAGATCCTTCCTATAACATGAGATGTGATATCCAAATCCTTCCCCTTCCAAACCTTAGACCCTCCCTTTAGCATGAGATGTGATATCCAACTCCTTCCCATTCCAATCCTGAGACCCTTCTGATAGCATGAGATGTGATATCTCAATGCCTCTATTACCAAACCTGAGATCCTACCTCTAACATGAAATGTGATATCCAACTCCTTCCCCTTCCAACCCTGAGAGCCTTCCTATAGAATGAGATGTTATATCCAAGTCCTTCGAATTCCAATCCTGAGACCCTTCCTATAACATGAGATGTGATATCCAACTCCTTCCCATTACAACCTTAGACCCTTCCTATAGCATGAGATGGGATATCCAACTCCTTCCAAATCCAATCCTGATACCCTTCCGATAGCATGAGATGTGATATCCCAATGCCTCTACAAAACCTGAGACCCATACCATGGCACGAGATGTGATATCAAACTCCTTCCCATTCCAATCCTGAGACCCTTCCTATAGCTTGAGATGTGATATCCAACTCCTTCCCATTCCAATTCTGAGACCCGTCCTATACCATGAGACTTCATATCTCAATGCTTCTACCAAACCTGAGACCCTTCCTAAAGCTTGAGATGTGATATCCAACTCCTTCCCATTCCAATCCTGAGACCCTTCCTATAGCATGAGATGTGATATCTCAATGCTTCTACCAAAACTGAGGCCCTTCCTTTAGCATCAGATGTGATATCCAAGTCCTTCCCATTCCAATCCTGAGACCCTTCCTATAGCATGAGATGTGATATCTCAATGCTTCTAATACCAAACCTGAGAGCCTTCCTACAGCATGAGATGTGATATCCAAGTCCTTCCCATTCCAATCCTGAGATCCTTCCTATAACATGAGATGTGATATCCAACTCCTTCCCATTCCAACCTGAGACCCTTCCTATAGCATGAGATGGGATATCCAACTCCTTCCAAATCCAATCCTGATACCCTTCCATGAGATGTGATATCCCAATGCTTCTACAAAACCTGAGACCCATACCATGGCATGAGATGTGATATCACACTCCCATCCTATACCATGAGACTTGATATCTCAATGCTTCTAATACCAAACCTGAGACCGGTCCAATAACATGAGATGTGATATCCAAATCTTCCCCTTCCAAACCTAAGACCCTTCCTTTATCATGAGATGTGATATCCAAGGCCTTCCCATGCCATTCCTGAGACCCTTCCTATAGCATGAGATGTGATATCTCAATGCTTCTAATACCAAACCTGAGACCCTTCCTATAACATGAGATGTGATATCCAAGTCCTTCCCATTCCAATCCTGAAACCCTTCCTATAGCATGAGATGTGATATCTCAATGCTTCTAATACCAAACCTGAGACCTTTCCTATAACATGAATTGTAATATCCAAGTCCTTCCCATTCCAATCCTGAGACCCTTCCGATAGCAGAGATGTGATATCTCAATGCTTATACCAAACCTGAGACCCTTCCGATAGCATGAGATGTGATATCTCAATGCTTCTAATACCAAACCTGAGATCCTTCCTATAACATGAGATGTGATATCCAAATCCTTCCCCTTCCAAACCTTAGACCCTCCCTTTAGCATGAGATGTGATATCCAACTCCTTCCCATTCCAATCCTGAGACCCTTCTGATAGCATGAGATGTGATATCTCAATGCCTCTATTACCAAACCTGAGATCCTACCTCTAACATGAAATGTGATATCCAACTCCTTCCCCTTCCAACCCTGAGAGCCTTCCTATAGAATGAGATGTTATATCCAAGTCCTTCCCATTCCAATCCTGAGACCCTTCCTATAACATGAGATGTGATATTCAACTCCTTCCCATTACAACCTTAGACCCTTCCTATAGCATGAGATGGGATATCCAACTCCTTCCAAATCCAATCCTGATACCCTTCCGATAGCATGAGATGTGATATCCCAATGCCTCTACAAAACCTGAGACCCATACCATGGCACGAGATGTGATATCAAACTCCTTCCCATTCCAATCCTGAGACCCTTCCTATAGCTTGAGATGTGATATCCAACTCCTTCCCATTCCAATTCTGAGACCCGTCCTATACCATGAGACTTCATATCTCAATGCTTCTACCAAACCTGAGACCCTTCCTATAGCATGAGATGTGATATCCAACTCCTTCCCATTCCAATCCTGAGACCCTTCCTATAGCATGAGATGTGATATCTCAATGCTTCTACCAAAACTGAGGCCCTTCCTTTAGCATCAGATGTGATATCCAACTCCTTCCCATTCCAATCCTGAGACCCTTCCTATAGCATGTGATGTGATATCTCAATGCTTCTAATACCAAACCTGAGATCCTTCCTATAACATGAGATGCGATATCCAACTCCTTCCCATTCCAATCCTGAGACCCTTCCTATAGCATGAGATGTGATATCTCAATGCTTCTAATACCAAACCTGAGATCCTTCCTATAACATGAGATGTGATATCCAAATCCTTCCCCTTCCAAACCTGAGACCCTCCCTTTAGCATGAGATGTGATATCCAATGCCTTCCCATTCCAATCCTGAGACCCTTCCTATAGCATGAGATGTGATATCTCAATGCTTCTACCAAAACTGAGACCCTTCCTTTAGCATCAGATGTGATATCCAACTCCTTCCCATTCAAATCCTGAGACCCTTCCTATAGCATGAGATGTGACATCTCAATGCTTCTAATACCAAACCTGAGATCCTTCCTATAACATGAGATGCGATATCCAACTCCTTCCCATTCCAATCCTGAGACCCTTCCTATAGTATGAGATGTGATATCTCAATGCTTCTAATACCAAACCTGAGAGCCTTCCTACAGCATGAGATGTGATATCCAAGTCCTTCCCATTCCAATCCTGAGATCCTTCCTATTACATGAGATGTGATATCCAACTCCTTCCCATTCCAACCTGAGACCCTTCCTATAGCATGAGATGGGATATCCAACTCCTTCCAAATCCAATCCTGATACCCTTCCATGAGATGTGATATCCCAATGCTTCTACAAAACCTGAGACCCATACCATGGCATGAGATGTGATATCAAACTCCCGTCCTATACCATGAGACTTGATATCTCAATGCTTCTAATACCAAACCTGAGACCGGTCCAATAACATGAGATGTGATATCCAAATCTTCCCCTTCCAAACCTAAGACCCTTCCTTTATCATGAGATGTGATATCCAACTCCTTCCCATGCCATTCCTGAGACCCTTCCTATAGCATGAGATGTGATATCTCAATGCTTCTAATACCAAACCTGAGACCCTTCCTATAACATGAGATGTGATATCCAAGTCCTTCCCATTCCAATCCTGAAACCCTTCCTATAGCATGAGATGTGATATCTCAATGCTTCTAATACCAAACCTGAGACCTTTCCTATAACATGAATTGTAATATCCAAGTCCTTCCCATTCCAATCCTTAGACCCTTCCGATAGCAGAGATGTGATATCTCAATGCTTATACCAAACCTGAGACCCTTGCGATAGCATGAGATGTGATATCTCAATGCTTCTAATACCAAACCTGAGATCCTTCCTATAACATGAGATGTGATATCCAAATCCTTCCCCTTCCAAACCTTAGACCCTCCCTTCAGCATGAGATGTGATATCCAACTCCTTCCCATTCCAATCCTGAGACCCTTCTGATAGCATGAGATGTGATATCTCAATGCCTCTATTACCAAACCTGAGATCCTACCTCTAACATGAAATGTGATATCCAACTCCTTCCCCTTCCAACCCTGAGAGCCTTCCTATAGAATGAGATGTTATATCCAAGTCCTTCGAATTCCAATCCTGAGACCCTTCGTATAACATGAGATGTGATATCCAACTCCTTCCCATTACAACCTTAGACCCTTCCTATAGCATGAGATGGGATATCCAACTCCTTCCAAATCCAATCCTGATACCCTTCCGATAGCATGAGATGTGATATCCCAATGCCTCTACAAAACCTGAGACCCATACCATGGCACGAGATGTGATATCAAACTCCTTCCCATTCCAATCCTGAGACCCTTCCTATAGCTTGAGATGTGATATCCAACTCCTTCCCATTCCAATTCTGAGACCCGTCCTATACCATGAGACTTCATATCTCAATACTTCTACCAAACCTGAGACCCTTCCTATAGCATGAGATGTGATATCCAACTCCTTCCCATTCCAATCCTGAGACCCTTCCTATAGCATGAGATGTGATATCTCAATGCTTCTACCAAAACTGAGGCCCTTCCTTTAGCATCAGATGTGATATCCAAGTCCTTCCCATTCCAATCCTGAGTCCCTTCCTATAGCATGAGATGTGATATCTCAATGCTTCTAATACCAAACCTGAGAGCCTTCCTACAGCATGAGATGTGATATCCAAGTCCTTCCCATTCCAATCCTGAGATCCTTCCTATAACATGAGATGTGATATCCAACTCCTTCCCATTCCAACCTGAGACCCTTCCTATAGCATGAGATGGGATATCCAACTCCTTCCAAATCCAATCCTGATACCCTTCCATGAGATGTGATATCCCAATGCTTCTACAAAACCTGAGACCCATACCATGGCATGAGATGTGATATCAAACTCCCGTCCTATACCATGAGGCTTGATATCTCAATGCTTCTAATACCAAACCTGAGACCGGTCCAATAACATGAGATGTGATATCCAAATCTTCCCCTTCCAAACCTAAGACCCTTCCTTTATCATGAGATGTGATATCCAAGTCCTTCCCATGCCATTCCTGAGACCCTTCCTATAGCATGAGATGTGATATCTCAATGCTTCTAATACCAAGCCTGAGACCCTTCCTATAACATGAGATGTGATATCCAAGTCCTTCCCATTCCAATCCTGAAACCCTTCCTATAGCATGAGATGTGATATCTCAATGCTTCTAATACCAAACCTGAGACCTTTCCTATAACATGAATTGTAATATCCAAGTCCTTCCCATTCCAATCCTGAGACCCTTCCGATAGCAGAGATGTGATATCTCAATGCTTATACCAAACCTGAGACCCTTCCTATAGCATGAGATGTGATATCTCAATGCTTCTAATACCAAACCTGAGATCCTTCCTATAACATGAGATGTGATATCCAAATCCTTCCCCTTCCAAACCTTAGACCCTCCCTTTAGCATGAGATGTGATATCCAACTCCTTCCCATTCCAATCCTGAGACCCTTCTGATAGCATGAGATGTGATATCTCAATGCCTCTATTACCAAACCTGAGATCCTACCTCTAACATGAAATGTGATATCCAACTCCTTCCCCTTCCAACCCTGAGAGCTTTCCTATAGAATGAGATGTTATATCCAAGTCCTTCCCATTCCAATCCTGAGACCCTTCCTATAACATGAGATGTGATATCCAACTCCTTCCCATTCCAATCCTGAGACCCTTCCTATAGCTTGAGATGTGATATCCAACTCCTTCCCATTCCAATTCTGAGACCCGTCCTATACCATGAGACTTCATATCTCAATGCTTCTACCAAACCTGAGACCCTTCCTATAGCATGAGATGTGATATCCAACTCCTTCCCATTCCAATCCTGAGACCCTTCCTATAGCATGAGATGTGATATCTCAATGCTTCTACCAAAACTGAGGCCCTTCCTTTAGCATCAGATGTGATATCCAACTCCTTCCCATTCCAATCCTGAGACCCTTCCAATAGCATGTGATGTGATATCTCAATGCTTCTAATACCAAACCTGAGATCCTTCCTATAACATGAGATGCGATATCCAACTCCTTCCCATTCCAATCCTGAGACCCTTCCTATAGCATGAGATGTGATATCTCAATGCTTCTAATACCAAACCTGAGATCCTTCCTATAACATGAGATGTGATATCCAAATCCTTCCCCTTCCAAACCTGAGACCCTCCCTTTAGCATGAGATGTGATATCCAACTCCTTCCCATTCCAATCCTGAGACCCTTCCTATAGCATGAGATGTGATATCTCAATGCTTCTACCAAAACTGAGACCCTTCCTTTAGCATCAGATGTGATATCCAACTCCTTCCCATTCAAATCCTGAGACCCTTCCTATAGCATGAGATGTGACATCTCAATGCTTCTAATACCAAACCTGAGATCCTTCCCATAACATGAGATGCGATATCCAACTCCTTCCCATTCCAATCCTGAGACCCGTCCTATAGTATGAGATGTGACATCTCAATGCTTCTAATACCAAACCTGAGATCCTTCCTATAACATGAGATGTGATATCCAAGTCCTTCCCATTCCAATCCTGAGATCCTTCCTATAACATGAGATGTGATATCCAACTCCTTCCCATTCCAACCTGAGACCCTTCCTATAGCATGAGATGGGATATCCAACTCCTTCCAAATCCAATCCTGATACCCTTCCATGAGATGTGATATCCCAATGCTTCTACAAAACCTGAGACCCATACCATGGCATGAGATGTGATATCAAACTCCCGTCCTATACCATGAGACTTGATATCTCAATGCTTCTAATACCAAACCTGAGACCGGTCCAATAACATGAGATGTGATATCCAAATCCTGCCCCTTCCAAACCTTAGACCCTTCCTTTATCATGAGATGTGATATCCAAGTCCTTCCCATGCAATTCCTGAGACCCTTCCTATAGCATGAGATGTGATATCTCAATGCTTCTAATACCAAACCTGAGACCCTTCCTATAACATGAGATGTGATATCCAAGTCCTTCCCATTCCAATCCTGAAACCCTTCCTATAGCATGAGCTGTGATATCTCAATGCTTCTAATACCAAACCTGAGACCTTTCCTATAACATGAATTGTAATATCCAAGTCCTTCCCATTCCAATCCTGAGACCCTTCCGATAGCAGAGATGTGATATCTCAATGCTTATACCAAACCTGAGACCCTTCCGATAACATGAGATGTGATATCTCAATGCCTCTACAAAACCTGAGACCCATACCATGGCATGAGATGTGATATCAAACTCCTTCCCATTCCAATCCTGAGACCCTTCCTATAGCTTGAGATGTGATATCCAACTCCTTCCCATTCCAATTCTGAGACCCGTCCTATACCATGAGACTTCATATCTCAATGCTTCTACCAAACCTGAGACCCTTCCTATAGCATGAGATGTGATATCCAACTCCTCCCCATTCCAATCCGGAAACCCTTCCTATAGCATGAGATATGATATCTCAATGCTTCTACCAAAACTGAGGCCCTTCCTTTAGCATCAGATGTGATATCCAACTCCTTCCCATTCCAATCCTGAGACCCTTCCTATAGCATGTGATGTGATATCTCAATGCTTCTAATACCAAACCTGAGATCCTTCCTATAACATGAGATGCGATATCCATCTCCTTCCCATTCCAATCCTGAGACCCTTCCTATAGCATGAGATGTGATATCTCAATGCTTCTAATACCAAACCTGAGATCCTTCCTATAACATGAGATGTGATATCCAAATCCTTCCCCTTCCAAACCTGAGACCCTCCCTTTAGCATGAGATGTGATATCCAACTCCTTCCTGTTCCAATCCTGAGACCCTTCCTATAGCATGAGATGTGATATCTCAATGCTTCTACCAAAACTGAGACCCTTCCTTTAGCATCAGATGTGATATCCAACTCCTTCCCATTCAAATCCTGAGACCCTTCCTATAGCATGAGATGTGACATCTCAATGCTTCTAATACCAAACCTGAGATCCTTCCTATAACATAAGATGCGATATCCAACTCCTTCCCATTCCAATCCTGAGACCCTTCCTATAGTATGAGATGTGATATCTCAATGCTTCTAATACCAAACCTGAGAGCCTTCCTACAGCATGAGATGTGATATCCAAGTCCTTCCCATTCCAATCCTGAGATCCTTCCTATAACATGAGATGTGATATCCAACTCCTTCCCATTCCAATCTGAGACCCTTCCTATAGCATGAGATGGGATATCCAACTCCTTCCAAATCCAATCCTGATACCCTTCCATGAGATGCGATATCCCAATGCTTCTACAAAACCTGAGACCCATACCATGGCATGAGATGTGATATCAAACTCCCGTCCTATACCATGAGATTTGATATCTCAATGCTTCTAATACCAAACCTGAGACCGGTCCAATAACATGAGATGTGATATCCAAATCCTTCCCCTTCCAAACCTTAGACCCTTCCTTTATCATGAGATGTGATATCCAAGTCCTTCCCATGCCATTCCTGAGACCCTTCCTATAGCATGAAATGTGATATCTCAATGCTTCTAATACCAAACCTGAGACCCTTCCTATAACATGAGATGTAATATCCAAGTCCTTCCCATTCCAATCCTGAAACCCTTCCGATAGCAGAGATGTGATATCGCAATGCTTATACCAAACCTGAGACCCTTCCGATAGCATGAGATGTGATATCTCAATGCCTCTAATACCAAACCTGAGATCCTACCTCTAACATGAAATGTGATATCCAAATCCTTCCCCTTCCAACCCTGAGAGCCTTCCTATAGAATGAGATGTTATATCCAAGTCCTTCGAATTCCAATTCTGAGACCCTTCCTATAACATGAGATGTGATATCCAACTCCTTCCCATTCCAACCTTAGACCCTTCCTATAGCATGAGATGGGATATCCAACTCCTTCCAAATCCAATCCTGATACCCTTCCGATAGCATGAGATGTGATATCCCAATGCCTCTACAAAACCTGAGACCCATACCATGGCATGAGATGTGATATCAAACTCCTTCCCATTCCAATCCTGAGACCCTTCCTATAGCTTGAGATGTGATATCCAACTCCTTCCCATTCCAATTCTGAGACCCTTCCTATAGCTTGAGATGTGATATCCAACTCCTTCCCATTCCAAATCTGAGACCCGTCCTATATCATGAGACTTGATATTTCAATGCTTCTAATACCAAACCTGAGACCGGTCCTATAACATGAGATGTGATATCCAAATCCTTCCCCTTCCAAACCTTAGACCCTTCCTATAGCAGAGATGTGATATCTCAATGCTTATACCAAACCTGTGACCCTTCCTATGGCATGAGATGTCATATACAACTCCTTCCGATTCCAATCCTGAGACCCTTCCTATAGCATGAGATGGGATATCTCAATGCTTATACCAAACCTGAGACCCTTCCTATAGCATGGGATGTGATATCCAACTCCTTCCCATTCCAATCCTGAGACCCTTCATATAGCATGAGATGTGATATCTCAATGCTTCTAATACCAAACCTGAGATCCTTCCTATAACATGAGGTGTGATATCAAACTCCTTCCCATTCCAAACCTTTGCTTCTATCAAACCTGAGACCCTTCCTTTAGCATGAGATGTGATATCCAACTCCTTCCCATTCCAATCCTGAGACCCTTCCTATAACATGAGACGTGATATCCAACTCCTTCCCATTCCAAACCTTTGCATCTACCAAAACTGAGACCCTTCCTTTAGCATCAGATGTGATATCTAACTCCTTCCCATTCCAATCCTGAGACCCTTCCTATAGCATTAGATGTGACATCTCAATGCTTCTAATACCAAATCTGAGAGCCTTCCTACAGCATGAGATGTGATATCCAAGTCCTTCCCATTCCAATCCTGAGATCCTTCCTATAACATGAGATGTGATATCCAACTCCTTCCCATTCCAACCTGAGACCCTTCCTATAGCATGAGATGGGATATCCAACTCCTTCCAAATCCAATCCTGATACCTTTCCATGAGATGTGATATCCCAATGCTTCTACAAAACCTGAGACCCATACCATGGCATGAGATGTGATATCAAACTCCCGTCCTATACCATGAGACTTGATATCTCAATGCTTCTAATACCAAACCTGAGACCAGTCCAATAACATGAGATGTGATATCCAAATCCTTCCCCTTCCAAACCTTAGACCCTTCCTTTATCATGAGATGTGATATCCAAGTCCTTCCCATGCCATTCCTGAGACCCTTCCTATAGCATGAGTTGTGATATCCAACTCCTTCCCATCCCAATCCTGAGACACTTCCGATTGCAGAGATGTGATATCTCAATGCTTATACCAAACCTGAGACTCTTCCTATAACATGAGATGTGATATCCAACTCCTTCCAGTTCCAAACCTGAGACCCTTCCTATAGCATGAGATGTGATATCCAACTCCTTCCGATTCCAATCCTGAGACCCTTCCGATAGCATGAGATGTGATATCTCAATGCTTCTAATACCAAACCTGAGACCCTTCCAATAACATGAGATGTGATATCCAAGTCCTTCTATTCCAATCCTGAAACCCTTCCTATAGCATGAGATGTGATATCTCAATGCTTCTAATACCAAACCTGAGACCTTTCCTATAACATGAATTGTAATATCCAAGTCCTTCCCATTCCAATCCTGAGACCCTTCCGATAGCAGAGATGTGATATCTCAATGCTTATACCAAACCTGAGACCCTTCCGATAGCATGAGATGTGATATCTCAATGCTTCTAATACCAAACCTGAGATCCTTCCTATAACATGAGATGTGATATCCAAATCCTTCCCCTTCCAAACCTTAGACCGTCCCTTTAGCATGAGATGTGATATCCAACTCCTTCCCATTCAAATCCTGAGACCCTTCTGATAGCATGAGATGTGACATCTCAATGCCTCTAATACCAAACCTGAGATCCTACCTCTAACATGAAATGTGATATCCAACTCCTTCCCCTTCCAACCCTGAGAGCCTTCCTATAGCTTGAGATGTGATATCCAACTCCTTCCCATTCCAATTCTGAGACCCGTCCTACACCATGAGACTTGATATCTCAATGCTTCTACCAAACCTGAGACCCTTCCTATAGCATGAGATGTGATATCCAACTCCTTCCCATTCCAATCCTGAGACCCTTCCTATAGCATGAGATTTGATATCCAACTCCTTCCCATTCCAATTCTGAGACCCATCCTATACCATGAGACTTGATATTTCAATGCTTCGAATACCAAACCTGAGACCGGTCCTATAACATGAGATGTGATATCCAAATCCTTCCCCTTCCAAACCTTAGACCCTTCCTATAGCAGAGATGTTATATCTCAATGCTTATACCAAACCTGTGACCCTTCCTATGGCATGAGATGTCATATACAACTCCTTCCGATTCCAATCCTGAGACCCTTCCTATAACATGAGATGGGATATCTCAATGCTTATACCAAACCTGAGACCCTTCCTATAGCATGAGATGTGATATCCAACTACTTCCCATTCCAATCCTGAGACCCTTCATATAGCATGAGATGTGATATCTCAATGCTTCTAATACCAAACCTGAGATCCTTCCTATAACATGAGGTGTGATATCAAACTCCTTCCCATTCCAAACCTTTGCTTCTATCAAACCTGAGACCCTTCCTTTAGCATGAGATGTGATATCCAACTCCTTCCCATTCCAATCCTGAGACCCTTCCTATAACATGAGACGTGATATCCAACTCCTTCCCATTCCAAACCTTTGCTTCTATCAAACCTGAGACCCTTCCTTTAGCATGAGATGTGATATCCAACTCCTTCCCATTCCAATCCTGAGACCCGTCCTAAAACATGAGATGTGAGATCCAAATCTTTCCCCTTCCAAACCTGAGACCTTTCCTTTAGCATGAGAAGTGATATCCAACTCCTTCCCATTCCAAACCTGAGACCCTTCCTATAGCATGAGATGTTATATCTTAATGCTTCTAAAACCAAACCTGAGAACCATCCTATAACATGTGAAATCCAAATCCTTCCCTTTCTAAACCTGAGACCCTTCCGATAGCATGAGATGTGATATCTCAATGCTTCGAAAACCAAACATGAGAACCATCCTATAACATGAGATGTGAAATCCAGATCCTTCCCTTTCCAAACATGAGACCCTTCCTATAGCTTGAGATTTGATATCAAACTCCTTCACATTCCAATCCTGAGACCCTTCCTATACCATGAGATGTGATATCTCAATGCTTCTAATACCAAACCTGAGACCCGTCCTAAAACATGAGATGTGAGATCCTAATCCTTCCCCTTCCAAACCTGAGACCATTCCTATAGCTTGGGATGTGATATCAAACTCCTTCCCATTCCAATCCTGAGATAGCTTGAGATGTGATATCCAACTCCATCCCATTCCAATCCTGAGACCCTTCTGATAGCATGAGATATGATATCTCAATGCTTCTAATATCAAAACTGAGACCCTCCCTATAGTATGAGATGTGATATCTAAGTCCTTCCCATTCCTATCCTGAGACCCTTCCGATAGCAGAGATGTGATATCTCAATGCTTCTAATATCAAAACTGAGACCCTCCCTATAGTATGAGATGTGATATCCAACTCCTTCCCATTCCAATTCTGAGACCCGTCCTACACCATGAAACTTGATATCTCAATGCTTCTACCAAACCTGAGACCCTTCCTATAGCATGAGATGTGATATCCAACTCCTTCCCATTCCAATCCTGAGACCCTTCCTATAGCATGAGATGTGATATCTCAATGCTTCTTCCAAAACTGAGGCCCTTCCTTTAGCATCAGATGTGATATCCAACTCCTTCCCATTCCAATCCTGAGACCCTTCCTATAGCATGTGATGTGATATCTCAATGCTTCTAATACCAAACCTGAGATCCTTCCTATAACGTGAGATGTGATATCCAAATCCTTCCCCTTCCAAACCTGAGACCCTCCCTTTAGCATGAGATGTGATATCCAACTCCTTCAAATTCCAATCCTGAGACCCTTCCTATAGCATGAGATGTGATATCTCAATGCTTCTACCAAAACTGAGACCCTTCCTTTAGCATGAGATGTGATATCCAACTCCTTCCCATTCAAATCCTGAGACCCTTCCTATAGCATGAGATGTGATATCTCAATGCTTCTAATACCAAACCTGAGAGCCTTCCTATAGCATGAGATGGGATATCCAACTCCTTCCAAATCCAATCCTGATACCCTTCCATGAGATGTGATATCCCAATGCTTCTACAAAACCTGAGACCCATACCATGGCATGAGATGTGATATCAAACTCCCGCCCTATACCTTGAGACTTGATATCTCAATGCTTCTAATACCAAACCTGAGACCGGTCCAATAACATGAGATGTGATATCCAAATCCTTCCCCTTCCAAACCTTCGACCCTTCCTTTATCATGAGATGTGATATCCAAGTCCTTCCCATGCCATTCCTGAGACCCTTCCTATAGCATGAGATGTGATATCTCAATGCTTCTAATACCAAACCTGAGACCCTTCCTATAACATGAGATGTGATATCCAAGTCCTTCCCATTCCAATCCTGAAACCCTTCCTATAGCATGAGCTGTGATATCTCAATGCTTCTAATACCAAACCTGAGACCTTTCCTATAACATGAATTGCAATATCCAAGTCCTTCCCATTCCAATCCTGAGACCCTTCCGATAGCAGAGATGTGATATCTCAATGCTTATACCAAACCTGAGACCCTTCCGATAGCATGAGATGTGATATCTCAATGCTTCTAATACCAAACCTGAGATCCTTCCTATAACATGAGATGTGATATCCAAATCCTTCCCCTTCCAAACCTTAGACCCTCCCTTTAGCATGAGATGTGACATCCAACTCCTTCCCATTCCAATCCTGAGACCCTTCTGATAGCATGAGATGTGATATCTCAATGCCTCTAATACCAAACCTGAGATCCTACCTCTAACATGAAATGTGATATCCAACTCCTTCCCCTTCCAACCCTGAGAGCCTTCCCATAAAATGAGATGTTATATCCAAGTCCTTCCCATTCCAATCCTGAGACCCTTCCTATAAAATGAGATGTGATATCCAACTCCTTCCCATTCCAACCTTAGACCCTTCCTATAGCATGAGATGGGATATCCAACTCCTTCCAAATCCAATCCTGATACCCTTCCGATAGCATGAGATGTGATATCCCAATGCCTCTACAAAACCTGAGACCCATACCATGGCATGAGATGTGATATCAAACTCCTTCCCATTCCAATCCTGAGACCCTTCCTATAGCTTGAGATTTGATATCCAACTCCTTCCCATTTCAATTCTGAGACCCGTCCTATACCATGAGACTTGATATTTCAATGCTTCTAATACCAAACCTGAGACCGGTCCTATAACATGAGATGTGATATCCAAATCCTTCCCCTTCCAAACCTTAGACCCTTCCTATAGCAGAGATGTTATATCTCAATGCTTATACCAAACCTGTGACCCTTCCTATGGCATGAGATGTCATATACAACTCCTTCCGATTCCAATCCTGAGACCCTTCCTATAGCATGAGATGGGATATCTCAATGCTTATACCAAACCTGAGACCCTTCCTATGGCATGAGATGTGATATCCAACTACTTCCCATTCCAATCCTGAGACCCTTCATATAGCATGAGATGTGATATCTCAACGCTTCTAATAGCAAACCTGAGATCCTTCCTATAACATGAGGTGTGATATCAAACTCCTTCCCATTCCAAATCTTTGCTTTTATCAAACCTGAGACCCTTCCTTTAGCATGAGATGTGATATCCAACTCCTTCCCATTCCAATCCTGAGACCCTTCCTATAACATGAGACGTGATATCCAACTCCTTCCCATTCCAAACCTTTGCTTCTATCAAACCTGAGACCCTTCCTTTAGCATGAGATGTGATATCCAACTCCTTCCCATTCCAATCCTGAGACCCGTCCTAAAACATGAGATGTGAGATCCAAATCCTTCCCCTTCCAAACCTGAGACCTTTCCTTTAGCATGAGAAGTGATATCCAACTCCTTCCCATTCCAAACCTGAGTCCCTTCCTATAGCATGAGATGTTATATCTTAATGCTTCTAAAACCAAACCTGAGAACCATCCTATAACATGTGAAATCCAAATCCTTCCCTTTCTAAACCTGAGACCCTTCCGATAGCATGAGATGTGATATCTCAATGCTTCGAAAACCAAACATGAGAACTATCCTATAACATGAGATTTGAAATCCAGATCCTTCCCTTTCCAAACATGAGACCCTTCCTATAGCTTGAGATTTGATATCAAACTCCTTCCCATTCCAATCCCGAGACCCTTCCTATACCATGAGATGTGATATCTCAATGCTTCTAATACCAAACCTGAGACCCGTCCTAAAACATGAGATGTGAGATCCTAATCCTTCCCCTTCCAAACCTGAGACCATTCCTATAGCTTGAGATGTGATATCAAACTCCTTCCCATTCCAATCCTGAGATAGCTTGAGATGTGATATCCAACTCCATCCCATTCCAATCCTGAGACCCTTCTGATAGCATGAGATATGGTATCTCAATGCTTCTAATATCAAAACTGAGACCCTCCCTATAGTATGAGATGTGATATATAAGTCCTTCCAATTCCTATCCTGAGACCCTTCCGATAGCAGAGATGTGATATCTCAATGCTTATACCAAACCTGATGACCCTTCCTATGGCATGAGATGTGATATCCAACTCCTTCCCATTCCAAACCTGAGACCCTTCCGATAGCATGAGATGAGATATCTCAATGCTTCTAAAACCAAACATGAGAACAATCCTATAACATGAGATGTGAAATCCAAATCCTTCCCTTCCCAAACCTGAGAGCCTCCCTATAGCATGAGATGTGATATCCAAGTCCTTCCCATTCCAATCCTGAGACCCTTCCTATAGCATGAGAAGTGATATCTCAATGCTTATACCAAACCTGAGACCCTTCCTATAGCATGAGATGTGATATCCAACTCCTTCCCATTCCAATCCTGAGACCCTTCCTATAGCATGAGATGTGATATCTCAATGCTTCTACCAAAACTGAGACCCTTCCTTTAGCATCAGATGTGATATCCAACTCCTTCCCATTCCAATCCTGAGACCCTTCCTATAGCATGAGATGTGATATCTCAATGCTTCTAATACCAAACCTGAGATCCTTCCTATAACATGAGATGCGATATCCAACTCCTTCCCATTCCAATCCTGAGACCCTTCCTATAGCATGAGATGTGATATCTCAATGCTTCTAAAACCAAACCTGAGATCCTTCCTATAACATGAGATGTGATATCCAAATCCTTCCCCTTCCAAACCTGAGACCCTCCCTTTAGCATGAGATGTGATATCCAACTCCTTCCCATTCCAATCCTGAGACCCTTCCTATAGCATGAGATGTGATATCTCAATGCTTCTACCAAAACTGACACCCTTCCTTTAGCATCAGATGTGATATCCAACTCCTTCCCATTCCAATCCTGAGACCCTTCCTATAGCATGAGATGTGATATCCAACTCCTTCCGATTCCAACCTGAGACCCTTCCTATAGCATGAGATGGGATATCCAACTCCTTCCAAATCCAATCCTGATACCCTTCCATGAGATGTGATATCCCAATGCTTCTACAAAACTCCCGTCCTATACCATGAGACTTGATATCTCAATGCTTTTAATACCAAACCTGAGACCGGTCCAATAACATGAGATGTGATATCCAAATCCTTCCCCTTCCAAACCTTAGACAATTCCTTTATCATGAGATGTGATATCCAATTCCTTCCCATGCCATTCCTGAGACCCTTCCTATAGCATGAGATGTGATATCTCAATGCTTCTAATACCAAACCTGAGACTCTTCCAATAACATGAGATGTGATATCCAAGTCCTTCCCATTCTAATCCTGAAACCCTTCCTATAGCATGAGATGTGATATCTCAATGCTTCTAATACCAAACCTGAGACCTTTCCTATAACATGAATTGTAATATCCAAGTCCTTCCCATTCCAATCCTGAGACCCTTCCGATAGCAGAGATGTGATATCTCAATGCTTATACCAAACCTGAGACCCTTCCGATAGCATGAGATGCAATATCTCAATGCTTCTAATACCAAACCTGAGAGCCTTCCTACAGCATGAGATGTGATATCCAAGTCCTTCCCATTCCAATCCTGAGATCCTTCCTATAACATGAGATGTGATATCCAACTCCTTCCCATTCCAACCTGAGACCCTTCCTATAGCATGAGATGGGATATCCAACTCCTTCCAAATCCAATCCTGATACCCTTCCATGAGATGTGATATCCCAATGCTTCTACAAAACCTGAGACCCATACCATGGCATGAGATGTGATATCAAACTCCCGCCCTATACCATGAGACTTGATATCTCAATGCTTCTAATACCAAACCTGAGACCGGTCCAATAACATGAGATGTGATATCCAAATCCTTCCCCTTCCAAACCTTAGACCCTTCCTTTATCATGAGATGTGATATCCAAGTCCTTCCCATGCCATTCCTGAGACCCTTCCTAT
Organism: Ambystoma mexicanum; assembly: GCF_040938575.1. Lineage (NCBI taxonomy): Eukaryota > Metazoa > Chordata > Amphibia > Caudata > Ambystomatidae > Ambystoma > Ambystoma mexicanum. The sequence goes on from NW_027182366.1 coordinate 97,842, forward strand.
GGCCTGAGATGTGATATCTCAATGCTTCTAATACCAAACCTGAGACCCTTCCATTAACATGAGATGTGATATCCAAGTCCTTCCCATTCCAATCCTGAAACCCTTCCTAAAGCATGAGATGTGATATCTCAATGCTTCTAATACCAAACCTGAGACCTTTCCTAGAACATGAATTGTAATATCCAAGTCCTTCCCATTCCAATCCTGAGACCCTTCCGATAGCAGAGATGTGATATCTCAATGCTTATACCAAACCTGAGACCCTTCCTATAACATGAGATGTGATATCCAAATCCTTCCCCTTCCAAACCTTAGACCCTCCCTTTAGCATGAGATGTGATATCCAACTTCTTCCCATTCCAATCCTGAGACCCTTCTGATAGCATGAGATGTGACATCTCAATGCCTCTAATACCAAACCTGAGATCCTACCTCTAACATGAAATGTGATATCCAACTCCTTCCCCTTCCAACCCTGAGAGCCTTCGTATAGAATGAGATGTTATATCCAAGTCCTTCCCATTCCAATCCTGAGACCCTTCCTATAACATGAGATGTGATATCCAACTCCTTCCCATTCCAACCTTAGACCCTTCCTATAGCATGAGATGGGATATCCAACTCCTTCCAAATCCAATCCTGATACCCTTCCGATAGCATGAGATGTGATATCCCAATGCCTCTACAAAACCTCAGACCCATACCATGGCATGAGATGTGATATCAAACTCCTTCCCATTCCAATCATGAGACGCTTCCTATAGCTTGAGATGTGATATCCAACTCCTTCCCATTCCAATTCTGAGACCCGTCCTATACCATGAGACTTGATATTTCAAAGCTTCTAATACCAAACCTGAGACCGGTCCTATAACATGAGATGTGATATCCAAATCCTTCCCCTTCCAACCTGAGACCCTTCCTATAGCAGAGATGTGATATCTCAATGCTTATTATACCAAACCTGTGACCCTTCCTATGGCATGAGATGTCATATACAACTCCTTCCGATTCCATTCCTGAGACCCTTCCTATAGCATGTGATGGGATATCTCAATGCATATACCAAACCTGAGACCCTTCCTATAGCATGAGATGTGATATCCAACTCCTTCCCATTCCAATCCTGAGACCCTTCATATAGCATGAGATGTGATATCTCAATGCTTCTAATACCAAACCTGAGATCCTTCCTATAACATGAGGTGTGATATCAAACTCCTTCCCATTCCAAACCTTTGCTTCTATCAAACCTGAGACCCTTCCTTTAGCATGAGATGTGATATCCAACTCCTTCCCATTCCTATACTGAGACCCTTCCTATAACATGAGACGTGATATCCAACTCCTTCCCATTCCAAACCTTTGCTTCTATCAAACCTGAGACCCTTCCTTTAGCATGAGATGTGATATCCAACTCCTTCCCATTCCAATCCTGAGACTCTTCCTATAGCATGAGATGTGATAGCTCAATGCTTCTAAAACCAAACATGAGAACCACCCTATAACATGAGATGTGAAATCCAAATCATTCCCTTTCCAAACCTGAGACCCTTCCTATAGCTTCAGATGTGATATCAAACTCCTTCCCATTCAATGTGATATCCAACTCCTTCCCATTCCAATCCTGAGACCCTTCCTATACCTTGAGATGTGATATCTCAATGCTTGTAATACCAAACCTGAGACCCGTCCTAAAACATGAGATGTGAGATCCAAATCCTTCCCCTTCGAAACCTGAGACCTTTCCTTTAACATGAGATGTCATATCCAACTCCTTCCCATTCCAAACCTGAGGCCCTTCCTATAGCATGAGATGTTATATCTTAATGCTTCTAAAACCAAACCTGAGAACCATCCTATAACATGTGAAATCCAAATCCTTCCCTTTCTAAACCTGAGACCCTTCCGATAGCATGAGATGTGATATCTCAATGCTTCGAAAACCAAACATGAGAACCATCCTATAACATGAGATGTGAAATCCAGATCCTTCCCTTTCCAAACCTGAGACCCTTCCTATAGCTTGAGGTGTGATATCAAACTCCTTCCCATTCCAATCCTGAGATAGCTTGAGATGTGATATCCAACTCCTTCCGATTCCAATCCTGAGACCCTTCCTATACCATGAGATGTGATATCTCAATGCTTCTAATACCAAACCTGAGACCCATCCTAAAACGTGAGATGTGAGATCCTAATCCTTCCCCTTCCAAACCTGAGACCTTTCCTATAGCTTGAGATGTGATATCAAACTCCTTCCCATTCCAATCCTGAGATAGCTTGAGATGTGATATCCAACTCCATCCCATTCCAATCCTGAGACCCTTCTGATAGCATGAGATATGATATCTCAATGCTTCTAATATCAAAACTGAGACCCTCCCTATAGTATGAGATGTGATATCTAAGTCCTTCCCATTCCTATCCTGAGACCCTTCCGATAGCAGAGATGTGATATCTCAATGCTTATACCAAACCTGATGACCCTTCCTATTGCATGAGATGTGATATCCAACTCCTTCCCATTTCAATCCTGAGTTCCTTCCTATAACATGAGACGTGATATCCAACTCCTTCCCATTCCAATCCTGAGACTCTTCCTATAGCATGATGTGTGATATCTCAATGCTTCTAATACCAAACCTGGGACCAGTCCTATAACATGAGATATGATATCCAAATCCTTCCCCTTCCAAACCTGAGACCCTTCCTTTAGCATGAGATGTGATATCCAAATCCTTCCCATTCCAATCCTGAAACCCTTCCTATAGCATGAGATGTGATATCTCAATGTTTCTAATAAAAAACCTGAGACCTTCCTATAGCAAGAGATGTGATATCCAAATCCTTCCCAGTCAAATCCTGAGACCATTCCTATAATGAGATGTGATATCCAACTCTTTCCCATTCCAACCTGAGACCCTTCCTATAGCATGAGAAGGGATATCCAACTCCTTCCCATTCCAATCCTGAGACCCTTCCTATACCATGAGATGTGATATCTCAATGCTGCTAATACCAAACCTGGGACCCATCCTATAACATGAGATATGATATCCAAATCCTTCCCCTTCCAAACCTGAGACCCTTCCTTTAGCATGAGATGTGATATCCAAATCCTTCCCATTCCAATCCTCAAACCCTTCCTATAGCATGAGATGTGATATCTCAATGTTTCTAATAAAAAACCCGAGACCCTTCCTATAGCAAGAGATGTAATATCCAAATCCTTCCCATTCCAATCTTGAGACACTTCCTATAACATGAGATGTGATATCCAACTCCTTCCCATTCCAACCTGAGATCCTTCCTATAGCATGAGAAGGGATATCCAACTCCTTCCCAATCCAATCCTGAGACCCTTCCGATAGCAGAGATGTGATATCTCAGTGCTTCTAATACGAAACCTGAGACCCGTCCTAAAACATGAGATGTGAGATACAAATCCTTCCCCTTCCAAACCTGAGACCTTTCCTTTAGCATGAGATGTGATATCCAACTCCTTCCCATTCCAAACCCGAGACCCTTCCTATAGCATGAGATTTTATATCTTAATGCTTCTAAAACCAAACCTGACAACCATCCTATAACATGTGAAATCCAAATCCTTCCCTTTCCAAACCTGAGACCCTTCCGATAGCATATGTGATATCTCAATGCTTCTAAAACCAAACATGAGAACCATCCTATAACATTAGATGTGAAATCCAGATCCTTCCGTTTCCAATCCTGAGACCGTTCCTATAGCTTGAGATGTGATATCAAACTCCTTCCCATTCCAATCCTGAGATAGCTTGAGATGTGATATCCAACTCCTTCCCATTCCAATCCTGAGACCCTTCCGATAGCATGAGATGTGATATCTCAATGCTTCTAATATCAAAACTGAGACCCTCCCTATAGTATGAGATGTGATATCTAAGTCCTTCCCATTCCTATCCTGAGACCCTTCAGAGAGCAGAGATGTGATATCTCAATGCTTATACCAAACCCGATGACCCTTCCTATGGCATGAGATGTGATATCCAACTGCTTCCCATTCCAATCCTGAGACCCTTCCTATAACATGAGATGTGATATCCAACTCCTTCCCATTCCAATCCTGAGACTCTTCCTGTAGCATGAGATGTGATATCTCAATGCTTCTAATACCAAACCTTTGACCAGTCATATAGCATGAGATATGATATCCAAATCCTTCCCCTTCCAAACCTGAGACCCTTCCTTTAGCATGAGATGTGATATCCAACTCCTTCCCATTCCAACCTGAGATCCTTCCTATAGCATGAGAAGGGATATCCAACTCCTTCCCAATCCAATCCTGAGACCCTTCCAATAGCAGAGATGTGATATCTCAATGCTTATACCAAACCTGAGACCCTTCCTATGGCATGAGTGTGATATCCAACTCCTTCCCATTCCAATCCTGAGACCCTTCCTATAGCATGAGATGTATCTCAATGCTTCTATTAAACCTGAGACTCTTGCTTTAGCATGAGATGTGATATCCAAATCCTTCACATTCCAATCCTGAGACCCTTCCGATAGCATGAGATGTGATATCTCAATGCTTCCTATATCAAAACTGAGACCCTCCCTATAGTATGAGATGTGATATCTAAGTCCTTCCCATTCCTATCCTGAGACCCTTCCGAGAGCAGAGATGTGATATCTCAATGCTTATACCAAACCTGATGACCCTTCCTATGGCATGAGATGTGATATCCAACTGCTTCCCATTCCAATCCTGAGACCCTTCCTATAACATGAGACGTGATATCCAACTCCTTCCCATTCCAATCCTGAACTCTTCCTATAACATGAGATGTGATATCCAACTCCTTCCCATTCCAACCTGAGACCCTTCCTATAGCATGAGATGGGATATCCAACTCCTTCCAAATCCAATCCTGATACCCTTCCATGAGATGTGATATCCCAATGCTTCTATAAAACCTGAGACCCATACCATGGCATGAGATGTGATATCAAACTCCCGTCCTATACCATGAGACTTGATATCTCAATGCTTCTAATACCAAACCTGAGACCGGTCCAATAACATGAGATGTGATATCCAAATCCTTCCCCTTCCAAACCTTAGACCCTTCCTTTATCATGAGATGTGATATCCAAGTCCTTCCCATGCCATTCCTGAGACCCTTCCTATAGCATGAGATGTGATATCTCAATGCTTCTAATACCAAACCTGAGACCTTTCCAATAACATGAGATGTGATATCCAAGTCCTTCCCATTCCAATCCTGAAACCCTTCCTATAGCATGAGATGTGATATCTCAATGCTTCTAATACCAAACCTGAGACCTTTCCTATAACATGAATTGTAATATCCAAGTCCTTCCCATTCCAATCCTGAGACCCTTCCGATAGCAGAGATGTGATATCTCAATGCTTATACCAAACCTGAGACCCTTCCTATAACATGAGATGTGATATCCAAATCCTTACCCTTCCAAACCTTAGACCCTCCCTTTAGCATGAGATGTGATATCCAACTCCTTCCCATTCCAATCCTGAGACCCTTCTGATAGCATGAGATGTGACATCTCAATGCCTCTAATACCAAACCTGAGATCCTACCTCTAACATGAAATGTGATATCCAACTCCTTCCCCTTCCAACCCTGAGAGCCTTCCTATAGAATGAGATGTTATATCCAAGTCCTTCCCATTCCAATCCTGAGACCCTTCCTATAACATGAGATGTGATATCCAACTCCTTCCCATTCCAACCTTGGACCCTTCCTATAGCATGAGATGGGATATCCAACTCCTTCCAAATCCAATCCTGATACCCGTCCTATACCATGAGACTTGATATTTCAATGCTTCTAATACCAAACCTGAGACCGGTCCTATAACATGAGATGTGATATCCAAATCCTTCCCCTTCCAAACCTGAGACCCTTCCTATAGCAGAGATGTGATATCTCAATGCTTATACCAAACCTGTGACCCTTCCTATGGCATGAGATGTCATATACAACTCCTTCCGATTCCAATGCTGAGACCCTTCCTATAGCATGAGATGGGATATCTCAATGCTTATACCAAACCTGAGACCCTTCCTATAGCATGAGATGTGATATCCAACTCCTTCCCATTCCAATCCTGAGACCCTTCATAGAGCATGAGATGTGATATCTCAATGCTTCTAATACCAAACATGAGAACCATCCTATAACATGAGATGTGAAATCCAAATCATTCCCTTTCCAAACCTTTGCTTCTATCAAACCTGAGACCCTTCCTTTAGCATGAGATGTGATATCCAACTCCTTCCCATTCCAATACTGAGACCCTTCCTATAACATGAGACGTGATATCCAACTCCTTCCCATTCCAAACCTTTGCTTCTATCAAACCTGAGACCCTTCCTTTAGCATGAGATGTGATATCCAACTCCTTCCCATTCCAATCCTGAGACTCTTCCTACAGCATGAGATGTGATATCTCAATGCTTCTAAAACCAAACATGAGAACCATCCTATAACATGAGATGTGAAATCCAAATCATTCCCTTTCCAAACCAGAGACCCTTCCTATAGCTTCAGATGTGATATCAAACTCCTTCCCATTCAATGTGATATCCAACTCCTTCCCATTCCAATCCTGAGACCCTTCCTATACCTTGAGATGTGATATCTCAATGCTTCTAATACCAAACCTGAGACCCGTCCTAAAACATGAGATGTGAGATCCAAATCCTTCCCCTTCCAAACCTGAGACCTTTCCTTTAGCATGAGATGTCATATCCAACTCCTTCCCATTCCATACCTGAGGCCCTTCCTATAGCATGAGATGTTATATCTTAATGCTTCTAAAACCAAACCTGAGAACCATCCTATAACATGTGAAATCCAAATCCTTCCCTTTCTAAACCGGAGACCCTTCCGATAGCATGAGATGTGATATCTCAATGCTTCGAAAACCAAACATGAGAACCATCCTATAACATGAGATGTGAAATCCAGATCCTTCCCTTTCCAAACCTGAGACCCTTCGTATAGCTTGAGATGTGATATCAAACTCCTTCCCATTCCAATCCTGAGATAGCTTGAGATGTGATATCCAACTCCTTCCCATTCCAATCCTGAGACCCTTCCTATACCATATGTGATATCTCAATGCTTCTAATACCAAACCTGAGACCCGTCCTTAAACATGAGATGTGAGATCCTAATCCTTCCCCTTCCAAACCTGAGACCTTTCCTATAGCTTGAGATGTGATATCAAAACCCTTCCCATTCCAATCCTGAGATAGCTTGAGATGTGATATCCAACTCCATCCCATTCCAATCCTGAGACCCTTCCGATAGCATGAGATATGATATCTCAATGCTACTAATATCAAAACTGAGACCCTCCCTATAGTATGAGATGTGATATCTAAGTCCTTCCCATTCCTATCCTGAGACCCTTCCGATAGCAGAGATGTGATATCTCAATGCTTATACCAAACCTGATGACCCTTCCTATTGCATGAGATGTGATATCCAACTCCTTCCCATTCCAATCCTGAGACTCTTCCTATAACATGAGATGTGATATCCAACTCCTTCCCATTCCAACCTGAGACCCTTCCTATAGCATGAGATGGGATATCCAACTCCTTCCAAATCCAATCCTGATACCCTTCCATGAGATGTGATATCCCAATGCTTCTACAAAACCTGAGACCCATACCATGGCATGAGATGTGATATCCAAATCCTTCCCCTTCCAAACCTTAGACCCTTCCTTTATCATGAGATGTGATATCCAAGTCCTTCCCATGCCATTCCTGAGACCCTTCCTATAGCATGAGATGTGATATCTCAATGCTTCTAATACCAAACCTGAGACCCTTCCAATAACATGAGATGTGATATCCAAGTCCTTCCCATGCCATTTCTGAGACCCTTCCTTTAGCATGAGATGTGATATCCAACTCCTTCCCATTCCAATACTGAGACCCTTCCTATAACATGAGACGTGATATCCAACTCCTTCCCATTCCAAACCTTTGCTTCCATCAAACCTGAGACCCTTCCTTTAGCATGAGATGTGATATCCAACTCCTTCCCATTCCAATACTGAGACCCTTCCTATAACATGAGACGTGATATCCAACTCCTTCCCATTCCAAACCTTTGCTTCTATCAAACCTGAGACCCTTCCTTTAGCATGAGATGTGATATCCAACTCCTTCCCATTCCTATACTGAGACCCTTCCTATAACATGAGACGTGATATCCAACTCCTTCCCATTCCAAACCTTTGCTTCTATCAAACCTGAGACCCTTCCTTTAGCATGAGATGTGATATCCAACTCCTTCCCATTCCAATCCTGAGACTCTTCCTATAGCATGAGATATGATATCTCAATGCTTCTAAAACCAAACATGAGAACCATCCTATAACATGAGATGTGAAATCCAAATCATTCCCTTTCCAAACCAGAGACCCTTCCTATAGCTTCAGATGTGATATCAAACTCCTTCCCATTCAATGTGATATCCAACTCCTTCCCATTCCAATCCTGAGACCCTTCCTATACCTTGAGATGTGATATCTCAATGCTTCTAATACCAAACCTGAGACCCGTCCTAAAACATGAGATGTGAGATCCAAATCCTTCCCCTTCCAAACCTGAGACCTTTCCTTTAGCATGAGATGTCATATCCAACTCCTTCCCATTCCATACCTGAGGCCCTTCCTATAGCATGAGATGTTATATCTTAATGCTTCTAAAACCAAACCTGAGAACCATCCTATAACATGTGAAATCCAAATCCTTCCCTTTCTAAACCGGAGAGCCTTCCGATAGCATGAGATGTGATATCTCAATGCTTCGAAAACCAAACATGAGAACCATCCTATAACATGAGATGTGAAATCCAGATCCTTCCCTTTCCAAACCTGAGACCCTTCTTATAGCTTGAGATGTGATATCAAACTCCTTCCCATTCCAATCCTGAGATAGCTTGAGATGTGATATCCAACTCCTTCCCATTCCAATCCTGAGACCCTTCCTATACCATATGTGATATCTCAATGCTTCTAATACCAAACCTGAGACCCGTCCTAAAACATGAGATGTGAGATCCTAATCCTTCCCCTTCCAAACCTGAGACCTTTCCTATAGCTTGAGATGTGATATCAAACCCCTTCCCATTCCAATCCTGAGATAGCTTGAGATGTGATATCCAACTCCATCCCATTCCAATCCTGAGACCCTTCCGATAGCATGAGATATGATATCTCAATGCTACTAATATCAAAACTGAGACCCTCCCTATAGTATGAGATGTGATATCTAAGTCCTTCCCATTCCTATCCTGAGACCCTTCCGATAGCAGAGATGTGATATCTCAATGCTTATACCAAACCTGATGACCCTTCCTATTGCATGAGATGTGATATCCAACTCCTTCCCATTCCAAACCTTTGCTTCTATCAAACCTGAGACCCTTCCTTTAGCATGAGATGTGATATCCAACTCCTTCCCATTCCAATCCTGAGACCCTTCCTATAGCTTCAGATGTGATATCAAACTACTTCACATTCAATGTGATATCCAACTCCTTCCCATTCCAATCCTGAGACCCTTCCTATACCTTGAGATGTGATATCTCAATGCTTCTAATACCAAACCTGAGACCCGTCCTAAAACATGAGATGTGAGATCCAAATCCTTCCCCTTCCAAACCTGAGACCTTTCCTTTAACATGAGATGTCATATCCAACTCCTTCCCATTCCAAACCTGAGGCCCTTCCTATAGCATGAGATGTTATATATTAATGCTTCTAAAACCAAACCTGAGAACCATCCTATAACATGTGAAATCCAAATCCTTCCCTTTCTAAACCTGAGACCCCTCCGATAGCATGAGATGTGATATCTCAATTCTTCGAAAACCAAACATGAGAACCATCCTATAACATGAGATGTGAAATCCAGATCCTTCCCTTTCCAAACCTGAGACCCTTCCTATAGCTTGAGGTGTGATATCAAACTCCTTCCCATTCCAATCCTGAGATAGCTTGAGATGTGATATCCAACTCCTTCCGATTCCAATCCTGAGACCCTTCCTATACCATGAGATGTGATATCTCAATGCTCTAATACCAAACCTGAGACCTGTCCTAAAACATGAGATGTGAGATCCTAATCCTTCCCCTTCCAAACCTGAGACCTTTCCTATAGCTTGAGATGTGATATCAAACTCCTCCCATTCCAATCCTGAGATAGCTTGAGATGTGATGTCCAACTCCATCCCATTCCAATCCTGAGACCCTTCCGATAGCATGAGATATGATATCTCAATGCTTCTAATATCAAAACTGAGACCCTCCCTATAGTATGAGATGTGATATCTAAGTCCTTCCCATTCCTATCCTGAGACCCTTCCGATAGCAGAGATGTGATATCTCAATGCTTATACCAAACCTGATGACCCTTCCTATTGCATGAGATGTGATATCCAACTCCTTCCCATTTCAATCCTGAGTTCCTTCCTATAGCATGAGATGTGATATCTCAATGCTTCTAATACCAAACCTGGGACCAGTCCTATAACATGAGATATGATATCCAAATCCTTCCCCTTCCAAACCTGAGACCCTTCCTTTAGCATGAGATGTGATTTCCAAATCCTTCCCATTCCAATCCTGAAACCCTTCCTATAGCATGAGATGTGATATCTCAATGTTTCTAATAAAAAACCTGAGACCTTCCTATAGCAAGAGATGTGATATCCAAATCCTTCCCAGTCAAATCCTGAGACCCTTCCTATAATGAGATGTGATATCCAACTCTTTCCCATTCCAACCTGAGACCCTTCCTATAGCATGAGAAGGGATATCCAACTCCTTCCCATTCCATTCCTGAGACCCTTCCTATACCATGAGATGTGCTATCTCAATGCTGCTAATACCAAACCTGAGACCCTTCCAATAACATGAGATGTGATATCCAAGTCCTTCCCATGCCATTCCTGAGACCCTTCCTTTAGCATGAGATGTGATATCCAACTCCTTCCCATTCCAATACTGAGACCCTTCCTATAACATGAGACGTGATATCCAACTCCTTCCCATTCCAAACCTTTGCTTCTATCAAACCTGAGACCCTTCCTTTAGCATGAGATGTGATATCCAACTCCTTCCCATTCCAATACTGAGACCCTTCCTATAACATGAGACGTGATATCCAACTCCTTCCCATTCCAAACCTTTGCTTCTATCAAACCTGAGACCCTTCCTTTAGCATGAGATGTGATATCCAACTCCTTCCCATTCCTATACTGAGACCCTTCCTATAACATGAGACGTGATATCCAACTCCTTCCCATTCCAAACCTTTGCTTCTATCAAACCTGAGACCCTTCCTTTAGCATGAGATGTGATATCCAACTCCTTCCCATTCCAATCCTGAGACTCTTCCTATAGCATGAGATGTGATATCTCAATGCTTCTAAAACCAAACATGAGAACCATCCTATAACATGAGATGTGAAATCCAAATCATTCCCTTTCCAAACCAGAGACCCTTCCTATAGCTTCAGATGTGATATCAAACTCCTTCCCATTCAATGTGATATCCAACTCCTTCCCATTCCAATCCTGAGACCCTTCCTATACCTTGAGATGTGATATCTCAATGCTTCTAATACCAAACCTGAGACCCGTCCTAAAACATGAGATGTGAGATCCAAATCCTTCCCCTTCCAAACCTGAGACCTTTCCTTTAGCATGAGATGTCATATCCAACTCCTTCCCATTCCAAACCTGAGGCCCTTCCTATAGCATGAGATGTTATATCTTAATGCTTCTAAAACCAAACCTGAGAACCATCCTATAACATGTGAAATCCAAATCCTTCCCTTTCTAAACCGGAGACCCTTCCGATAGCATGAGATGTGATATCTCAATGCTTCGAAAACCAAACATGAGAACCATCCTATAACATGAGATGTGAAATCCAGATACTTCCCTTTCCAAACCTGAGACCCTTCTTATAGCTTGAGATGTGATATCAAACTCCTTCCCATTCCAATCCTGAGATAGCTTGAGATGTGATATCCAACTCCTTCCCATTCCAATCCTGAGACCCTTCCTATACCATATGTGATATCTCAATGCTTCTAATACCAAACCTGAGACCCGTCCTAAAACATGAGATGTGAGATCCTAATCCTTCCCCTTCCAAACCTGAGACCTTTCCTATAGCTTGAGATGTGATATCAAACCCCTTCCCATTCCAATCCTGAGATAGCTTGAGATGTGATATCCAACTCCATCCCATTCCAATCCTGAGACCCTTCCGATAGCATGAGATATGATATCTCAATGCTACTAATATCAAAACTGAGACCCTCCCTATAGTATGAGATGTGATATCTAAGGCCTTCCCATTCCTATCCTGAGACCCTTCCAATAGCAGAGATGTGATATCTCAATGCTTATACCAAACCTGATGACCCTTCCTATTGCATGAGATGTGATATCCAACTCCTTCCCATTCCAATACTGAGACCCTTCCTATAACATGAGACGTGATATCCAACTCCTTCCCATTCCAAACCTTTGCTTCTATCAAACCTGAGACCCTTCCTTTAGCATGAGATGTGATATCCAACTCCTTCCCATTCCAATCCTGAGACTCTTCCTATAGCATGAGATGTGATATCTCAATGCTTCTAAAACTAAACATGAGAACCATCCTATAACATGAGATGTGAAATCCAAATCATTCCCTTTCCAAACCAGAGACCCTTCCTATAGCTTCAGATGTGATATCAAACTCCTTCCCATTCAATGTGATATCCAACTCCTTCCCATTCCAATCCTGAGACCCTTCCTATACCTTGAGATGTGATATCTCAATGCTTCTAATACCAAACCTGAGACCCGTCCTAAAACATGAGATGTGAGATCCAAATCCTTCCCCTTCCAAACCTGAGACCTTTCCTTTAGCATGAGATGTCATATCCAACTCCTTCCCATTCCAAACCTGAGGCCCTTCCTATAGCATGAGATGTTATATCTTAATGCTTCTAAAACCAAACCTGAGAACCATCCTATAACATGTGAAATCCAAATCCTTCCCTTTCTAAACCGGAGACCCTTCCGATAGCATGAGATGTGATATCTCAATGCTTCGAAAACCAAACATGAGAACCATCCTATAACATGAGATGTGAAATCCAGATACTTCCCTTTCCAAACCTGAGACCCTTCTTATAGCTTGAGATGTGATATCAAACTCCTTCCCATTCCAATCCTGAGATAGCTTGAGATGTGATATCCAACTCCTTCCCATTCCAATCCTGAGACCCTTCCTATACCATATGTGATATCTCAATGCTTCTAATACCAAACCTGAGACCCGTCCTAAAACATGAGATGTGAGATCCTAATCCTTCCCCTTCCAAACCTGAGACCTTTCCTATAGCTTGAGATGTGATATCAAACCCCTTCCCATTCCAATCCTGAGATAGCTTGAGATGTGATATCCAACTCCATCCCATTCCAATCCTGAGACCCTTCCGATAGCATGAGATATGATATCTCAATGCTACTAATATCAAAACTGAGACCCTCCCTATAGTATGAGATGTGATATCTAAGGCCTTCCCATTCCTATCCTGAGACCCTTCCGATAGCAGAGATGTGATATCTCAATGCTTATACCAAACCTGATGACCCTTCCTATTGCATGAGATGTGATATCCAACTCCTTCCCATTCCAAACCTTTGCTTCTATCAAACCTGAGACCCTTCCTTTAGCATGAGATGTGATATCCAACTCCTTCCCATTCCTATACTGAGACCCTTCCTATAACATGAGACGTGATATCCAACTCCTTCCCATTCCAAACCTTTGCTTCTATCAAACCTGAGACCCTTCCTTTAGCATGAGATGTGTTATCCAACTCCTTCCCATTCCAATCCTGAGACCCTTCCTATAGCTTCAGATGTGATATCAAACTCCTTCACATTCAATGTGATATCCAACTCCTTCCCATTCCAATCCTGAGACCCTTCCTATACCTTGAGATGTGATATCTCAATGCTTCTAATACAAAACCTGAGACCCGTCCTAAAACATGAGATGTGAGATCCAAATCCTTCCCCTTCCAAACCTGAGACCTTTCCTTTAACATGAGATGTCATATCCAACTCCTTCCCATTCCAAACCTGAGGCCCTTCCTATAGCATGAGATGTTATATCTTAATGCTTCTAAAACCAAACCTGAGAACCATCCTATAACATGTGAAATCCAAATCCTTCCCTTTCTAAACCGGAGACCCTTCCGATAGCATGAGATGTGATATCTCAATGCTTCGAAAACCAAACATGAGAACCATCCTATAACATGAGATGTGAAATCCAGATCCTTCCCTTTCCAAACCTGAGACCCTTCGTATAGCTTGAGATGTGATATCAAACTCCTTCCCATTCCAATCCTGAGATAGCTTGAGATGTGATATCCAACTCCTTCCCATTCCAATCCTGAGACCCTTCCTATACCATATGTGATATCTCAATGCTTCTAATACCAAACCTGAGACCCGTCCTTAAACATGAGATGTGAGATCCTAATCCTTCCCCTTCCAAACCTGAGACCTTTCCTATAGCTTGAGATGTGATATCAAACCCCTTCCCATTCCAATCCTGAGATAGCTTGAGATGTGATATCCAACTCCATCCCATTCCAATCCTGAGACCCTTCCGATAGCATGAGATATGATATCTCAATGCTACTAATATCAAAACTGAGACCCTCCCTATAGTATGAGATGTGATATCTAAGTCCTTCCCATTCCTATCCTGAGACCCTTCCGATAGCAGAGATGTGATATCTCAATGCTTATACCAAACCTGATGACCCTTCCTATTGCATGAGATGTGATATCCAACTCCTTCCCATTCCAACCTGAGACCCTTCCTATAGCATGAGATGGGATATCCAACTCCTTCCAAATCCAATCCTGATACCCTTCCATGAGATGTGATATCCCAATGCTTCTACAAAACCTGAGACCCATACCATGGCATGAGATGTGATATCCAAATCCTTCCCCTTCCAAACCTTAGACCCTTCCTTTATCATGAGATGTGATATCCAAGTCCTTCCCATGCCATTCCTGAGACCCTTCCTATAGCATGAGATGTGATATCTCAATGCTTCTAATACCAAACCTGAGACCCTTCCAATAACATGAGATGTGATATCCAAGTCCTTCCCATGCCATTCCTGAGACCCTTCCTTTAGCATGAGATGTGATAGCCAACTCCTTCCCATTCCAATACTGAGACCCTTCCTATAACATGAGACGTGATATCCAACTCCTTCCAAATCCAATCCTGATACCCTTCCATGAGATGTGATATCCCAATGCTTCTACAAAACCTGAGACCCATACCATGGCATGAGATGTGATATCCAAATCCTTCCCCTTCCAAACCTTAGACCCTTCCTTTATCATGAGATGTGATATCCAAGTCCTTCCCATGCCATTCCTGAGACCCTTCCTATAGCATGAGATGTGATATCTCAATGCTTCTAATACCAAACCTGAGACCCTTCCAATAACATGAGATGTGATATCCAAGTCCTTCCCATGCCATTCCTGAGACCCTTCCTTTAGCATGAGATGTGATATCCAACTCCTTCCCATTCCAATACTGAGACCCTTCCTATAACATGAGACGTGATATCCAACTCCTTCCCTTTCCAAACCTTTGCTTCTATCAAACCTGAGACCCTTCCTTTAGCATGAGATGTGATATCCAACTCCTTCCCATTCCAATACTGAGACCCTTCCTATAACATGAGACGTGATATCCAACTCCTTCCCATTCCAAACCTTTGCTTCTATCAAACCTGAGACCCTTCCTTTAGCATGAGATGTGATATCCAACTCCTTCCCATTCCTATACTGAGACCCTTCCTATAACATGAGACGTGATATCCAACTCCTTCCCATTCCAAACCTTTGCTTCTATCAAACCTGAGACCCTTCCTTTAGCATGAGATGTGATATCCAACTCCTTCCCATTCCAATACTGAGACCCTTCCTATAACATGAGACGTGATATCCAACTCCTTCCCATTCCAAACCTTTGCTTCTATCAAACCTGAGACCCTTCCTTTAGCATGAGATGTGATATCCAACTCCTTCCCATTCCTATACTGAGACCCTTCCTATAACATGAGACGTGATATCCAACTCCTTCCCATTCCAAACCTTTGCTTCTATCAAACCTGAGACCCTTCCTTTAGCATGAGATGTGATATCCAACTCCTTCCCATTCCAATCCTGAGACTCTTCCTATAGCATGAGATGTGATATCTCAATGCTTCTAATACCAAACCTGAGACCCTTCCAATAACATGAGATGTGATATCCAAGTCCTTCCCATGCCATTCCTGAGACCCTTCCTTTAGCATGAGATGTGATATCCAACTCCTTCCCATTCCAATACTGAGACCCTTCCTATAACATGAGACGTGATATCCAACTCCTTCCCATTCCAAACCTTTGCTTCTATCAAACCTGAGACCCTTCCTTTAGCATGAGATGTGATATCCAACTCCTTCCCATTCCTATACTGAGACCCTTCCTATAACATGAGAGGTGATATCCAACTCCTTCCCACTCCAAACCTTTAGTTCTATCAAACCTGAGACCCTTCCTTTAGCATGAGATATGATATCCAACTCCTTCCCATTCCAATCCTGAGACTCTTCCTATAGCATGAGATGTGATATCTCAATGCTTCTAAAACCAAACATGAGAACCATCCTATAACATGAGATGTGAAATCCAAATCATTCCCTTTCCAAACCAGAGACCCTTCCTATAGCTTCAGATGTGATATCAAACTCCTTCCCATTCAATGTGATATCCAACTCCTTCCCATTCCAATCCTGAGACCCTTCCTATACCTTGAGATGTGATATCTCAATGCTTCTAATACCAAACCTGAGACCCGTCCTAAAACATGAGATGTGAGATCCAAATCCTTCCCCTTCCAAACCTGAGACCTTTCCTTTAGCATGAGATGTCATATCCAAATCCTTCCCATTCCAAACCTGAGGCCCTTCCTATAGCATGAGATGTTATATCTTAATGCTTCTAAAACCAAACCTGAGAACCATCCTATAACATGTGAAATCCAAATCCTTCCCTTTCTAAACCGGAGACCCTTCCGATAGCATGAGATGTGATATCTCAATGCTTCGAAAACCAAACATGAGAACCATCCTATAACATGAGATGTGAAATCCAGATCCTTCCCTTTCCAAACCTGAGACCCTTCTTATAGCTTGAGATGTGATATCAAACTCCTTCCCATTCCAATCCTGAGATAGCTTGAGATGTGATATCCAACTCCTTCCCATTCCAATCCTGAGACCCTTCCTATACCATATGTGATATCTCAATGCTTCTAATACCAAACCTGAGACCCGTCCTAAAACATGAGATGTGAGATCCTAATCCTTCCCCTTCCAAACCTGAGACCTTTCCTATAGCTTGAGATGTGATATCAAACCCCTTCCCATTCCAATCCTGAGATAGCTTGAGATGTGATATCCAATTCCATCCCATTCCAATCCTGAGACCCTTACGATAGCATGAGATATGATATCTCAATGCTACTAATATCAAAACTGAGACCCTCCCTATAGTATGAGATGTGATATCTAAGTCCTTCCCATTCCTATCCTGAGACCCTTCCGATAGCAGAGATGTGATATCTCAATGCTTATACCAAACCTGATGACCCTTCCTATTGCATGAGATGTGATATCCAACTCCTTCCCATTCCAAACCTTTGCTTCTATCAAACCTGAGACCCTTCCTTTAGCATGAGATGTGATATCCAACTCCTTCCCATTCCTATACTGAGACCCTTCCTATAACATGAGACGTGATATCCAACTCCTTCCCATTCCAAACCTTTGCTTCTATCAAACCTGAGACCCTTCCTTTAGCATGAGATGTGATATCCAACTCCTTCCCATTCCAATCCTGAGACCCTTCCTATAGCTTGAGATGTGATATCAAACTCCTTCACATTCAATGTGATATCCAACTCCTTCCCATTCCAATCCTGAGACCCTTCCTATACCTTGAGATGTGATATCTCAATGCTTCTAATACCAAACCTGAGACCCGTCCTAAAACATGAGATGTGAGATCCAAATCCTTCCCCTTCCAAACCTGAGACCTTTCCTTTAACATGAGATGTCATATCCAACTCCTTCCCATTTCAAACCTGAGGCCCTTCCTATAGCATGAGATGTTATATCTTAATGCTTCTAAAACCAAACCTGAGAACCATCCTATAACATGTGAAATCCAAATCCTTCCCTTTCTAAACCGGAGACCCTTCCGATAGCATGAGATGTGATATCTCAATGCTTCGAAAACCAAACATGAGAACCATCCTATAACATGAGATGTGAAATCCAGATCCTTCCCTTTCCAAACCTGAGACCCTTCGTATAGCTTGAGATGTGATATCAAACTCCTTCCCATTCCAATCCTGAGATAGCTTGAGATGTGATATCCAACTCCTTCCCATTCCAATCCTGAGACCCTTCCTATACCATATGTGATATCTCAATGCTTCTAATACCAAACATGAGACCCGTCCTTAAACATGAGATGTGACATCCTAATCCTTCCCCTTCCAAACCTGAGACCTTTCCTATAGCTTGAGATGTGATATCAAACCCCTTCCCATTCCAATCCTGAGATAGCTTGAGATGTGATATCCAACTCCATCCCATTCCAATCCTGAGACCCTTCCGATAGCATGATATGATATCTCAATGCTACTAATATCAAAACTGAGACCCTCCCTATAGTATGAGATGTGATATCTAAGTCCTTCCCATTCCTATCCTGAGACCCTTCCGATAGCAGATATGTGATATCTCAATGCTTATACCAAACCTGATGACCCTTCCTATTGCATGAGATGTGATATCCAACTCCTTCCCATTCCAATCCTGAGACTCTTCCTATAACATGAGATGTGATATCCAACTCCTTCCCATTCCAACCTGAGACCCTTCCTATAGCATGAGATGGGATATCCAACTCCTTCCAAATCCAATCCTGATACCCTTCCATGAGATGTGATATCCCAATGCTTCTACAAAACCTGAGACCCATACCATGGCATGAGATGTGATATCCAAATCCTTCCCCTTCCAAACCTTAGACCCTTCCTTTATCATGAGATGTGATATCCAAGTCCTTCCCATGCCATTCCTGAGACCCTTCCTATAGCATGAGATGTGATATCTCAATGCTTCTAATACAAAACCTGAGACCCTTCCAATAACATGAGATGTGATATCCAAGTCCTTCCCATGCCATTCCTGAGACCCGTCCTTTAGCATGAGATGTGATATCCAACTCCTTCCCATTCCAATACTGAGACCCTTCCTATAACATGAGACGTGATATCCAACTCCTTCCCATAATAAAACCTTTGCTTCTATCAAACCTGAGACCCTTCCTTTAGCATGAGATGTGATATCCAACTCCTTCCCATTCCAATACTGAGACCCTTCCTATAACATGAGACGTGATATCCAACTCCTTCCCATTCCAAACCTTTGCTTCTATCAAACCTGAGACCCTTCCTTTAGCATGAGATGTGATATCCAACTCCTTCCCATTCCTATACTGAGACCCTTCCTATAACATGAGACGTGATATCCAACTCCTTCCCATTCCAAACCTTTGCTTCTATCAAACCTGAGACCCTTCCTTTAGCATGAGATGTGATATCCAACTCCTTCCCATTCCAATCCTGAGACTCTTCCTATAGCATGAGATGTGATATCTCAATGCTTCTAAAACCAAACATGAGAACCATCCTATAACATGAGATGTGAAATCCAAATCATTCCCTTTCCAAACCAGAGACCCTTCCTATAGCTTCAGATGTGATATCAAACTCCTTCCCATTCAATGTGATATCCAACTCCTTCCCATTCCCATCCTGAGACCCTTCCTATACCTTGAGATGTGATATCTCAATGCTTCTAATACCAAACCTGAGACCCGTCCTAAAACATGAGATGTGAGATCCAAATCCTTCCCCTTCCAAACCTGAGACCTTTCCTTTAGCATGAGATGTCATATCCAACTCCTTCCCATTCCAAACCTGAGGCCCTTCCTATAGCATGAGATGTTATATCTTAATGCTTCTAAAACCAAACCTGAGAACCATCCTATAACATGTGAAATCCAAATCCTTCCCTTTCTAAACCGGAGACCCTTCCGATAGCATGAGATGTGATATCTCAATGCTTCGAAAACCAAACATGAGAACCATCCTATAACATGAGATGTGAAATCCAGATCCTTCCCTTTCCAAACCTGAGACCCTTCTTATAGCTTGAGATGTGATATCAAACTCCTTCCCATTCCAATCCTGAGATAGCTTGAGATGTGATATCCAACTCCTTCCCATTCCAATCCTGAGACCCTTCCTATACCATATGTGATATCTCAATGCTTCTAATACCAAACCTGAGACCCGTCCTAAAACATGAGATGTGAGATCCTAATCCTTCCCCTTCCAAACCTGAGACCTTTCCTATAGCTTGAGATGTGATATCAAACTCCTTCCCATTCCAATCCTGAGATAGCTTGAGATGTGATATCCAACTCCATCCCATTCCAATCCTGAGACCCTTCCGATAGCATGAGATATGATATCTCAATGCTACTAATATCAAAACTGAGACCCTCCCTATAGTATGAGATGTGATATCTAAGTCCTTCCCATTCCTATCCTGAGACCCTTCCGATAGCAGAGATGTGATATCTCAATGCTTATACCAAACCTGATGACCCTTCCTATTGCATGAGATGTGATATCCAACTCCTTCCCATTCCAAACCTTTGCTTCTATCAAACCTGAGACCCTTCCTTTAGCATGAGATGTGATATCCAACTCCTTCCCATTCCTATACTGAGACCCTTCCTATAACATGAGACGTGATATCCAACTCCTTCCCATTCCAAACCTTTGCTTCTATCAAACCTGAGACCCTTCCTTTAGCATGAGATGTGATATCCAACTCCTTCCCATTCCAATCCTGAGACTCTTCCTATATCTTCAGATGTGATATCAAACTCCTTCACATTCAATGTGATATCCAACTCCTTCCCATTCCAATCCTGAGACCCTTCCTATACCTTGAGATGTGATATCTCAATGCTTCTAATACCAAACCTGAGACCCGTCCTAAAACATGAGATGTGAGATCCAAATCCTTCCCCTTCCAAACCTGAGACCTTTCCTTTAACATGAGATGTCATATCCAACTCCTTCCCATTCCAAACCTGAGGCCCTTCCTATAGTATGAGATGTGATATCTAAGTCCTTCCCATTCCTATCCTGAGACCCTTCCGATAGCAGAGATGTGATATCTCAATGCTTATACCAAACATGATGACCCTTCCTATTGCATGAGATGTGATATCCAACTCCTTCCCATTCCAAACCTTTGCTTCTATCAAACCTGAGACCCTTCCTTTAGTATGAGATGTGATATCCAACTCCTTCCCATTCCTATACTGAGACCCTTCCTATAACATGAGACGTGATATCCAACTCCTTCCCATTCCAAACCTTTGCTTCTATCAAACCTTCCTTTAGCATGAGATGTGATATCCAACTCCTTCCCATTCCAATCCTGAGACTTCCTATATCTTCAGATGTGATATCAAACTCCTTCACATTCAATGTGATATCCAACTCCTTCCCATTCCAATCCTGAGACCCTTCCTATACCTTGAGATGTGATATCTCAATGCTTCTAATACCAAACCTGAGACCTGTCCTAAAACATGAGATGTGAGATCCAAATCCTTCCCCTTCCAAACCTGAGACCTTTCCTTTAACATGAGATGTCATATCCAACTCCTTCCCATTCCAAACCTGAGATGTGATATCTCAATGCTTCTAATACCAAACCTGAGACCTGTCCTAAAACATGAGATGTGAGATCCAAATCCTTCCCCTTCCAAACCTGAGACCTTTCCTTTAACATGAGATGTCATATCCAACTCCTTCCCATTCCAAACCTGAGGCCCTTCCTATAGTATGAGATGTTATATATTAATGCTTCTAAAACCAAACCTGAGAACCATCCTATAACATGTGAAATCCAAATCCTTCCCTTTCTAAACCTGAGACCCTTCCGATAGCATGAGATGTGATATCTCAATGCTTCGAAAACCAAACATGAGAACCATTCTATAACATGAGATGTGAAATCCAGATCCTTCCCTTTCCAAACCTGAGACCCTTTCCTATAGCTTGAGGTGTGATATCAAACTCCTTCCCATTCCAATCCTGAGATAGCTTGAGATGTGATATCCAACTCCTTCCGATTCCAATCCTGAGACCCTTCCTATACCATGAGATGTGATATCTCAATGCTTCTAATACCAAACCTGAGACCCGTCCTAAAACATGAGATGTGAGATCCTAATCCTCCCCCTTCCAAACCTGAGACCTTTCCTATAGCTTGAGATGTGATATCAAACTCCTTCCCATTCCAATCCTGAGATAGCTTGAGATGTGATATCCAACTCCATCCCATTCCAATCCTGAGACCCTTCCGATAGCATGAGATATGATATCTCAATGCTTCTAATATCAAAACTGAGACCCTCCCTATAGTATGAGATGTGATATCTAAGTCCTTCCCATTCCTATCCTGAGACCCTTCCGATAGCAAAGATGTGATATCTCAATGCTTATACCAAACCTGATGACCCTTCCTATTGCATGAGATGTGATTTCCAACTCCTTCCCATTTCAATCCTGAGTTCCTTCCTATAGCATGAGATGTGATATCTCAATGCTTCTAATACCAAACCTGGGACCAGTCCTATAACATGAGATATGATATCCAAATCCTTCCCCTTCCAAACCTGAGACCCTTCCTTTAGCATGAGATGTGATTTCCAAATCCTTCCCATTCCAATCCTGAAACCCTTCCTATAGCATGAGATGTGATATCTCAATGTTTCTAATAAAAAACCTGAGACCTTCCTATAGCAAGAGATGTGATATCCAAATCCTTCCCAGTCAAATCCTGAGACCCTTCCTATAATGAGATGTGATATCCAACTCTTTCCCATTCCAACCTGAGACCCTTCCTATAGCATGAGAAGGGATATCCAACTCCTTCCCATTCCAATCCTGAGACCCTTCCTATACCATGAGATGTGCTATCTCAATGCTGCTAATACCAAACCTGAGACCCTTCCAATAACATGAGATGTGATATCCAAGTCCTTCCCATGCCATTCCTGAGACCCTTCCTTTAGCATGAGATGTGATATCCAACTCCTACCCATTCCAATACTGAGACCCTTCCTATAACATGAGACGTGATATCCAACTCCTTCCCATTCCAAACCTTTGCTTCTATCAAACCTGAGACCCTTCCTTTAGCATGAGATGTGATATCTAAGTCCTTCCCATTCCTATCCTGAGACCCTTCCGATAGCAAAGATGTGATATCTCAATGCTTATACCAAACCTGATGACCCTTCCTATTGCATGAGATGTGATTTCCAACTCCTTCCCATTTCAATCCTGAGTTCCTTCCTATAGCATGAGATGTGATATCTCAATGCTTCTAATACCAAACCTGAGACCCGTCCTAAAACATGAGATGTGAGATCCAAATCCTTCCCCTTCCAAACCTGAGACCTTTCCTTTAGCATGAGATGTCATATCCAACTCCTTCCCATTCCAATCCTGAGATAGCTTGAGATGTGATATCAAACTCCTTCCCATTCAATGTGATATCCAACTCCTTCCCATTCCAATCCTGAGACCCTTCCTATACCTTGAGATGTGATATCTCAATGCTTCTAATACCAAACCTGAGACCCGTCCTAAAACATGAGATGTGAGATCCAAATCCTTCCCCTTCCAAACCTGAGACCTTTCCTTTAGCATGAGATGTCATATCCAACTCCTTCCCATTCCAAACCTGAGGCCCTTCCTATAGCATGAGATGTTATATCTTAATGCTTCTAAAACCAAACCTGAGAACCATCCTATAACATGTGAAATCCAAATCCTTCCCTTTCTAAACCGGAGACCCTTCCGATAGCATGAGATGTGATATCTCAATGCTTCGAAAACCAAACATGAGAACCATCCTATAACATGAGATGTGAAATCCAGATCCTTCCCTTTCCAAACCTGAGACCCTTCTTATAGCTTGAGATGTGATATCAAACTCCTTCCCATTCCAATCCTGAGATAGCTTGAGATGTGATATCCAACTCCTTCCCATTCCAATCCTGAGACCCTTCCTATACCATATGTGATATCTCAATGCTTCTAATACCAAACCTGAGACCCGTCCTAAAACATGAGATGTGAGATCCTAATCCTTCCCCTTCCAAACCTGAGACCTTTCCTATAGCTTGAGATGTGATATCAAACCCCTTCCCATTCCAATCCTGAGATAGCTTGAGATGTGATATCCAACTCCATCCCATTCCAATCCTGAGACCCTTCCGATAGCATGAGATATGATATCTCAATGCTACTAATATCAAAACTGAGACCCTCCCTATAGTATGAGAGGTGATATCTAAGTCCTTCCCATTCCTATCCTGAGACCCTTCTGATAGCAGAGATGTGATATCTCAATGCTTATACCAAACCTGATGACCCTTCCTATTGCATGAGATGTGATATCCAACTCCTTCCCATTCCAAACCTTTGCTTCTATCAAACCTGAGACCCTTCCTTTAGCATGAGATGTGATATCCAACTCCTTCCCATTCCTATACTGAGACCCTTCCTATAACATGAGACGTGATATCCAACTCCTTCCCATTCCAAACCTTTGCTTCTATCAAACCTGAGACCCTTCCTTTAGCATGAGATGTGATATCCAACTCCTTCCCATTCCAATCCTGAGACCCTTCCTATAGCTTCAGATGTGATATCAAACTCCTTCACATTCAATGTGATATCCAACTCCTTCCCATTCCAATCCTGAGACCCTTCCTATACCTTGAGATGTGATATCTCAATGCTTCTAATACCAAACCTGAGACCTGTCCTAAAACATGAGATGTGAGATCCAAATCCTTCCCCTTCCAAACCTGAGACCTTTCCTTTAACATGAGATGTCATATCCAACTCCTTCCCATTCCAAACCTGAGGCCCTTCCTATAGCATGAGATGTTATATATTAATGCTTCTAAAACCAAACCTGAGAACCATCCTATAACATGTGAAATCCAAATCCTTCCCTTTCTAAACCTGAGACCCTTGCGATAGCATGAGATGCGATATCTCAATGCTTCGAAAACCAAACATGAGAACCATCCTATAACATGAGATGTGAAATCCAGATCCTTCCCTTTCCAAACCTGAGACCCTTCCTATAGCTTGAGGTGTGATATCAAACTCCTTCCCATTCCAATCCTGAGATAGCTTGAGATGTGATATCCAACTCCTTCCGATTCCAATCCTGAGACCCTTCCTATACCATGAGATGTGATATCTCAATGCTTCTAATACCAAACCTGAGACCCGTCCTAAAACATGAGATGTGAGATCCTAATCCTTCCCCTTCCAAACCTGAGACCTTTCCTATAGCTTGAGATGTGATATCAAACTCCTTCCCATTCCAATCCTGAGATAGCTTGAGATGTGATATCCAACTCCATCCCATTCCAATCCTGAGACCCTTCCGATAGCATGAGATATGATATCTCAATGCTTCTAATATCAAAACTGAGACCCTCCCTATAGTATGAGATGTGATATCTAAGTCCTTCCCATTCCTATCCTGAGACCCTTCCGATAGCAGAGATGTGATATCTCAATGCTTATACCAAACCTGATGACCCTTCCTATTGCATGAGATGTGATATCCAACTCCTTCCCATTTCAATCCTGAGTTCCTTCCTATAGCATGAGATGTGATATCTCAATGCTTCTAATACCAAACCTGGGACCAGTCCTATAACATGAGATATGATATCCAAATCCTTCCCCTTCCAAACCTGAGACCCTTCCTTTAGCATGAGATGTGATTTCCAAATCCTTCCCATTCCAATCCTGAAACCCTTCCTATAGCATGAGATGTGATATCTCAATGTTTCTAATAAAAAACCTGAGACCTTCCTATAGCAAGAGATGTGATATCCAAATCCTTCCCAGTCAAATCCTGAGACCCTTCCTATAATGAGATGTGATATCCAACTCTTTCCCATTCCAACCTGAGACCCTTCCTATAGCATGAGAAGGGATATCCAACTCCTTCCCATTCCAATCCTGAGACCCTTCCTATACCATGAGATGTGCTATCTCAATGCTGCTAATACCAAACCTGGGACCCGTCCTATAACATGAGATATGATATCCAAATCCTTCCCCTTCCAAACCTGAGACCCTTCCTTTAGCATGAGATGTGATATCTCAATGTTTCTAATAAAAAACCCGAGACCTTTCCTATAGCAAGAGATGTAATATCCAAATCCTTCCCATTCCAATCTTGAGACACTTCCTATAATATGAGATGTGAAATCCAACTCCTTCCCATTCCAACCTGAGATCCTTCCTATAGCATGAGAAGGGATATCCAACTCCTTCCCAATCCAATCCTGACACCCTTCCGATAGCAGAGATGTGATATCTCAATGCTTCTAATACGAAACCTGAGACCCGTCCTAAAACATGAGATGTGAGATACAGATCCTTCCCCTTCCAAACCTGAGACCTTTCCTTTAGCATGAGATGTGATATCCAACTCCTTCCCATTCCAAACCCGAGACCCTTCCTATAGCATGAGATTTTATATCTTAATGCTTCTAAAACCAAACCTGACAACCATCCTATAACATGTGAAATCCAAATCCTTCCCTTTCCAAAACTGAGACCCTTCCGATAGCATGTGATATCTCAATGCTTCTAAAACCAAACATGAGAACCATCCTATAACATTAGATGTGAAATCCAGATCCTTCCGTTTCCAATCCTGAGACCCTTCCTATAGCTTGAGATGTGATATCAAACTTCCCATTCCAATCGTGAGATAGCTTGAGATGTGATATCCAACTCCTTCCCATTCCAATCCTGAGACCCTTCCTATACCATGAGATGTGATTTCTCAATGCTTCTAATACCAAACCTGCGACCCGTCCTAAAACATGAGATGTGAGATAAATCCTTCCCCTTCCAAACCTGAGACCGTTCCTATAGCTTGAGATGTGATATCAAACTCCTTCCCATTCCAATCCTGAGATAGCTTGAGATGTGATATCCAACTCCATCCCATTCCAATCCTGAGACCCTTCCGATAGCATGAGATGTGATATCTCAATGCTTCTAATATCAAAACTGAGACCCTCCCTATAGTATGAGATGTGATATCTAAGTCCTTCCCATTCCAATCCTGAGACCCTTCCGAGAGCAGAGATGTGATATCTCAATGCTTATACCAAACCTGATGACCCTTCCTATGGCATGAGATGTGATATCCAACTGCTTCCCATTCCAATCCTGAGACCCTTCCTATAACATGAGATGTGATATCCAACTCCTTCCCATTCCAATCCTGAGACTCTTCCTGTAGCATGAGATGTGATATCTCAATGCTTCTAATACCAAACATGGGACCAGTCATATAGCATGAGATATGATATCCAAATCCTTCCCCTTCCAAACCTGAGACCCTTCCTTTAGCATGAGATGTGATATCCAACTCCTTCCCATTCCAACCTGCGATCCTTCCTATAGCATGAGAAGGGATATCCAACTCCTTCCCAATCCAATCCTGAGACCCTTCCAATAGCAGAGATGTGATATCTCAATGCTTATACCAAACCTGCGATCCTTCCTATAGCATGAGAAGGGATATCCAACTCCTTCCCAATCCAATCCTGAGACCCTTCCAATAGCAGAGATGTGATATCTCAATGCTTATACCAAACCTGAGACCCTTCCTATGGCATGAGATGTGATATCCAACTCCTTCCCATTCCAATCCTGAGACCCTTCCTATAGCATGAGATGTGATCTCTCAATGCGTCTATTAAACCTGAGACTCTTCCTTTAGCATGAGATGTGATTTCCAAATCCTTCACATTCCAATCCTGAGACCCTTCCTATAGCATATGTGATATCTCAATGCTTCTAAAACCAAACATGAGAACCATCCTATAACATGAGATGTGAAATCCAAATCCTTCCCTTCCCAAATATGAGACCCTTCTTATAGCTTGAGATGTGATATCTCAATGCTTCTAATACCAAACCTGAGACCCGTCCTAAAACATGAGATGTGAGATCCAAATCCTTCCCCTTCCAAACCTGACACCTTTCCTTTAGCATGAGATGTGATATCCAACTCCTTCCCATTCCAATCCTGAGACCCTTCTGATAGCATGAGATGTGATATCTCAATGCTTCTAATATCAAACCTGAGAGCCTTCCTATAGCATGAGATGGGATATCCAACTCCTTCCAAATCCAATCCTGATACCCTTCCATGAGATGTGATATCCCAATGCTTCTACAAAACCTGAGACCCATACCATGGCATGAGATGTGATATCAAACTCCCGCCCTATACCTTGAGACTTGATATCTCAATGCTTCTAATACCAAACCTGAGACCGGTCCAATAACATGAGATGTGATATCCAAATCCTTCCCCTTCCAAACCTTCGACCCTTCCTTTATCATGAGATGTGATATCCAAGTCCTTCCCATGCCATTCCTGAGACCCTTCCTATAGCATGAGATGTGATATCTCAATGCTTCTAATACCAAACCTGAGACCCTTCCTATAACATGAGATGTGATATCCAAGTCCTTCCCATTCCAATCTTGAAACCCTTCCTATAGCATGAGCTGTGATATCTCAATGCTTCTAATATCAAACCTGAGACCTTTCCTATAACATGAATTGCAATATCCAAGTCCTTCCCATTCCAATCCTGAGACCCTTCCGATAGCAGAGATGTGATATCTCAATGCTTATACCAAACCTGAGACCCTTCCGATAGCATGAGATGTGATATCTCAATGCTTCTAATACCAAACCTGAGATCCTTCCTATAACATGAGATGTGATATTCAAATCCTTCCCCTTCCAAACCTTAGACCCTCCCTTTAGCATGAGATGTGACATCCAACTCCTTCCCATTCCAATCCTGAGACCCTTCTGATAGCATGAGATGTGATATCTCAATGCCTCTAATACCAAACCTGAGATCCTACCTCTAACATGAAATGTGATATCCAACTCCTTCCCCTTCCAACCCTGAGAGCCTTCCTATAGAATGAGATGTTATATCCAAGTCCTTCCCATTCCAATCCTGAGACCCTTCCTATAAAATGAGATGTGATATCCAACTCCTTCCCATTCCAACCTTAGACCCTTCCTATAGCATGATATGGGATATCCAACTCCTTCCAAATCCAATCCTGATACCCTTCCGATAGCATGAGATGTGATATCCCAATGCCTCTACAAAACCTGAGACCCATACCATGGCATGAGATGTGATATCAAACTCCTTCCCATTCCAATCCTGAGACCCTTCCTATAGCTTGAGATTTGATATCCAACTCCTTCCCATTCCAATTCTGAGACCCGTCCTATACCATGAGACTTGATATTTCAATACTTCTAATACCAAACCTGAGACCGGTCCTATAACATGAGATGTGATATCCAAATCCTTCCCCTTCCAAACCTTAGACCCTTCCTATAGCAGAGATGTTATATCTCAATGCTTATACCAAACCTGTGACCCTTCCTATGGCATGAGATGTCATATACAACTCCTTCCGATTCCAATCCTGAGACCCTTCCTATAGCATGAGATGGGATATCTCAATGCTTATACCAAACCTGAGACCCTTCCTATAGCATGAGATGTGATATCCAACTATTTCCCATTCCAATCCTGAGACCCTTCATATAGCATGAGATGTGATATCTCAATGCTTCTAATACCAAACCTGAGATCCTTCCTATAACATGAGGTGTGATATCAAACTCCTTCCCATTCCAAATCTTTGCTTCTATCAAACCTGAGACCCTTCCTTTAGCATGAGATGTGATATCCAACTCCTTCCCATTCCAATCCTGAGACCCTTCCTATAACATGAGACGTGATATCCAACTCCTTCCCATTCCAAACCTTTGCTTCTATCAAACCTGAGACCCTTCCTTTAGCATGAGATGTGATATCCAACTCCTTCCCATTCCAATCCTGAGACCCGTCCTAAAACATGAGATGTGAGATCCAAATCCTTCCCCTTCCAAACCTGAGACCTTTCCTTTAGCATGAGAAGCGATATCCAACTCCTTCCCATTCCAAACCTGAGTCCCTTCCTATAGCATGAGATGTTATATCTTAATGCTTCTAAAACCAAACCTGAGAACCATCCTATAACATGTGAAATCCAAATCCTTCCCTTTCTAAACCTGAGACCCTTCCGATAGCATGAGATGTGATATCTCAATGCTTCGAAAACCAAACATGAGAACTATCCTATAACATGAGATTTGAAATCCAGATCCTTCCCTTTCCAAACATGAGACCCTTCCTATAGCTTGAGATTTGATATCAAACTCCTTCCCATTCCAATCCTGAGACACTTCCTATACCATGAGATGTGATATCTCAATGCTTCTAATACCAAACCTGAGACCCGTCCTAAAACATGAGATGTGAGATCCTAATCCTTCCCCTTCCAAACCTGAGACCATTCCTATAGCTTGAGATGTGATATCAAACTCCTTCCCATTCCAATCCTGAGATAGCTTGAGATGTGATATCCAACTCCATCCCATTCCAATCCTGAGACCCTTCTGATAGCATGAGATATGATATCTCAATGCTTCTAATATCAAAACTGAGACCCTCCCTATAGTATGAGATGTGATATCTAAGTCCTTCCCATTCCTATCCTGAGACCCTTCCGATAGCAGAGATGTGATATCTCAATGCTTATACCAAACCTGATGACCCTTCCTCTGGCATGAGATGTGATATCCAACTCCTTCCCATTCCAAACCTGAGACCCTTCCGATAGCATGAGATGAGATATCTCAATGCTTCTAAAACCAAACATGAGAACCATCCTATAACATGAGATGTGAAATCCAAATCCTTCCCTTCCCAAACCTGAGAGCCTCCCTATAGCATGAGATGTGATATCCAAGACCTTCCCATTCCAATCCTGAGACCCTTCCTATAGCATGAGAAGTGATATCTCAATGCTTATACCAAACCTGAGACCCTTCCTATAGCATGAGATGTGATATCCAACTCCTTCCCATTCCAATCCTGAGACCCTTCCTATAGCATGAGATGTGATATCTCAATGCTTCTACCAAAACTGAGACCCTTCCTTTAGCATCAGATGTGATATCCAACTCCTTCCCATTCCAATCCTGAGACCCTTCCTATAGCATGAGATGTGATATCTCAATGCTTCTAATACCAAACCTGAGATGCTTCCTATAACATGAGATGCGATATCCAACTCCTTCCCATTCCAATCCTGAGACCCTTCCTATAGCATGAGATGTGATATCTCAATGCTTCTAAAACCAAACCTGAGATCCTTCCTATAACATGAGATGTGATATCCAAATCCTTCCCCTTCCAAACCTGAGACCCTCCCTTTAGCATGAGATGTGATATCCAACTCCTTCCCATTCCAATCCTGAGACCCTTCCTATAGCATGAGATGTGATATCTCAATGCTTCTACCAAAACTGACACCCTTCCTTTAGCATCAGATGTGATATCAAACTCCTTCCCATTCCAATCCTGAGACCCTTCCTATAGCATGAGATGTGATATCCAACTCCTTCCCATTCCAACCTGAGACCCTTCCTATAGCATGAGATGGGATATCCAACTCCTTCCAAATCCAATCCTGATACCCTTCCATGAGATGTGATATCCCAATGCTTCTACAAAACCTGAGACCCATACCATGGCATGAGATGTGATATCAAACTCCCGTCCTATACCATGAGACTTGATATCTCAATGCTTTTAATACCAAACCTGAGACCGGTCCAATAACATGAGATGTGATATCCAAATCCTTCCCCTTCCAAACCTTAGACAATTCCTTTATCATGAGATGTGATATCCAATTCCTTCCCATGCCATTCCTGAGACCCTTCCTATAGCATGAGATGTGATATCTCAATGCTTCTAATACCAAACCTGAGACCCTTCCAATAACATGAGATGTGATATCCAAGTCCTTCCCATTCCAATCCTGAAACCCTTCCTATAGCATGAGATGTGATATCTCAATGCTTCTAATACCAAACCTGAGACCTTTCCTATAACATGAATTGCAATATCCAAGTCCTTCCCATTCCAATCCTGAGACCCTTCCTATAGCATATGTGATATCTCAATGCTTCTAAAACCAAACATGAGAACCATCCTATAACATGAGATGTGAAATCCAAATCCTTCCCTTCCCAAATATGAGACCCTTCTTATAGCTTGAGATGTGATATCTCAATGCTTCTAATACCAAACCTGAGACCCGTCCTAAAACATGAGATGTGAGATCCAAATCCTTCCCCTTCCAAACCTGACACCTTTCCTTTAGCATGAGATGTGATATCCAACTCCTTCCCATTCCAATCCTGAGACCCTTCTGATAGCATGAGATGTGATATCTCAATGCTTCTAATATCAAACCTGAGAGCCTTCCTATAGCATGAGATGGGATATCCAACTCCTTCCAAATCCAATCCTGATACCCTTCCATGAGATGTGATATCCCAATGCTTCTACAAAACCTGAGACCCATACCATGGCATGAGATGTGATATCAAACTCCCGCCCTATACCTTGAGACTTGATATCTCAATGCTTCTAATACCAAACCTGAGACCGGTCCAATAACATGAGATGTGATATCCAAATCCTTCCCCTTCCAAACCTTCGACCCTTCCTTTATCATGAGATGTGATATCCAAGTCCTTCCCATGCCATTCCTGAGACCCTTCCTATAGCATGAGATGTGATATCTCAATGCTTCTAATACCAAACCTGAGACCCTTCCTATAACATGAGATGTGATATCCAAGTCCTTCCCATTCCAATCTTGAAACCCTTCCTATAGCATGAGCTGTGATATCTCAATGCTTCTAATACCAAACCTGAGACCTTTCCTATAACATGAATTGCAATATCCAAGTCCTTCCCATTCCAATCCTGAGACCCTTCCGATAGCAGAGATGTGATATCTCAATGCTTATACCAAACCTGAGACCCTTCCGATAGCATGAGATGTGATATCTCAATGCTTCTAATACCAAACCTGAGATCCTTCCTATAACATGAGATGTGATATTCAAATCCTTCCCCTTCCAAACCTTAGACCCTCCCTTTAGCATGAGATGTGACATCCAACTCCTTCCCATTCCAATCCTGAGACCCTTCTGATAGCATGAGATGTGATATCTCAATGCCTCTAATACCAAACCTGAGATCCTACCTCTAACATGAAATGTGATATCCAACTCCTTCCCCTTCCAACCCTGAGAGCCTTCCTATAGAATGAGATGTTATATCCAAGTCCTTCCCATTCCAATCCTGAGACCCTTCCTATAAAATGAGATGTGATATCCAACTCCTTCCCATTCCAACCTTAGACCCTTCCTATAGCATGAGATGGGATATCCAACTCCTTCCAAATCCAATCCTGATACCCTTCCGATAGCATGAGATGTGATATCCCAATGCCTCTACAAAACCTGAGACCCATACCATGGCATGAGATGTGATATCAAACTCCTTCCCATTCCAATCCTGAGACCCTTCCTATAGCTTGAGATTTGATATCCAACTCCTTCCCATTCCAATTCTGAGACCCGTCCTATACCATGAGACTTGATATTTCAATGCTTCTAATACCAAACCTGAGACCGGTCCTATAACATGAGATGTGATATCCAAATCCTTCCCCTTCCAAACCTTAGACCCTTCCTATAGCAGAGATGTTATATCTCAATGCTTATACCAAACCTGTGACCCTTCCTATGGCATGAGATGTCATATACAACTCCTTCCGATTCCAATCCTGAGACCCTTCCTATAGCATGAGATGGGATATCTCAATGCTTATACCAAACCTGAGACCCTTCCTATAGCATGAGATGTGATATCCAACTACTTCCCATTCCAATCCTGAGACCCTTCATATAGCATGAGATGTGATATCTCAATGCTTCTAATACCAAACCTGTGATCCTTCCTATAACATGAGGTGTGATATCAAACTCCTTCCCATTCCAAATCTTTGCTTCTATCAAACCTGAGACCCTTCCTTTAGCATGAGATGTGATATCCAACTCCTTCCCATTCCAATCCTGAGACCCTTCCTATAACATGAGACGTGATATCCAACTCCTTCCCATTCCAAACCTTTGCTTCTATCAAACCTGAGACCCTTCCTTTAGCATGAGATGTGATATCCAACTCCTTCCCATTCCAATCCTGAGACCCGTCCTAAAACATGAGATGTGAGATCCAAATCCTTCCCCTTCCAAACCTGAGACCTTTCCTTTAGCATGAGAAGCGATATCCAACTCCTTCCCATTCCAAACCTGAGTCCCTTCCTATAGCATGAGATGTTATATCTTAATGCTTCTAAAACCAAACCTGAGAACCATCCTATAACATGTGAAATCCAAATCCTTCCCTTTCTAAACCTGAGACCCTTCCGATAGCATGAGATGTGATATCTCAATGCTTCGAAAACCAAACATGAGAACTATCCTATAACATGAGATTTGAAATCCAGATCCTTCCCTTTCCAAACATGAGACCCTTCCTATAGCTTGAGATTTGATATCAAACTCCTTCCCATTCCAATCCTGAGACCCTTCCTATACCATGAGATGTGATATCTCAATGCTTCTAATACCAAACCTGAGACCCGTCCTAAAACATGAGATGTGAGATCCTAATCCTTCCCCTTCCAAACCTGAGACCATTCCTATAGCTTGAGATGTGATATCAAACTCCTTCCCATTCCAATCCTGAGATAGCTTGAGATGTGATATCCAACTCCATCCCATTCCAATCCTGAGACCCTTCTGATAGCATGAGATATGATATCTCAATGCTTCTAATATCAAAACTGAGACCCTCCCTATAGTATGAGATGTGATATCTAAGTCCTTCCCATTCCTATCCTGAGACCCTTCCGATAGCAGAGATGTGATATCTCAATGCTTATACCAAACCTGATGACCCTTCCTCTGGCATGAGATGTGATATCCAACTCCTTCCCATTCCAAACCTGAGACCCTTCCGATAGCATGAGATGAGATATCTCAATGCTTCTAAAACCAAACATGAGAACCATCCTATAACATGAGATGTGAAATCCAAATCCTTCCCTTCCCAAACCTGAGAGCCTCCCTATAGCATGAGATGTGATATCCAAGACCTTCCCATTCCAATCCTGAGACCCTTCCTATAGCATGAGAAGTGATATCTCAATGCTTATACCAAACCTGAGACCCTTCCTATAGCATGAGATGTGATATCCAACTCCTTCCCATTCCAATCCTGAGACCCTTCCTATAGCATGAGATGTGATATCTCAATGCTTCTACCAAAACTGAGACCCTTCCTTTAGCATCAGATGTGATATCCAACTCCTTCCCATTCCAATCCTGAGACCCTTCCTATAGCATGAGATGTGATATCTCAATGCTTCTAATACCAAACCTGAGATGCTTCCTATAACATGAGATGCAATATCCAACTCCTTCCCATTCCAATCCTGAGACCCTTCCTATAGCATGAGATGTGATATCTCAATGCTTCTAAAACCAAACCTGAGATCCTTCCTATAACATGAGATGTGATATCCAAATCCTTCCCCTTCCAAACCTGAGACCCTCCCTTTAGCATGAGATGTGATATCCAACTCCTTCCCATTCCAATCCTGAGACCCTTCCTATAGCATGAGATGTGATATCTCAATGCTTCTACCAAAACTGACACCCTTCCTTTAGCATCAGATGTGATATCAAACTCCTTCCCATTCCAATCCTGAGACCCTTCCTATAGCATAAGATGTGATATCCAACTCCTTCCCATTCCAACCTGAGACCCTTCCTATAGCATGAGATGGGATATCCAACTCCTTCCAAATCCAATCCTGATACCCTTCCATGAGATGTGATATCCCAATGCTTCTACAAAACCTGAGACCCATACCATGGCATGAGATGTGATATCAAACTCCCGTCCTATACCATGAGACTTGATATCTCAATGCTTTTAATACCAAACCTGAGACCGGTCCAATAACATGAGATGTGATATCCAAATCCTTCCCCTTCCAAACCTTAGACAATTCCTTTATCATGAGATGTGATATCCAATTCCTTCCCATGCCATTCCTGAGACCCTTCCTATAGCATGAGATGTGATATCTCAATGCTTCTAATACCAAACCTGAGACCCTTCCAATAACATGAGATGTGATATCCAAGTCCTTCCCATTCCAATCCTGAAACCCTTCCTATAGCATGAGATGTGATATCTCAATGCTTCTAATACCAAACCTGAGACCTTTCCTATAACATGAATTGTAATATCCAAGTCCTTCCCATTCCAATCCTGAGACCCTTCCGATAGCAGAGATGTGATATCTCAATGCTTATACCAAACCTGAGACCCTTCCGATAGCATGAGATGCGATATCTCAATGCTTCTAATACCAAACCTGAGAGCCTTCCTACAGCATGAGATGTGATATCCAAGTCCTTCCCATTCCAATCCTGAGATCCTTCCTATAACATGAGATGTGATATCCAACTCCTTCCCATTCCAACCTGAGACCCTTCCTATAGCATGAGATGGGATATCCAACTCCTTCCAAATCCAATCCTGATACCCTTACATGAGATGTGATATCCCAATGCTTCTACAAAACCTGAGACCCATACCATGGCATGAGATGTGATATCAAACTCCCGCCCTATACCATGAGACTTGATATGTCAATGCTTCTAATACCAAACCTGAGACCGGTCCAATAACCTGAGATGTGATATCCAAATCCTTCCCCTTCCAAACCTTAGACCCTTCCTTTATCATGAGATGTGATATCCAAGTCCTTCCCATGCCATTCCTGAGACCCTTCCTATAGCCTGAGATGTGATATCTCAATGCTTCTAATACCAAACCTGAGACCCTTCCAATAACATGAGATGTGATATCCAAGTCCTTCCCATTCCAATCCTGAAACCCTTCCTAAAGCATGAGATGTGATATCTCAATGCTTCTAATACCAAACCTGAGACCTTTCCTATAACATGAATTGTAATATCCAAGTCCTTCCCATTCCAATCCTGAGACCCTTCCGATAGCAGAGATGTGATATCTCAATGCTTATACCAAACCTGAGACCCTTCCTATAACATGAGATGTGATATCCAAATCCTTCCCCTTCCAAACCTTAGACCCTCCCTTTAGCATGAGATGTGATATCCAACTCCTTCCCATTCCAATCCTGAGACCCTTCTGATAGCATGAGATGTGACATCTCAATGCCTCTAATACCAAACCTGAGATCCTACCTCTAACATGAAATGTGATATCCAACTCCTTCCCCTTCCAACCCTGAGAGCCTTCGTATAGAATGAGATGTTATATCCAAGTCCTTCCCATTCCAATCCTGAGACCCATCCTATAACATGAGATGTGATATCCAACTCCTTCCCATTCCAACCTTAGACCCTTCCTATAGCATGAGATGGGATATCCAACTCCTTCCAAATCCAATCCTGATACCCTTCCGATAGCATGAGATGTGATATCCCAATGCCTCTACAAAACCTCAGACCCATACCATGGCATGAGATGTGATATCAAACTCCTTCCCATTCCAATCATGAGACGCTTCCTATAGCTTGAGATGTGATATCCAACTCCTTCCCATTCCAATTCTGAGACCCGTCCTATACCATGAGACTTGATATTTCAATGCTTCTAATACCAAACCTGAGACCGGTCCTATAACATGAGATGTGATATCCAAATCCTTCCCCTTCCAAACCTGAGACCCTTCCTATAGCAGAGATGTGATATCTCAATGCTTATTATACCAAACCTGTGACCCTTCCTATGGCATGAGATGTCATATACAACTCTTTCCGATTCCAATCCTGAGACCCTTCCTATAGCATGTGATGGGATATCTCAATGCATATACCAAACCTGAGACCCTTCCTATAGCATGAGATGTGATATCCAACTCCTTCCCATTCCAATCCTGAGACCCTTCATATAGCATGAGATGTGATATCTCAATGCTTCTAATACCAAACCTGAGATCCTTCCTATAACATGAGGTGTGATATCAAACTCCTTCCCATTCCAAACCTTTGCTTCTATCAAACCTGAGACCCTTCCTTTAGCATGAGATGTGATATCCAACTCCTTCCCATTCCTATACTGAGACCCTTCCTATAACATGAGACGTGATATCCAACTCCTTCCCATTCCAAACCTTTGCTTCTATCAAACCTGAGACCCTTCCTTTAGCATGAGATGTGATATCCAACTCCTTCCCATTCCAATCCTGAGACTCTTCCTATAGCATGAGATGTGATAGCTCAATGCTTCTAAAACCAAACATGAGAACCATCCTATAACATGAGATGTGAAATCCAAATCATTCCCTTTCCAAACCTGAGACCCTTCCTATAGCTTCAGATGTGATATCAAACTCCATCCCATTCAATGTGATATCGAACTCCTTCCCATTCCAATCCTGAGACCCTTCCTATACCTTGAGATGTGATATCTCAATGCTTCTAATACCAAACCTGAGACCCGTCCTAAAACATGAGATGTGAGATCCAAATCCTTCTCCTTCGAAACCTGAGACCTTTCCTTTAACATGAGATGTCATATCCAACTCCTTCCCATTCCAAACCTGAGGCCCTTCCTATAGCATGAGATGTTATATCTTAATGCTTCTAAAACCAAACCTGAGAACCATCCTATAACATGTGAAATCCAAATCCTTCCCTTTCTAAACCTGAGACCCTTCCGATAGCATGAGATGTGATATCTCAATGCTTCGAAAACCAAACATGAGAACCATCCTATAACATGAGATGTGAAATCCAGATCCTTCCCTTTCCAAACCTGAGACCCTTCCTATAGCTTGAGGTGTGATATCAAACTCCTTCCCATTCCAATCCTGAGATAGCTTGAGATGTGATATCCAACTCCTTCCGATTCCAATCCTGAGACCCTTCCTATACCATGAGATGTGATATCTCAATGCTTCTAATACCAAACCTGAGACCCGTCCTAAAACATGAGATGTGAGATCCTAATCCTTCCCCTTCCAAACCTGAGACCTTTCCTATAGCTTGAGATGTGATATCAAACTCCTTCCCATTCCAATCCTGAGATAGCTTGAGATGTGATATCCAACTCCATCCCATTCCAATCCTGAGACCCTTCTGATAGCATGAGATATGATATCTCAATGCTTCTAATATCAAAACTGAGACCCTCCCTATAGTATGAGATGTGATATCTAAGTCCTTCCCATTCCTATCCTGAGACCCTTCCGATAGCAGAGATGTGATATCTCAATGCTTATACCAAACCTGATGACCCTTCCTATTGCATGAGATGTGATATCCAACTCCTTCCCATTTCAATCCTGAGTTCCTTCCTATAACATGAGACGTGATATCCAACTCCTTCCCATTCCAATCCTGAGACTCTTCCTATAGCATGATGTGTGATATCTCAATGCTTCTAATACCAAACCTGGGACCAGTCCTATAACATGAGATATGATATCCAAATCCTTCCCCTTCCAAACCTGAGACCCTTCCTTTAGCATGAGATGTGATATCCAAATCCTTCCCATTCCAATCCTGAAACCCTTCCTATAGCATGAGATGTGATATCTCAATGTTTCTAATAAAAAACCTGAGACCTTCCTATAGCAAGAGATGTGATATCCAAATCCTTCCCAGTCAAATCCTGAGACCATTCCTATAATGAGATGTGATATCCAACTCTTTCCCATTCCAACCTGAGACCCTTCCTATAGCATGAGAAGGGATATCCAACTCCTTCCCATTCCAATCCTGAGACCCTTCCTATACCATGAGATGTGATATCTCAATGCTGCTAATACCAAACCTGGGACCCGTCCTATAACATGAGATATGATATCCAAATCCTTCCCCTTCCAAACCTGAGACCCTTCCTTTAGCATGAGATGTGATATCCAAATCCTTCCCATTCCAATCCTCAAACCCTTCCTATAGCATGAGATGTGATATCTCAATGTTTCTAATAAAAAACCCGAGACCCTTCCTAAAGCAAGAGATGTAATATCCAAATCCTTCCCATTCCAATCTTGAGACACTTCCTATAACATGAGATGTGATATCCAACTCCTTCCCATTCCAACCTAAGTTCCTTCCTATAGCATGAGAAGGGATATCCAACTCCTTCCCAATCCAATCCTGAGACCCTTCCGATAGCAGAGATGTGATATCTCAGTGCTTCTCATAAGAAACCTGAGACCCGTCCTAAAACATGAGATGTGAGATACAAATCCTTCCCCTTCCAAACCTGAGACCTTTCCTTTAGCATGAGATGTGATATCCAACTCCTTCCCATTCCAAACCCGAGA
The DNA here is from genome assembly GCF_040938575.1 of Ambystoma mexicanum. Classification (NCBI taxonomy): domain Eukaryota; kingdom Metazoa; phylum Chordata; class Amphibia; order Caudata; family Ambystomatidae; genus Ambystoma; species Ambystoma mexicanum. The sequence continues at coordinate 138,640 of NW_027182366.1, forward strand.
CCCTTCCTATAGCATGAGATTTTATATCTTAATGCTTCTAAAACCAAACCTGACAACCATCCTATAACATGTGAAATCCAAATCCTTCCCTTTCCAAACCTGAGACCCTTCCGATAGCATATGTGATATCTCAATGCTTCTAAAACCAAACATGAGAACCATCCTATAACATTAGATGTGAAATCCAGATCCTTCCGTTTCCAATCCTGAGACCGTTCCTATAGCTTGAGATGTGATATCAAACTCCTTCCCATTCCAATCCTGAGATAGCTTGAGATGTGATATCCAACTCCTTCCCATTCCAATCCTGAGACCCTTCCGATAGCATGAGATGTGATATCTCAATGCTTCTAATATCAAAACTGAGACCCTCCCTATAGTATGAGATGTGATATCTAAGTCCTTCCCATTCCTATCCTGAGACCCTTCCGAGAGCAGAGATGTGATATCTCAATGCTTATACCAAACCTGATGACCCTTCCTATGGCATGAGATGTGATATCCAACTGCTTCCCATTCCAATCCTGAGACCCTTCCTATAACATGAGATGTGATATCCAACTCCTTCCCATTCCAATCCTGAGACTCTTCCTGTAGCATGAGATGTGATATCTCAATGCTTCTAATACCAAACCTGGGACCAGTCATATAGAATGAGATATGATATCCAAATCCTTCCCCTTCCAAACCTGAGACCCTTCCTTTAGCATGAGATGTGATATCCAACTCCTTCCCATTCCAACCTGAGATCCTTCCTATAGCATGAGAAGGGATATCCAACTCCTTCCCAATCCAATCCTGAGACCCTTCCAATAGCAGAGATGTGATATCTCAATGCTTATACCAAACCTGAGACCCTTCCTATGGCATGAGTGTGATATCCAACTCCTTCCCATTCCAATCCTGAGACCCTTCCTATAGCATGAGATGTATCTCAATGCTTCTATTAAACCTGAGACTCTTGCTTTAGCATGAGATGTGATATCCAAATCCTTCACATTCCAATCCTGAGACCCTTCCGATAGCATGAGATGTGATATCTCAATGCTTCCTATATCAAAACTGAGACCCTCCCTATAGTATGCGATGTGATATCTAAGTCCTTCCCATTCCTATCCTGAGACCCTTCCGAGAGCAGAGATGTGATATCTCAATGCTTATACCAAACCTGATGACCCTTCCTATGGCATGAGATGTGATATCCAACTGCTTCCCATTCCAATCCTGAGACCCTTCCTATAACATGAGACGTGATATCCAACTCCTTCCCATTCCAATCCTGAACTCTTCCTATAACATGAGATGTGATATCCAACTCCTTCCCATTCCAACCTGAGACCCTTCCTATAGCATGAGATGGGATATCCAACTCCTTCCAAATCCAATCCTGATACCCTTCCATGAGATGTGATATCCCAATGCTTCTATAAAACCTGAGACCCATACCATGGCATGAGATGTGATATCAAACTCCCGTCCTATACCATGAGACTTGATATCTCAATGCTTCTAATACCAAACCTGAGACCGGTCCAATAACATGAGATGTGATATCCAAATCCTTCCCCTTCCAAACCTTAGACCCTTCCTTTATCATGAGATGTGATATCCAAGTCCTTCCCATGCCATTCCTGAGATCCTTCCTATAGCATGAGATGTGATATCTCAATGCTTCTAATACCAAACCTGAGACCTTTCCAATAACATGAGATGTGATATCCAAGTCCTTCCCATTCCAATCCTGAAACCCTTCCTATAGCATGAGATGTGATATCTCAATGCTTCTAATACCAAACCTGAGACCTTTCCTATAACATGAATTGTAATATCCAAGTCCTTCCCATTCCAATCCTGAGACCCTTCCGATAGCAGAGATGTGATATCTCAATGCTTATACCAAACCTGAGACCCTTCCTATAACATGAGATGTGATATCCAAATCCTTACCCTTCCAAACCTTAGACCGTCCCTTTAGCATGAGATGTGATATCCAACTCCTTCCCATTCCAATCCTGAGACCCTTCTGATAGCATGAGATGTGACATCTCAATGCCTCTAATACCAAACCTGAGATCCTACCTCTAACATGAAATGTGATATCCAAATCCTTCCCCTTCCAAACCTGAGACCCTTCCTATAGCAGAGATGTGATATCTCAATGCTTATACCAAACCTGTGACCCTTCCTATGGCATGAGATGTCATATACAACTCCTTCCGATTCCAATCCTGAGACCCTTCCTATAGCATGAGATGGGATATCTCAATGCTTATACCAAACCTGAGACCCTTCCTATAGCATGAGATGTGATATCCAACTCCTTCCCATTCCAATCCCGAGACCCTTCATAGAGCATGAGATGTGATATCTCAATGCTTCTAATACGAAACCTGAGATCCTTCCTATAACATGAGGTGTAATATCAAACTCCTTCCCATTCCAAACCTTTGCTTCTATCAAACCTGAGACCCTTCCTTTAGCATGAGATGTGATATCCAACTCCTTCCCATTCCAATACTGAGACCCTTCCTATAACATGAGACGTGATATCCAACTCCATCCCATTCCAAACCTTTGCTTCTATCAAACCTGAGACCCTTCCTTTAGCATGAGATGTGATATCCAACTCCTTCCCATTCCTATACTGAGACCCTTCCTATAACATGAGACGTGATATCCAACTCCTTCCCATTCCAAACCTTTGCTTCTATCAAACCTGAGACCCTTCCTTTAGCATGAGACGTGATATCCAACTCCTTCCCATTCCAATCCTGAGACTCTTACTATAGCATGAGATGTGATATCTCAATGCTTCTAAAACCAAACATGAGAACCATCCTATAACATGAGATGTGAAATCCAAATCATTCCCTTTCCAAACCAGAGACCCTTCCTATAGCTTCAGATGTGATATCAAACTCCTTCCCATTCAATGTGATATCCAACTCCTTCCCATTCCAATCCTGAGACCCTTCCTATACCTTGAGATGTGATATCTCAATGCTTCTAATACCAAACCTGAGACCCGTCCTAAAACATGAGATGTGAGATCCAAATCCTTCCCCTTCCAAACCTGAGACCTTTCCTTTAGCATGAGATGTCATATCCAACTCCTTCCCATTCCATACCTGAGGCCCTTCCTATAGCATGAGATGTTATATCTTAATGCTTCTAAAACCAAACCTGAGAACCATCCTATAACATGTGAAATCCAAATCCTTCCCTTTCTAAACCGGAGACCCTTCCGATAGCATGAGATGTGATATCTCAATGCTTCGAAAACCAAACATGAGAACCATCCTATAACATGAGATGTGAAATCCAGATCCTTCCCTTTCCAAACCTGAGACCCTTCGTATAGCTTGAGATGTGATATCAAACTCCTTCCCATTCCAATCCTGAGATAGCTTGAGATGTGATATCCAACTCCTTCGCATTCCAATCCTGAGACCCTTCCTATACCATATGTGATATCTCAATGCTTCTAATACCAAACCTGAGACCCGTCCTTAAACATGAGATGTGAGATCCTAATCCTTCCCCTTCCAAACCTGAGACCTTTCCTATAGCTTGAGATGTGATATCAAACCCCTTCCCATTCCAATCCTGAGATAGCTTGAGATGTGATATCCAACTCCTTCCCATTCCAATCCTGAGACCCTTCCGATAGCATGAGATGTGATATCTCAATGCTTCTAATATCAAAACTGAGACCCTCCCTATAGTATGAGATGTGATATCTAAGTCCTTCCCATTCCTATCCTGAGACCCTTCCGAGAGCTTAGATGTGATATCTCAATGCTTATACCAAACCTGATGACCCTTCCTATGGCATGAGATGTGATATCCAACTGCTTCCCATTCCAATCCTGAGACCCTTCCTATAACATGAGATGTGATATCCAACTCCTTCCCATTCCAATCCTGAGACTCTTCCTGTAGCATGAGATGTGATATCTCAATGCTTCTAATACCAAACCTGGGACCAGTCATATAGCATGAGATATGATATCCAAATCCTTCCCCTTCCAAACCTGAGACCCTTCCTTTAGCATGAGATGTGATATCCAACTCCTTCCCATTCCAACCTGAGATCCTTCCTATAGCATGAGAAGGGATATCCAACTCCTTCCCAATCCAATCCTGAGACCCTTCCAATAGCAGAGATGTGATATCTCAATGCTTATACCAAACCTGAGACCCTTCCTATGGCATGAGTGTGATATCCAACTCCTTCCCATTCCAATCCTGAGACCCTTCCTATAGCATGAGATGTATCTCAATGCTTCTATTAAACCTGAGACTCTTGCTTTAGCATGAGATGTGATATCCAAATCCTTCACATTCCAATCCTGAGACCCTTCCGATAGCATGAGATGTGATATCTCAATGCTTCCTATATCAAAACTGAGACCCTCCCTATAGTATGCGATGTGATATCTAAGTCCTTCCCATTCCTATCCTGAGACCCTTCCGAGAGCAGAGATGTGATATCTCAATGCTTATACCAAACCTGATGACCCTTCCTATGGCATGAGATGTGATATCCAACTGCTTCCCATTCCAATCCTGAGACCCTTCCTATAACATGAGACGTGATATCCAACTCCTTCCCATTCCAATCCTGAACTCTTCCTATAACATGAGATGTGATATCCAACTCCTTCCCATTCCAACCTGAGACCCTTCCTATAGCATGAGATGGGATATCCAACTCCTTCCAAATCCAATCCTGATACCCTTCCATGAGATGTGACATCCCAATGCTTCTATAAAACCTGAGACCCATACCATGGCATGAGATGTGATATCAAACTCCCGTCCTATACCATGAGACTTGATATCTCAATGCTTCTAATACCAAACCTGAGACCGGTCCAATAACATGAGATGTGATATCCAAATCCTTCCCCTTCCAAACCTTAGACCCTTCCTTTATCATGAGATGTGATATCCAAGTCCTTCCCATGCCATTCCTGAGATCCTTCCTATAGCATGAGATGTGATATCTCAATGCTTCTAATACCAAACCTGAGACCTTTCCAATAACATGAGATGTGATATCCAAGTCCTTCCCATTCCAATCCTGAAACCCTTCCTTTAGCATGAGATGTGATATCTCAATGCTTCTAATACCAAACCTGAGACCTTTCCTATAACATGAATTGTAATATCCAAGTCCTTCCCATTCCAATCCTGAGACCCTTCCGATAGCAGAGATGTGATATCTCAATGCTTATACCAAACCTGAGACCCTTCCTATAACATGAGATGTGATATCCAAATCCTTACCCTTCCAAACCTTAGACCGTCCCTTTAGCATGAGATGTGATATCCAACTCCTTCCCATTCCAATCCTGAGACCCTTCTGATAGCATGAGATGTGACATCTCAATGCCTCTAATACCAAACCTGAGATCCTACCTCTAACATGAAATGTGATATCCAACTCCTTCCCCTTCCAACCCTGAGAGCCTTCCTATAGAATGAGATGTTATATCCAAGTCCTTCCCATTCCAATCCTGAGACCCTTCCTATAACATGAGATGTGATATCCAACTCCTTCCCATTCCAACCTTGGACCCTTCCTATAGCATGAGATGGGATATCCAACTCCTTCCAAATCCAATCCTGATACCCGTCCTATACCATGAGACTTGATATTTCAATGCTTCTAATACCAAACCTGAGACCGGTCCTATAACATGAGATGTGATATCCAAATCCTTCCCCTTCCAAACCTGAGACCCTTCCTATAGCAGAGATGTGATATCTCAATGCTTATACCAAACCTGAGACCCTTCCTATAGCATGAGATGTGATATCCAACTCCTTCCCATTCCAATCCTGAGACCCTTCTGATAGCATGAGATGTGACATCTCAATGCCTCTAATACCAAACCTGAGATCCTACCTCTAACATGAAATGTGATATCCAACTCCTTCCCCTTCCAACCCTGAGAGCCTTCCTATAGAATGAGATGTTATATCCAAGTCCTTCCCATTCCAATCCTGAGACCCTTCCTATAACATGAGATGTGATATCCAACTCCTTCCCATTCCAACCTTGGACCCTTCCTATAGCATGAGATGGGATATCCAACTCCTTCCAAATCCAATCCTGATACCCGTCCTATACCATGAGACTTGATATTTCAATGCTTCTAATACCAAACCTGTGACCCTTCCTATGGCATGAGATGTCATATACAACTCCTTCCGATTCCAATCCTGAGACCCTTCCTATAGCATGAGATGGGATATCTCAATGCTTATACCAAACCTGAGACCCTTCCTATAGCATGAGATGTGATATCCAACTCCTTCCCATTCCAATCCCGAGACCCTTCATAGAGCATGAGATGTGATATCTCAATGCTTCTAATACCAAACCTGAGATCCTTCCTATAACATGAGGTGTAATATCAAACTCCTTCCCATTCCAAACCTTTGCTTCTATCAAACCTGAGACCCTTCCTTTAACATGAGATGTGATATCCAACTCCTTCCCATTCCAATACTGAGACCCTTCCTATAACATGAGACGTGATATCCAACTCCTTCCCATTCCAAACCTTTGCTTCTATCAAACCTGAGACCCTTCCTTTAGCATGAGATGTGATATCCAACTCCTTCCCATTCCTATACTGAGACCCTTCCTATAACATGAGACGTGATATCCAACTCCTTCCCATTCCAAACCTTTGCTTCTATCAAACCTGAGACCCTTCCTTTAGCATGAGATGTGATATCCAACTCCTTCCCATTCCAATCCTGAGACTCTTACTATAGCATGAGATGTGATATCTCAATGCTTCTAAAACCAAACATGAGAACCATCCTATAACATGAGATGTGAAATCCAAATCATTCCCTTTCCAAACCAGAGACCCTTCCTATAGCTTCAGATGTGATATCAAACTCCTTCCCATTCAATGTGATATCCAACTCCTTCCCATTCCAATCCTCAGACCCTTCCTATACCTTGAGATGTGATATCTCAATGCTTCTAATACCAAACCTGAGACCCGTCCTAAAACATGAGATGTGAGATCCAAATCCTTCCCCTTCCAAACCTGAGACCTTTCCTTTAGCATGAGATGTCATATCCAACTCCTTCCCATTCCATACCTGAGGCCCTTCCTATAGCATGAGATGTTATATCTTAATGCTTCTAAAACCAAACCTGAGAACCATCCTATAACATGTGAAATCCAAATCCTTCCCTTTCTAAACCGGAGACCCTTCCGATAGCATGAGATGTGATATCTCAATGCTTCGAAAACCAAACATGAGAACCATCCTATAACATGAGATGTGAAATCCAGATCCTTCCCTTTCCAAAACTGAGACCCTTCGTATAGCTTGAGATGTGATATCAAACTCCTTCCCATTCCAATCCTGAGATAGCTTGAGATGTGATATCCAACTCCTTCCCATTCCAATCCTGAGACCCTTCCTATACCATATGTGATATCTCAATGCTTCTAATACCAAACCTGAGACCCGTCCTTAAACATGAGATGTGAGATCCTAATCCTTCCCCTTCCAAACCTGAGACCTTTCCTATAGCTTGAGATGTGATATCAAACCCCTTCCCATTCCAATCCTGAGATAGCTTGAGATGTGATATCCAACTCCATCCCATTCCAATCCTGAGACCCTTCCGATAGCATGAGATATGATATCTCAATGCTACTAATATCAAAACTGAGACCCTCCCTATAGTATGAGATGTGATATCTAAGTCCTTCCCATTCCTATCCTGAGACCCTTCCGATAGCAGAGATGTGATATCTCAATGCTTATACCAAACCTGATGACCCTTCCTATTGCATGAGATGTGATATCCAACTCCTTCCCATTCCAATCCTGAGACTCTTCCTATAACATGAGATGTGATATCCAACTCCTTCCCATTCCAACCTGAGACCCTTCCTATAGCATGAGATGGGATATCCAACTCATTCCAAATCCAATCCTGATACCCTTCCATGAGATGTGATATCCCAATGCTTCTACAAAACCTGAGACCCATACCATGGCATGAGATGTGATATCCAAATCCTTCCCCTTCCAAACCTTAGACCCTTCCTTTATCATGAGATGTGATATCCAAGTCCTTCCCATGCCATTCCTGAGACCCTTCCTATAGCATGAGATGTGATATCTTATGCTTCTACCAAACCTGAGACCCTTCCTATACCATGAGATGTGATATCCAACTCCTTCCCATTCCAATCCTGAGACCCTTCCTATAGCATGAGATATGATATCTCAATGCTTCTACCAAAACTGAGGCCCTTCCTTTAGCATCAGATGGGATATCCAACTCCTTCCCATTCCAATCCTGAGACCCTTCCTATAGCATGTGATGTGATATCTCAAAGCTTCTAATACCAAACCTGAGATCCTTCCTATAACATGAGATGCGATATCCAACTCCTTCCCATTCCAATCCTGAGACCCTTCCTATAGCATGAGATGTGATATCTCAATGCTTCTAATACCAAACCTGAGATCCTTCCTATAACATGAGATGTGATATCCAAATCCTTCCCCTTCCAAACCTGAGACCCTCCCTTTAGCATGAGATGTGATATCCAACTCCTTCCCGTTCCAATCCTGAGACCCTTCCTATAGCATGAGATGTGATATCTCAATGCTTCTACCAAAACTGAGACCCTTCCTTTAGCATCAGATGTGATATCCAACTCCTTCCCATTCAAATCCTGAGACCCTTCCTATAGCATGAGATGTGACATCTCAATGCTTCTAATACCAAACCTGAGATCCTTCCTATAACATAAGATGCGATATCCAACTCCTTCCCATTCCAATCCTGAGACCCTTCCTATAGTATGAGATGTGATATCGCAATGCTTCTAATACCAAACCTGAGAGCCTTCCTACAGCATGAGATGTGATATCCAAGTCCTTCCCATTCCAATCCTGAGATCCTTCCTATAACATGAGATGTGATATCCAACTCCTTCCCATTCCAACCTGAGACCCTTCCTATAGCATGAGATGGGATATCCAACTCCTTCCAAATCCTATCCTGATACCCTTCCATGAGATGCGATATCCCAATGCTTCTACAAAACCTGAGACCCATACCATGGCATGAGATGTGATATCAAACTCCCGTCCTATACCATGAGATTTGATATCTCAATGCTTCTAATACCAAACCTGAGACCGGTCCAATAACATGAGATGTGATATCCAAATCCTTCCCCTTCCAAACCTTAGACCCTTCCTTTATCATGAGATGTGATATCCAAGTCCTTCCCATGCCATTCCTGAGACCCTTCCTATAGCATGAAATGTGATATCTCAATGCTTCTAATACCAAACCTGAGACCCTTCCTATAACATGAGATGTGATATCCAAGTCTTTCCCATTCCAATCCTGAAACCCTTCCTATAGCATGAGATGTGATATCTCAATGCTTCTAATACCAAACCTTAGACCTTTCCTATAACATGAATTGTAATATCCAAGTCCTTCCCATTCCAATCCTGAGACCCTTCCGATAGCAGAGATGTGATATCGCAATGCTTATACCAAACCTGAGACCCTTCCGATAGCATGAGATGTGATATCTCAATGCTTCTAATACCAAACCTGAGATCCTTCCTATAACATGAGATGTGATATCCAAATCCTTCCCCTTCCAAACCTTAGACCCTCCCTTTAGCATGAGATGTGATATCCAACTCCTTCCCATTCCAATCCTGAGACCCTTCTGATAGCATGAGATGTGATATCTCAATGCCTCTAATACCAAACCTGAGATCCTACCTCTAACATGAAATGTGATATCCAACTCCTTCCCCTTCCAACCCTGAGAGCCTTCCTATAGAATGAGATGTTATATCCAAGTCCTTCGAATTCCAATTCTGAGACCCTTCCTATAACATGAGATGTGATATCCAACTCCTTCCCATTCCAACCTTAGACCCTTCCTATAGCATGAGATGGGATATCCAACTCCTTCCAAATCCAATCCTTATACCCTTCCGATAGCATGAGATGTGATATCCCAATGCCTCTACAAAACCTGAGACCCATACCTTGGCATGAGATGTGATTTCAAACTCCTTCCCATTCCAATCCTGAGACCCTTCCTATAGCTTGAGATGTGATATCCAACTCCTTCCCATTCCAAATCTGAGACCCGTCCTATACCATGAGACTTGATATTTCAATGCTTCTAATACCAAACCTGAGACCGGTCCTATAACATGAGATGTGATATCCAAATCCTTCCCCTTCCAAACCTTAGACCCTTCCTATAGCAGAGATGTGATATCTCAATGCTTATACCAAACCTGTGACCCTTCCTATGGCATGAGATGTCATATACAACTCCTTCCGATTCCAATCCTGAGACCCTTCCTATAGCATGAGATGGGATATCTCAATGCTTATACCAAACCTGAGACCCTTCCTATAGCATGGGATGTGATATCCAACTCCTTCCCATTCCAATCCTGAGACCCTTCATATAGCATGAGATGTGATATCTCAATGCTTCTAATACCAAACCTGAGATCCTTCCTATAACATGAGGTGTGATATCAAACTCCTTCCCATTCCAAACCTTTGCTTCTATCAAACCTGAGACCCTTCCTTTAGCATGAGATGTGATATCCAACTCCTTCCCATTCCAATCCTGAGACCCTTCCTATAACATGAGACGTGATATCCAACTCCTTCCCATTCCAAACCTTTGCTTCTACCAAAACTGAGACCCTTCCTTTAGCATCAGATGTGATATCTAACTCCTTCCCATTCCAATCCTGAGACCCTTCCTATAGCATTAGATGTGACATCTCAATGCTTCTAATACCAAACCTGAGAGCCTTCCTACAGCATGAGATATGATATCCAAGTCCTTCCCATTCCAATCCTGAGATCCTTCCTATAACATGAGATGTGATATCCAACTCCTTCCCATTCCAACCTGAGACCCTTCCTATAGCATGAGATGGGATATCCAACTCCTTCCAAATCCAATCCTGATACCTTTCCATGAGATGTGATATCCCAATGCTTCTACAAAACCTGAGACCCATACCATGGCATGAGATGTGATATCAAACTCCCGTCCTATACCATGAGACTTGATATCTCAATGCTTCTAATACCAAACCTGAGACCGGTCCAATAACATGAGATGTGATATCCAAATCCTTCCCCTTCCAAACCTTAGACCTTTCCTTTATCATGAGATGTGATATCCAAGTCCTTCCCTTGCCATTCCTGAGACCCTTCCTATAGCATGAGATGTGATATCCAACTCCTTCCCATCCCAATCCTGAGACACTTCCGATTGCATAGATGTGATATCTCAATGCTTATACCAAACCTGAGACTCTTCCTATAACATGAGATGTGATATCCAACTCCTTCCCGTTCCAAACCTGAGACCCTTCCTATAGCATGAGATGTGATATCCAACTCCTTCCGATTCCAATCCTGAGACCCTTCCGATAGCATGAGATGTGATATCTCAATGCTTCTAATACCAAACCTGAGACCCTTCCAATAACATGAGATGTGATATCCAAGTCCTTCCCATTCCAATCCTGAAACCCTTCCTATAGCATGAGATGTGATATCTCAATGCTTCTAATACCAAACCTGAGACCTTTCCTATAACATGAATTGTAATATCCAAGTCCTTCCCATTCCAATCCTGAGACCCTTCCGATAGCAGAGATGTGATATCTCAATGCTTATACCAAACCTGAGACCCTTCCGATAGCATGAGATGTGATATGTCAATGCTTCTAATACCAAACCTGAGATCCTTCCTATAACATGAGATGTGATATCCAAATACTTCCCCTTCCAAACCTTAGACCCTCCCTTTAGCATGAGATGTGATATCCAACTCCTTCCCATTCCAATCCTGAGACCCTTCTGATAGCATGAGATGTGACATCTCAATGCCTCTAATACCAAACCTGAGATCCTACCTCTAACATGAAATGTGATATCCAACTCCTTCCCCTTCCAACCCTGAGAGCCTTCCTATAGCTTGAGATGTGATATCCAACTCCTTCCCATTCCAATTCTGAGACCCGTCCTACACCATGAGACTTGATATCTCAATGCTTCTACCAAACCGAGACCCTTCCTATAGCATGAGATGTGATATCCAACTCCTTCCCATTCCAATCCTGAGACCCTTCCTATAGCATGAGATTTGATATCCAACTCCTTCCCATTCCAATTCTGAGACCCGTCCTATACCATGAGACTTGATATTTCAATGCTTCTAATACCAAACCTGAGACCGGTCCTATAACATGAGATGTGATATCCAAATCCTTCCCCTTCCAAACCTTAGACCCTTCCTATAGCAGAGATGTTATATCTCAAAGCTTATACCAAACCTGTGACCCTTCCTATGGCATGAGATGTCATATACAACTCCTTCCGATTCCAATCCTGAGACCCTTCCTATAACATGAGAAGGGATATCTCAATGCTTATACCAAACCTGAGACCCTTCCTATAGCATGAGATGTGATATCCAACTACTTCCCATTCCAATCCTGAGACCCTTCATATAGCATGAGATGTGATATCTCAATGCTTCTAATACCAAACCTGAGATCCTTCCTATAACATGAGGTGTGATATCAAACTCCTTCCCATTCCAAACCTTTGCTTCTATCAAACCTGAGACCCTTCCTTTAGCATGAGATGTGATATCCAACTCCTTCCCATTCCAATCCTGAGACCCTTCCTATAACATGAGACGTGATATCCAACTCCTTCCCATTCCAAACCTTTGCTTCTATCAAACCTGAGACCCTTCCTTTAGCATGAGATGTGATATCCAACTCCTTCCCATTCCAATCCTGAGACCCGTCCTAAAACATGAGATGTGAGATCCAAATCTTTCCCCTTCCAAACCTGAGACCTTTCCTTTAGCATGAGAAGTGATATCCAACTCCTTCCCATTCCAAACCTGAGACCCTTCCTATAGCATGAGATGTTATATCTTAATGCTTCTAAACCCAAACCTGAGAACCATCCTATAACATGTGAAATCCAAATCCTTCCCTTTCTAAACCTGAGACCCTTCCGATAGCATGAGATGTGATATCTCAATGCTTCGAAAACCAAACATGAGAACCATCCTATAACATGAGATGTGAAATCCAGATCCTTCCCTTTCCAAACATGAGACCCTTCCTATAGCTTGAGATTTGATCTCAAACTCCTTCCCATTCCAATCCTGAGACCCGTCCTAAAACATGAGATGTGAGATCCTAATCCTTCCCCTTCCAAACCTGAGACCATTCCTATAGCTTGAGATGTGATATCAAACTCCTTCCCATTCCAATCCTGAGATAGCTTGAGATGTGATATCCAACTCCATCCCATTCCAATCCTGAGACCCTTCTGATAGCATGAGATATGATATCTCAATGCTTCTAATATCAAAACTGAGACCCTCCCTATAGTATGAGATGTGATATCTAAGTCCTTCCCATTCCTATCCTGAGACCCTTCCGATAGCAGAGATGTGATATCTCAATGCTTCTAATATCAAAACTGAGACCCTCCCTATAGTATGAGATGTGATATCCAACTCCTTCCCATTCCAATTCTGAGACCCGTCCTACACCATGAGACTTGATATATCAATGCTTCTACCAAACCTGAGAACCTTCCTATAGCATGACATGTGATATCCAACTCCTTCCCATTCCAATCCTGAGACCCTTCCTATAGCATGAGATGTGATATCTCAATGCTTCTTCCAAAACTGAGGCCCTTCCTTTAGCATCAGATGTGATATCCAACTCCTTCCCATTCCAATCCTGAGACCCTTCCTATAGCATGTGATGTGATATCTCAATGCTTCTAATACCAAACCTGAGATCCTTCCTATAACATGAGATGTGATATCCAAATCCTTCCCCTTCCAAACCTGAGACCCTCCCTTTAGCATGAGATGTGATATCCAACTCCTTCAAATTCCAATCCTGAGACCCTTCCTATAGCATGAGATGTGATATCTCAATGCTTCTACCAAAACTGAGACCCTTCCTTTAGCATGAGATGTGATATCCAACTCCTTCCCATTCAAATCCTGAGACCCTTCCTATAGCATGAGATGTGAAATCTCAATGCGTCTAATACCAAACCTGAGAGCCTTCCTATAGCATGAGATGGGATATCCAACTCCTTCCAAATCCAATCCTGATACCCTTCCATGAGATGTGATATCCCAATGCTTCTACAAAACCTGAGACCCATACCATGGCATGAGATGTGATATCAAACTCCCGCCCTATACCTTGAGACTTGATATCTCAATGCTTCTAATACCAAACCCGAGACCGGTTCAATAACATGAGATGTGATATCCAAATCCTTCCCCTTCCAAACCTTCGACCCTTCCTTTATCATGAGATGTGATATCCAAGTCCTTCCCATGCCATTCCTGAGACCCTTCCTATAGCATGAGATGTGATATCTCAATGCTTCTAATACCAAACCTGAGACCCTTCCTATAACATGAGATGTGATATCCAAGTCCTTCCCATTCCAATCCTGAAACCCTTCCTATAGCATGAGCTGTGATATCTCAATGCTTCTAATACCAAACCTGAGACCTTTCCTATAACATGAATTGCAATATCCAAGTCCTTCCCATTCCAATCCTGAGACCCTTCCGATAGCAGAGATGTGATATCTCAATGCTTATACCAAACCTGAGACCCTTCCAATAGCATGAGATGTGATATCTCAATGCTTCTAATACCAAACCTGAGATCCTTCCTATAACATGAGATGTGATATCCAAATCCTTCCCCTTCCAAACCTTAGACCCTCCCTTTAGCATGAGATGTGATATCCAACTCCTTCCCATTCCAATCCTAAGACCCTTCTGATAGCATGAGATGTGATATCTCAATGCCTCTAATACCAAACCTGAGATCCTACCTCTAACATGAAATGTGATATCCAACTCCTTCCCCTTCCAACCCTGAGAGCCTTCCTATAGAATGAGATGTTATATCCAAGTCCTTCCCATTCCAATCCTGAGACCCTTCCTATAAAATGAGATGTGATATCCAACTCCTTCCCATTCCAACCTTAGACCCTTCCTATAGCATGAGATGGGATATCCAACTCCTTCCAAATCCAATCCTGATACCCTTCCGATAGCATGAGATGTGATATCCCAATGCCTCTACAAAACCTGAGACCCATACCATGGCATGAGATGTGATATCAAACTCCTTCCCATTCCAATCCTGAGACCCTTCCTATAGCTTGAGATTTGATATCCAACTCCTTCCCATTCCAATTCTGAGACCCGTCCTATACCATGAGACTTGATATTTCAATGCTTCTAATACCAAACCTGAGACCGGTCCTATAACATGAGATGTGATATCCAAATCCTTCCCCTTCCAAACCTTAGACCCTTCCTATAGCAGAGATGTTATATCTCAATGCTTATACCAAACCTGTGACCCTTCCTATGGCATGAGATGTCATATACAACTCCTTCCGATTCCAATCCTGAGACCCTTCCTATAGCATGAGATGGGATATCTCAATGCTTATACCAAACCTGAGACCCTTCCTATAGCATGAGATGTGATATCCAACTACTTCCCATTCCAATCCTGAGACCCTTCATATAGCATGAGATGTGATATCTCAATGCTTCTAAAACCAAACCTGAGATCCTTCCTATAACATGAGGTGTGATATCAAACTCCTTCCCATTCCAAATCTTTGCTTCTATCAAACCTGAGACCCTTCCTTTAGCATGAGATGTGATATCCAACTCCTTCCCATTCCAATCCTGAGACCCTTCCTATAACATGAGACGTGATATCCAACTCCTTCCCATTCCAAACCTTTGCTTCTATCAAACCTGAGACCCTTCCTTTAGCATGAGATGTGATATCCAACTCCTTCCCATTCCAATCCTGAGACCCGTCCTAAAACATGAGAAGTGATATCCTACTCCTTCCCATTCCAAACCTGAGTCCCTTCCTATAGCATGAGATGTTATATCTTAATGCTTCTAAAACCAAACCTGAGAACCATCCTATAACATGTGAAATCCAAATCCTTCCCTTTCTAAACCTGAGACCCTTCCGATAGCATGAGATGTGATATCCAAGTCCTTCCCATTCCAATCCTGAAACCCTTCCTATAGCATGAGCTGTGATATCTCAATGCTTCTAATACCAAACCTGAGACCTTTCCTATAACATGAATTGCAATATCCAAGTCCTTCCCATTCCAATCCTGAGACCCTTCCGATAGCAGAGATGTGATATCTCAATGCTTATACCAAACCTGAGACCCTTCCAATAGCATGAGATGTGATATCTCAATGTTTCTAATACCAAACCTGAGATCCTTCCTATAACATGAGATGTGATATCCAAATCCTTCCCCTTCCAAACCTTAGACCCTCCCTTTAGCATGAGATGTGATATCCAACTCCTTCCCATTCCAATCCTGAGACCCTTCTGATAGCATGAGATGTGATATCTCAATGCCTCTAATACCAAACCTGAGATCCTACCTCTAACATGAAATGTGATATCCAACTCCTTCCCCTTCCAACCCTGAGAGCCTTCCTATAGAATGAGATGTTATATCCAAGTCCTTCCCATTCCAATCCTGAGACCCTTCCTATAAAATGAGATGTGATATCCAACTCCTTCCCATTCCAACCTTAGACCCTTCCTATAGCATGAGATGGGATATCCAACTCCTTCCAAATCCAATCCTGATACCCTTCCGATAGCATGAGATGTGATATCCCAATGCCTCTACAAAACCTGAGACCCATACCATGGCATGAGATGTGATATCAAACTCCTTCCCATTCCAATCCTGAGACCCTTCCTATAGCTTGAGATTTGATATCCAACTCCTTCCCATTCCAATTCTGAGACCCGTCCTATACCATGAGACTTGATATTTCAATGCTTCTAATACCAAACCTGAGACCGGTCCTATAACATGAGATGTGATATCCAAATCCTTCCCCTTCCAAACCTTAGACCCTTCCTATAGCAGAGATGTTATATCTCAATGCTTATACCAAACCTGTGACCCTTCCTATGGCATGAGATGTCATATACAACTCCTTCCGATTCCAATCCTGAGACCCTTCCTATAGCATGAGATGGGATATCTCAATGCTTATACCAAACCTGAGACCCTTCCTATAGCATGAGATGTGATATCCAACTACTTCCCATTCCAATCCTGAGACCCTTCATATAGCATGAGATGTGATATCTCAATGCTTCTAAAACCAAACCTGAGATCCTTCCTATAACATGAGGTGTGATATCAAACTCCTTCCCATTCCAAATCTTTGCTTCTATCAAACCTGAGACCCTTCCTTTAGCATGAGATGTGATATCCAACTCCTTCCCATTCCAATCCTGAGACCCTTCCTATAACATGAGACGTGATATCCAACTCCTTCCCATTCCAAACCTTTGCTTCTATCAAACCTGAGACCCTTCCTTTAGCATGAGATGTGATATCCAACTCCTTCCCATTCCAATCCTGAGACCCGTCCTAAAACATGAGAAGTGATATCCTACTCCTTCCCATTCCAAACCTGAGTCCCTTCCTATAGCATGAGATGTTATATCTTAATGCTTCTAAAACCAAACCTGAGAACCATCCTATAACATGTGAAATCCAAATCCTTCCCTTTCTAAACCTGAGACCCTTCCGATAGCATGAGATGTGATATCTCAATGCTTCGAAAACCAAACATGAGAACTATCCTATAACATGAGATTTGAAATCCAGATCCTTCCCTTTCCAAACATGAGACCCTTCCTATAGCTTGAGATTTGATATCAAACTCCTTCCCATTCCAATCCTGAGACCCTTCCTATACCATGAGATGTGATATCTCAATGCTTCTAATACCAAACCTGAGACCCGTCCTAAAACATGAGATGTGAGATCCTAATCCTTCCCCTTCCAAACCTGAGACCATTCCTATAGCTTGAGATGTGATATCAAACTCCTTCCCATTCCAATCCTGAGATAGCTTGAGATGTGATATCCAACTCCATCCCATTCCAATCCTGAGACCCTTCTGATAGCATGAGATATGATATCTCAATGCTTCTAATATCAAAACTGAGACCCTCCCTATAGTATGAGATGTGATATCTAAGTCCTTCCCATTCCTATCCTGAGACCCTTCCGATAGCAGAGATGTGATATCTCAATGCTTATACCAAACCTGATGACCCTTCCTATGGCATGAGATGTGATATCCAACTCCTTCCCATTCCAAACCTGAGACCCTTCCGATAGCATGAGATGAGATATCTCAATGCTTCTAAAACCAAACATGAGAACCATCCTATAACATGAGATGTGAAATCCAAATCCTTCCCTTCCCAAACCTGAGAGCCTCCCTATAGCATGAGATGTGATATCCAAGTCCTTCCCATTCCAATCCTGAGACCCTTCCTATAGCATGAGAAGTGATATCTCAATGCTTATACCAAACCTGAGACCCTTCCTATAGCATGAGATGTGATATCCAACTCCTTCCCATTCCAATCCTGAGACCCTTCCTATAGCATGAGATGTGATATCTCAATGCTTCTACCAAAACTGAGACCCTTCCTTTAGCATCAGATGTGATATCCAACTCCTTCCCATTCCAATCCTGAGACCCTTCCTATAGCATGAGATGTGATATCTCAATGCTTCTAATACCAAACCTGAGATCCTTCCTATAACATGAGATGCGATATCCAACTCCTTCCCATTCCAATCCTGAGACCCTTCCTATAGCATGAGATGTGATATCTCAATGCTTCTAAAACCAAACCTGAGATCCTTCCTATAACATGAGATGTGATATCCAAATCCTTCCCCTTCCAAACCTGAGACCCTCCCTTTAGCATGAGATGTGATATCCAACTCCTTCCCATTCCAATCCTGAGACCCTTCCTATAGCATGAGATGTGATATCTCAATGCTTCTACCAAAACTGACACCCTTCCTTTAGCATCAGATGTGATATCCAACTCCTTCCCATTCCAATCCTGAGACCCTTCCTATAGCATGAGATGTGATATCCAACTCCTTCCCATTCCAACCTGAGACCCTTCCTATAGCATGAGATGGGATATCCAACTCCTTCCAAATCCAATCCTGATACCCTTCCATGAGATGTGATATCCCAATGCTTCTACAAAACCTGAGACCCATACCATGGCATGAGATGTGATATCAAACTCCCGTCCTATGCCATGAGACTTGATATCTCAATGCTTTTAATACCAAACCTGAGACCGGTCCAATAACATGAGATGTGATATCCAAATCCTTCCCCTTCCAAACCTTAGACAATTCCTTTATCATGAGATGTGATATCCAATTCCTTCCCATGCCATTCCTGAGACACTTCCTATAGCATGAGATGTGATATCTCAATGCTTCTAATACCAAACCTGAGACTCTTCCAATAACATGAGATGTGATATCCAAGTCCTTCCCATTCCAATCCTGAAACCCTTCCTATAGCATGAGATGTGATATCTCAATGCTTCTAATACCAAACCTGAGACCTTTCCTATAACATGAATTGTAATATCCAAGTCCTTCCCATTCCAATCCTGAGACCCTTCCGATAGCAGAGATGTGATATCTCAATGCTTATACCAAACCTGAGACCCTTCCGATAGCATGAGATGCGATATCTCAATGCTTCTAATACCAAACCTGAGAGCCTTCCTACAGCATGAGATGTGATATCCAAGTCCTTCCCATTCCAATCCTGAGATCCTTCCTATAACATGAGATGTGATATCCAACTCCTTCCCATTCCAACCTGAGACCCTTCCTATAGCATGAGATGGGATATCCAACTCCTTCCAAATCCAATCCTGATACCCTTCCATGAGATGTGATATCCCAATGCTTCTACAAAACCTGAGACCCATACCATGGCATGAGATGTGATATCAAACTCCCGCCCTATACCATGAGACTTGATATCTCAATGCTTCTAATACCAAACCTGAGACCGGTCCAATAACATGAGATGTGATATCCAAATCCTTCCCCTTCCAAACCTTAGACCCTTCCTTTATCATGAGATGTGATATCCAAGTCCTTCCCATGCCATTCCTGAGACCCTTCCTATAGCCTGAGATGTGATATCTCAATGCTTCTAATACCAAACCTGAGACCCTTCCAATAACATGAGATGTGATATCCAAGTCCTTCCCATTCCAATCCTGAAACCCTTCCTAAAGCATGAGATGTGATATCTCAATGCTTCTAATACCAAACCTGAGACCTTTCCTATAACATGAATTGTAATATCCAAGTCCTTCCCATTCCAATCCTGAGACCCTTCCGATAGCAGAGATGTGATATCTCAATGCTTATACCAAACCTGAGACCCTTCCTATAACATGAGATGTGATATCCAAATCCTTCCCCTTCCAAACCTTAGACCCTCCCTTTAGCATGAGATGTGATATCCAACTCCTTCCCATTCCAATCCTGAGACCCTTCTGATAGCATGAGATGTGACATCTCAATGCCTCTAATACCAAACCTGAGATCCTACCTCTAACATGAAATGTGATATCCAACTCCTTCCCCTTCCAACCCTGAGAGCCTTCGTATAGAATGAGATGTTATATCCAAGTCCTTCCCATTCCAATCCTTAGACCCTTC
The DNA here is from genome assembly GCF_040938575.1 of Ambystoma mexicanum. Taxonomy (NCBI): domain Eukaryota; kingdom Metazoa; phylum Chordata; class Amphibia; order Caudata; family Ambystomatidae; genus Ambystoma; species Ambystoma mexicanum. Next base: position 159,389 of record NW_027182366.1, read on the forward strand.
CTATAACATGAGATGTGATATCCAACTCCTTCCCATTCCAACCTTAGACCCTTCCTATAGCATGAGATGGGATATCCAACTCCTTCCAAATCCAATCCTGATACCCTTCCGATAGCATGAGATGTGATATCCCAATGCCTCTACAAAACCTCAGACCCATACCATGGCATGAGATGTGATATCAAACTCCTTCCCATTCCAATCATGAGACGCTTCCTATAGCTTGAGATGTGATATCCAACTCCTTCCCATTCTAATTCTGAGACCCGTCCTATACCATGAGACTTGATATTTCAATGCTTCTAATACCAAACCTGAGACCGGTCCTATAACATGAGATGTGATATCCAAATCCTTCCCCTTCCAAACCTGAGACCCTTCCTATAGCAGAGATGTGATATCTCAATGCTTATTATACCAAACCTGTGACCCTTCCTATGGCATGAGATGTCATATACAACTCCTTCCGATTCCAATCCTGAGACCCTTCCTATAGCATGTGATGGGATATCTCAATGCATATACCAAACCTGAGACCCTTCCTATAGCATGAGATGTGATATCCAACTCCTTCCCATTCCAATCCTGAGACCCTTCATATAGCATGAGATGTGATATCTCAATGCTTCTAATACCAAACCTGAGATCCTTCCTATAACATGAGGTGTGATATCCAACTCCTTCCCATTCCTATACTGAGACCCTTCCTATAACATGAGACGTGATATCCAACTCCTTCCCATTCCAAACCTTTGCTTCTATCAAACCTGAGACCCTTCCTTTAGCATGAGATGTGATATCCAACTCCTTCCCATTCCTATACTGAGACCCTTCCTATAACATGAGACGTGATATCCAACTCCTTCCCATTCCAAACCTTTGCTTCTATCAAACCTGAGACCCTTCCTTTAGCATGAGATGTGATATCCAACTCCTTCCCATTCCAATCCTGAGACTCTTCCTATAGCATGAGATGTGATAGCTCAATGCTTCTAAAACCAAACATGAGAACCATCCTATAACATGAGATGTGAAATCCAAATCATTCCCTTTCCAAACCTGAGACCCTTCCTATAGCTTCAGATGTGATATCAAACTCCTTCCCATTCAATGTGATATCCAACTCCTTCCCATTCCAATCCTGAGACCCTTCCTATACCTTGAGATGTGATATCTCAATGCTTCTAATACCAAACCTGAGACCCGTCCTAAAACATGAGATGTGAGATCCAAATCCTTCCCCTTCGAAACCTGAGACCTTTCCTTTAACATGAGATGTCATATCCAACTCCTTCCCATTCCAAACCTGAGGCCCTTCCTATAGCATGAGATGTTATATCTTAATGCTTCTAAAACCAAACCTGAGAACCATCCTATAACATGTGAAATCCAAATCCTTCCCTTTCTAAACCTGAGACCCTTCCGATAGCATGAGATGTGATATCTCAATGCTTCGAAAACCAAACATGAGAACCATCCTATAACATGAGATGTGAAATCCAGATCCTTCCCTTTCCAAACCTGAGACCCTTCCTATAGCTTGAGGTGTGATATCAAACTCCTTCCCATTCCAATCCTGAGATAGCTTGAGATGTGATATCCAACTCCTTCCGATTCCAATCCTGAGACCCTTCCTATACCATGAGATGTGATATCTCAATGCTTCTAATACCAAACCTGAGACCCGTCCTAAAACATGAGATGTGAGATCCTAATCCTTCCCCTTCCAAACCTGAGACCTTTCCTATAGCTTGAGATGTGATATCCAACTCCCTCCCATTCCAATCCTGAGACCCTTCTGATAGCATGAGATATGATATCTCAATGCTTCTAATATCAAAACTGAGACCCTCCCTATAGTATGAGATGTGATATCTAAGTCCTTCCCATTCCTATCCTGAGACCCTTCCGATAGCAGAGATGTGATATCTCAATGCTTATACCAAACCTGATGACCCTTCCTATTGCATGAGATGTGATATCCAACTCCTTCCCATTTCAATCCTGAGTTCCTTCCTATAACATGAGACGTGATATCCAACTCCTTCCCATTCCAATCCTGAGACTCTTCCTATAGCATGATGTGTGATATCTCAATGCTTCTAATACCAAACCTGGGACCAGTCCTATAACATGAGATATGATATCCAAATCCTTCCCCTTCCAAACCTGAGACCCTTCCTTTAGCATGAGATGTGATATCCAAATCCTTCCCATTCCAATCCTGAAACCCTTCCTATAGCATGAGATGTGATATCTCAATGTTTCTAATAAAAAACCTGAGACCTTCCTATAGCAAGAGATGTGATATCCAAATCCTTCCCAGTCAAATCCTGAGACCATTCCTATAATGAGATGTGATATCCAACTCTTTCTCATTCCAACCTGAGACCCTTCCTATAGCATGAGAAGGGATATCCAACTCCTTCCCATTCCAATCCTGAGACCCTTCCTATACCATGAGATGTGATATCTCAATGTTTCTAATAAAAAACCCGAGACCCTTCCTATAGCAAGAGATGTAATATCCAAATCCTTCCCATTCCAATCTTGAGACACTTCCTATAACATGAGATGTGATATCCAACTCCTTCCCATTCCAACCTGAGATCCTTCCTATAGCATGAGAAGGGATATCCAACTACTTCCCAATCCAATCCTGAGACCCTTCCGATAGCAGAGATGTGATATCTCAGTGCTTCTAATACGAAACCTGAGACCCGTCCTAAAACATGAGATGTGAGATACAAATCCTTCCCCTTCCAAACCTGAGACCTTTCCTTTAGCATGAGATGTGATATCCAACTCCTTCCCATTCCAAACCCGAGACCCTTCCTATAGCATGAGATTTTATATCTTAATGCTTCTAAAACCAAACCTGACAACCATCCTATAACATGTGAAATCCTAATCCTTCCCCTTCCAAACCTGAGACCCTTCCTATAGCTTGAGGTGTGATATCAAACTCCTTCCCATTCCAATCCTGAGATAGCTTGAGATGTGATATCCAACTCCTTCCGATTCCAATCCTGAGACCCTTCCTATACCATGAGATGTGATATCTCAATGCTTCTAATACCAAACCTGAGACCCGTCCTAAAACATGAGATGTGAGATCCTAATCCTTCACCTTCCAAACCTGAGACCTTTCCTATAGCTTGAGATGTGATATCAAACTCCTTCCCATTCCAATCCTGAGATAGCTTGAGATGTGATATCCAACTCCATCCCATTCCAATCCTGAGACCCTTCTGATAGCATGAGATATGATATCTCAATGCTTCTAATATCACAACTGAGACCCTCCCTATAGTATGAGATGTGATATCTAAGTCCTTCCCATTCCTATCCTGAGACCCTTCCGATAGCAGAGATGTGATATCTCAATGCTTATACCAAACCTGATGACCCTTCCTATTGCATGAGATATGATATCCAACTCCTTCCCATTTCAATCCTGAGTTCCTTCCTATAACATGAGACGTGATATCCAACTCCTTCACATTCCAATCCTGAGACTCTTCCTATAGCATGATGTGTGATATCTCAATGCTTCTAATACCAAACCTGGGACCAGTCCTATAACATGAGATATGATATCCAAATCCTTCCCCTTCCAAACCTGAGACCCTTCCTTTAGCATGAGATGTGATATCCAAATCCTTCCCATTCCAATCCTGAAACCCTTCCTATAGCATGAGATGTGATATCTCAATGTTTCTAATAAAAAACCTGAGACCTTCCTATAGCAAGAGATGTGATATCCAAATCCTTCCCAGTCAAATCCTGAGACCATTCCTATAATGAGATATGATATCCAACTCTTTCCCATTCCAACCTGAGACCCTTCCTATAGCATGAGAAGGGATATCCAACTCCTTCCCATTCCAATCCTGAGACCCTTCCTATACCATGAGATGTGATATCTCAATGCTGCTAATACCAAACCTGGGACCCGTCCTATAACATGAGATATGATATCCAAATCCTTCCCCTTCCAAACCTGAGACCCTTCCTTTAGCATGAGATGTGATATCCAAATCCTTCCCATTCCAATCCTCAAACCCTTCCTATAGCATGAGATGTGATATCTCAATGTTTCTAATAAAAAACCCGAGACCCTTCCTATAGCAAGAGATGTAATATCCAAATCCTTCCCATTCCAATCTTGAGACACTTCCTATAACATGAGATGTGATATCCAACTCCTTCCCATTCCAACCTGAGATCCTTCCTATAGCATGAGAAGGGATATCCAACTCCTTCCCAATCCAATCCTGAGACCCTTCCGATAGCAGAGATGTGATATCTCAGTGCTTCTAATACGAAACCTGAGACCCGTCCTAAAACATGAGATGTGAGATACAAATCCTTCCCCTTCCAAACCTGAGACCTTTCCTTTAGCATGAGATGTGATATCCAACTCCTTCCCATTCCAAACCCGAGACCCTTCCTATAGCATGAGATTTTATATCTTAATGCTTCTAAAACCAAACCTGACAACCATCCTATAACATGTGAAATCCAAATCCTTCCCTTTCCAAACCTGAGACCCTTCCGATAGCATATGTGATATCTCAATGCTTCTAAAACCAAACATGAGAACCATCCTATAACATTAGATGTGAAATCCAGATCCTTCCGTTTCCAATCCTGAGACCGTTCCTATAGCTTGAGATGTGATATCAAACTCCTTCCCATTCCAATGCTGAGATAGCTTGAGATGTGATATCCAACTCCTTCCCATTCCAATCCTGAGACCCTTCCGATAGCATGAGATGTGATATCTCAATGCTTCTAATATCAAAACTGAGACCCTCCCTATAGTATGAGATGTGATATCTAAGTCCTTCCCATTCCTATCCTGAGACCCTTCCGAGAGCAGAGATGTGATATCTCAATGCTTATACCAAACCTGATGACCCTTCCTATGGCATGAGATGTGATATCCAACTGCTTCCCATTCCAATCCTGAGACCCTTCCTATAACATGAGATGTGATATCCAACTCCTTCCCATTCCAATCCTGAGACTCTTCCTGTAGCATGAGATGTGATATCTCAATGCTTCTAATACCAAACCTGGGACCAGTCATATAGCATGAGATATGATATCCAAATCCTTCCCCTTCCAAACCGGAGACCCTTCCTTTAGCATGAGATGTGATATCCAACTCCTTCCCATTCCAACCTGAGATCCTTCCTATAGCATGAGAAGGGATATCCAACTCCTTCCCAATCCAATCCTGAGACCCTTCCAATAGCAGAGATGTGATATCTCAATGCTTATACCAAACCTGAGACCCTTCCTATGGCATGAGTGTGATATCCAACTCCTTCCCATTCCAATCCTGAGACCCTTCCTATAGCATGAGATGTATCTCAATGCTTCTATTAAACCTGAGACTCTTGCTTTAGCATGAGATGTGATATCCAAATCCTTCACATTCCAATCCTGAGACCCTTCCGATAGCATGAGATGTGATATCTCAATGCTTCCTATATCAAAACTGAGACCCTCCCTATAGTATGAGATGTGATATCTAAGTCCTTCCCATTCCTATCCTGAGACCCTTCCGAGAGCAGAGATGTGATATCTCAATGCTTATACCAAACCTGATGACCCTTCCTATGGCATGAGATGTGATATCCAACTGCTTCCTATTCCAATCCTGAGACCCTTCCTATAACATGAGACGTGATATCCAACTCCTTCCCATTCCAATCCTGAACTCTTCCTATAACATGAGATGTGATATCCAACTCCTTCCCATTCCAACCTGAGACCCTTCCTATAGCATGAGATGGGATATCCAACTCCTTCCAAATCCAATCCTGATACCCTTCCATGAGATGTGATATCCCAATGCTTCTATAAAACCTGAGACCCATACCATGGCATGAGATGTGATATCAAACTCCCGTCCTATACCATGAGACTTGATATCTCAATGCTTCTAATACCAAACCTGAGACCGGTCCAATAACATGAGATGTGATATCCAAATCCTTCCCCTTCCAAACCTTAGACCCTTCCTTTATCATGAGATGTGATATCCAAGTCCTTCCCATGCCATTCCTGAGACCCTTCCTATAGCATGAGATGTGATATCTCAATGCTTCTAATACCAAACCTGAGACCCTTCCTATAACATGAGATGTGATATCCAAATCCTTACCCTTCCAAACCTTAGACCCTCCCTTTAGCATGAGATGTGATATCCAACTCCTTCCCATTCCAATCCTGAGACCCTTCTGATAGCATGAGATGTGACATCTCAATGCCTCTAATACCAAACCTGAGATCCTACCTCTAACATGAAATGTGATATCCAACTCCTTCCCCTTCCAACCCTGAGAGCCTTCCTATAGAATGAGATGTTATATCCAAGTCCTTCCCATTCCAATCCTGAGACCCTTCCTATAACATGAGATGTGATATCCAACTCCTTCCCATTCCAACCTTGGACCCTTCCTATAGCATGAGATGGGATATCCAACTCCTTCCAAATCCCATCCTGATACCCGTCCTATACCATGAGACTTGATATTTCAATGCTTCTAATACCAAACCTGAGACCGGTCCTATAACATGAGATGTGATATCCAAATCCTTCCCCTTCCAAACCTGAGACCCTTCCTATAGCAGAGATGTGATATCTCAATGCTTATACCAAACCTGTGACCCTTCATATGGCATGAGATGTCATATACAACTCCTTCCGATTCCAATCCTGAGACCCTTCCTATAGCATGAGATGGGATATCTCAATGCTTATACCAAACCTGAGACCCTTCCTATAGCATGAGATGTGATATTCAACTCCTTCCCATTCCAATCCTGAGACCCTTCATAGAGCATGAGATGTGATATCTCAATGCTTCTAATACCAAACCTGAGATCCTTCCTATAACATGAGGTGTAATATCAAACTCCTTCCCATTCCAAACCGTTGCTTCTATCAAACCTGAGACCCTTCCTTTAGCATGAGATGTGATATCCAACTCCTTCCCATTCCAATACTGAGACCCTTCCTATAACATGAGACGTGATATCCAACTCCTTCCCATTCCAAACCTTTGCTTCTATCAAACCTGAGACCCTTCCTTTAGCATGAGATGTGATATCCAACTCCTTCCCATTCCTATACTGAGACCCTTCCTATAACATGAGACGTGATATCCAACTCCTTCCCATTCCAAACCTTTGCTTCTATCAAACCTGAGACCCTTCCTTTAGCATGAGATGTGATATCCAACTCCTTCCCATTCCAATCCTGAGACCCTTCCTATAACATGAGACGTGATATCCAACTCCTTCCCATTCCAAACCTTTGCTTCTATCAAACCTGAGACCCTTTCTTTAGCATGAGATGTGATATCCAACTCCTTCCCATTCCTATACTGAGACCCTTCCTATAACATGAGACGTGATATCCAACTCCTTCCCATTCCAAACCTTTGCTTCTATCAAACCTGAGACCCTTCCTTTAGCATGAGATGTGATATCCAACTCCTTCCCATTCCAATCCTGAGACTCTTCCTATAGCATGAGATGTGATATCTCAATGCTTCTAAAACCAAACATGAGAACCATCCTATAACATGAGATGTGAAATCCAAATCATTCCCTTTCCAAACCAGAGACCCTTCCTATAGCTTCAGATGTGATATCAAACTCCTTCCCATTCAATGTGATATCCAACTCCTTCCCATTCCAATCCTGAGACCCTTCCTATACCTTGAGATGTGATATCTCAATGCTTCTAATAACAAACCTGAGACCTGTCCTAAAACATGAGATGTGAGATCCAAATCCTTCCCCTTCCAAACCTGAGACCTTTCCTTTAGCATGAGATGTCATATCCAACTCCTTCCCATTCCAAACCTGAGGCCCTTCCTATAGCATGAGATGTTATATCTTAATGCTTCTAAAACCAAACCTGAGAACCATCCTATAACATGTGAAATCCAAATCCTTCCCTTTCTAAACCGGAGACCCTTCCGATAGCATGAGATGTGATATCTCAATGCTTCGAAAACCAAACATGAGAACCATCCTATAACATGAGATGTGAAATCCAGATCCTTCCCTTTCCAAACCTGAGACCCTTCTTATAGCTTGAGATGTGATATCAAACTCCTTCCCATTCCAATCCTGAGATAGCTTGAGATGTGATATCCAACTCCTTCCCATTCCAATCCTGAGACCCTTCCTATACCATATGTGATATGTCAATGCTTCTAATACCAAACCTGAGACCCGTCCTAAAACATGAGGTGTGAGATCCTAATCCTTCCCCTTCCAAACCTGAGACCTTTCCTATAGCTTGAGATGTGATATCAAACCCCTTCCCATTCCAATCCTGAGATAGCTTGAGATGTGATATCCAACTCCATCCCATTCCTATACTGAGACCCTTCCTATAACATGAGACGTGATATCCAACTCCTTCCCATTCCAAACCTTTGCTTCTATCAAACCTGAGACCCTTCCTTTAGCATGAGATGTGATATCCAACTCCTTCCCATTCCTATACTGAGACCCTTCCTATAACATGAGACGTGATATCCAACTCCTTCCCATTCCAAACCTTTGCTTCTATCAAACCTGAGACCCTTCCTTTAGCATGAGATGTGATATCCAACTCCTTCCCATTCCAATCCTGAGACCCTTCCTATAGCTTCAGATGTGATATCAAACTACTTCACATTCAATGTGATATCCAACTCCTTCCCATTCCAATCCTGAGACCCTTCCTATACCTTGAGATGTGATATCTCAATGCTTCTAATACCAAACCTGAGACCCGTCCTAAAACATGAGATGTGAGATCCAAATCCTTCCCCTTCCAAACCTGAGACCTTTCCTTTAACATGAGATGTCATATCCAACTCCTTCCCATTCCAAACCTGAGGCCCTTCCTATAGCATGAGATGTTATATATTAATGCTTCTAAAACCAAACCTGAGAACCATCCTATAACATGTGAAATCCAAATCCTTCCCTTTCTAAACCTGAGACCCTTCCGATAGCATGAGATGTGATATCTCAATGCTTCGAAAACCAAACATGAGAACCATCCTATAACATGAGATGTGAAATCCAGATCCTTCCCTTTCCAAACCTGAGACCCTTCCTATAGCTTGAGGTGTGATATCAAACTCCTTCCCATTCCAATCCTGAGATAGCTTGAGATGTGATATCCAACTCCTTCCGATTCCAATCCTGAGACCCTTCCTATACCATGAGATGTGATATCTCAATGCTTCTAATACCAAACCTGAGACCCGTCCTAAAACATGAGATGTGAGATCCTAATCCTTCCCCTTCCAAACCTGAGACCTTTCCTATAGCTTGAGATGTGATATCAAACTCCTCCCATTCCAATCCTGAGATAGCTTGAGATGTGATGTCCAACTCCATCCCATTCCAATCCTGAGACCCTTCCGATAGCATGAGATATGATATCTCAATGCTTCTAATATCAAAACTGAGACCCTCCCTATAGTATGAGATGTGATATCTAAGTCCTTCCCATTCCTATCCTGAGACCCTTCCGATAGCAGAGATGTGATATCTCAATGCTTATACCAAACCTGATGACCCTTCCTATTGCATGAGATGTGATATCCAACTCCTTCCCATTTCAATTCTGAGTTCCTTCCTATAGCATGAGATGTGATATCTCAATGCTTCTAATACCAAACCTGGGACCAGTCCTATAACATGAGATATGATATCCAAATCCTTCCCCTTCCAAACCTGAGACCCTTCCTTTAGCATGAGATGTGATTTCCAAATCCTTCCCATTCCAATCCTGAAACCCTTCCTATAGCATGAGATGTGATATCTCAATGTTTCTAATAAAAAACCTGAGACCTTCCTATAGCAAGAGATGTGATATCCAAATCCTTCCCAGTCAAATCCTGAGACCCTTCCTATAATGAGATGTGATATCCAACTCTTTCCCATTCCAACCTGAGACCCTTCCTATAGCATGAGAAGGGATATCCAACTCCTTCCCATTCCAATCCTGAGACCCTTCCTATACCATGAGATGTGCTATCTCAATGCTGCTAATACCAAACCTGAGACCCTTCCAATAACATGAGATGTGATATCCAAGTCCTTCCCATACCATTCCTGAGACCCTTCCTTTAGCATGAGATGTGATATCCAACTCCTTCCCATTCCAATACTGAGACCCTTCCTATAACATGAGACGTGATATCCAACTCCTTCCCATTCCAAACCTTTGCTTCTATCAAACCTGAGACCCTTCCTTTAGCATGAGATGTGATATCCAACTCCTTCCCATTCCAATACTGAGACCCTTCCTATAACATGAGACGTGATATCCAACTCCTTCCCATTCCAAACCTTTGCTTCTATCAAACCTAAGACCCTTCCTTTAGCATGAGATGTGATATCCAACTCCTTCCCATTCCTATACTGAGACCCTTCCTATAACATGAGACGTGATATCCAACTCCTTCCCATTCCAAACCTTTGCTTCTATCAAACCTGAGACCCTTCCTTTAGCATGAGATGTGATATCCAACTCCTTCCCATTCCAATCCTGAGACTCTTCCTATAGCATGAGATGTGATATCTCAATGCTTCTAAAACCAAACATGAGAACCATCCTATAACATGAGATGTGAAATCCAAATCATTCCCTTTCCAAACCAGAGACCCTTCCTATAGCTTCAGATGTGATATCAAACTCCTTCCCATTCAATGTGATATCCAACTCCTTCCCATTCCAATCCTGAGACCCTTCCTATACCTTGAGATGTGATATCTCAATGCTTCTAATACCAAACCTGAGACCCGTCCTAAAACATGAGATGTGAGATCCAAATCCTTCCCCTTCCAAACCTGAGACCTTTCCTTTAGCATGAGATGGCATATCCAACTCCTTCCCATTCCAAACCTGAGGCCCTTCCTATAGCATGAGATGTTATATCTTAATGCTTCTAAAACCAAACCTGAGAACCATCCTATAACATGTGAAATCCAAATCCTTCCCTTTCTAAACCGGAGACCCTTACGATAGCATGAGATGTGATATCTCAATGCTTCGAAAACCAAACATGAGAACCATCCTATAACATGAGATGTGAAATCCAGATCCTTCCCTTTCCAAACCTGAGACCCTTCTTATAGCTTGAGATGTGATATCAAACTCCTTCCCTTTCCAATCCTGAGATAGCTTGAGATGTGATATCCAACTCCTTCCCATTCCAATCCTGAGACCCTTCCTATACCATATGTGATATGTCAATGCTTCTAATACCAAACCTGAGACCCGTCCTAAAACATGAGATGTGAGATCCTAATCCTTCCCCTTCCAAACCTAAGACCTTTCCTATAGCTTGAGATGTGATATCAAACCCCTTCCCATTCCAATCCTGAGATAGCTTGAGATGTGATATCCAACTCCATCCCATTCCAATCCTGAGACCCTTCCGATAGCATGAGATATGATATCTCAATGCTACTAATATCAAAACTGAGACCCTCCCTATAGTATGAGATGTGATATCTAAGGCCTTCCCATTCCTATCCTGAGACCCTTCCGATAGCAGAGATGTGATATCTCAATGCTTATACCAAACCTGATGACCCTTCCTATTGCATAAGATGTGATATCCAACTCCTTCCCATTCCAAACCTTTGCTTCTATCAAACCTGAGACCCTTCCTTTAGCATGAGATGTGATATCCAACTCCTTCCCATTCCTATACTGAGACCCTTCCTATAACATGAGACGTGATATCCAACTCCTTCCCATTCCAAACCTTTGCTTCTATCAAACCTGAGACCCTTCCTTTAGCATGAGATGTGATATCCAACTCCTTCCCATTCCAATCCTGAGACCCTTCCTATAGCTTCAGATGTGATATCAAACTCCTTCACATTCAATGTGATATCCAACTCCTTCCCATTCCAATCCTGAGACCCTTCCTATACCTTGAGATGTGATATCTCAATGCTTCTAATACCAAACCTGAGACCCGTCCTAAAACATGAGATGTGAGATCCAAATCCTTCCCCTTCCAAACCTGAGACCTTTCCTTTAACATGAGATGTCATATCCAACTCCTTCCCATTCCAAACCTGAGGCCCTTCCTATAGCATGAGATGTTATATCTTAATGCTTCTAAAACCAAACCTGAGAACCATCCTATAACATGTGAAATCCAAATCCTTCCCTTTCTAAACCGGAGACCCTTCCGATAGCATGAGATGTGATATCTCAATGCTTCGAAAACCAAACATGAGAACCATCCTATAACATGAGATGTGAAATCCAGATCCTTCCCTTTCCAAACCTGAGACCCTTCGTATAGCTTGAGATGTGATATCAAACTCCTTCCCATTCCAATCCCGAGATAGCTTGAGATGTGATATCCAACTCCTTCCCATTCCAATCCTGAGACCCTTCCTATACCATATGTGATATCTCAATGCTTCTAATACCAAACCTGAGACTCGTCCTTAAACATGAGATGTGAGATCCTAATCCTTCCCCTTCCAAACCTGAGACCTTTCCTATAGCTTGAGATGTGATATCAAACCCCTTCCCATTCCAATCCTGAGATAGCTTGAGATGTGATATCCAACTCCATCCCATTCCAATCCTGAGACCCTTCCGATAGCATGAGATATGATATCTCAATGCTACTATTATCAAAACTGAGACCCTCCCTATAGTATGAGATGTGATATCTAAGTCCTTCCCATTCCGATCCTGAGACCCTTCCGATAGCAGAGATGTGATATCTCAATGCTTATACCAAACCTGATGACCCTTTCTATTGCATGAGATGTGATATCCAACTCCTTCCCATTCCAATCCTGAGACTCTTCCTATAACATGAGATGTGATATCCAACTCCTTCCCATTCCAACCTGAGATCCTTCCTATAGCATGAGAAGGGATATCCAACTCCTTCCCAATCCAATCCTGAGACCCTTCCAATAGCAGAGATGTGATATCTCAATGCTTATACCAAACCTGAGACCCTTCCTATGGCATGAGTGTGATATCCAACTCCTTCCCATTCCAATCCTGAGACCCTTCCTATAGCATGAGATGTATCTCAATGCTTCTATTAAACCTGAGACTCTTGCTTTAGCATGAGATGTGATATCCAAATCCTTCACATTCCAATCCTGAGACCCTTCCGATAGCATGAGATGTGATATCTCAATGCTTCCTATATCAAAACTGAGACCCTCCCTATAGTATGAGATGTGATATCTAAGTCCTTCCCATTCCTATCCTGAGACCCTTCCGAGAGCAGAGATGTGATATCTCAATGCTTATACCAAACCTGATGACCCTTCCTATGGCATGAGATGTGATATCCAACTGCTTCCTATTCCAATCCTGAGACCCTTCCTATAACATGAGACGTGATATCCAACTCCTTCCCATTCCAATCCTGAACTCTTCCTATAACATGAGATGTGATATCCAACTCCTTCCCATTCCAACCTGAGACCCTTCCTATAGCATGAGATGGGATATCCAACTCCTTCCAAATCCAATCCTGATACCCTTCCATGAGATGTGATATCCCAATGCTTCTATAAAACCTGAGACCCATACCATGGCATGAGATGTGATATCAAACTCCCGTCCTATACCATGAGACTTGATATCTCAATGCTTCTAATACCAAACCTGAGACCGGTCCAATAACATGAGATGTGATATCCAAATCCTTCCCCTTCCAAACCTTAGACCCTTCCTTTATCATGAGATGTGATATCCAAGTCCTTCCCATGCCATTCCTGAGACCCTTCCTATAGCATGAGATGTGATATCTCAATGCTTCTAATACCAAACCTGAGACCCTTCCTATAACATGAGATGTGATATCCAAATCCTTACCCTTCCAAACCTTAGACCCTCCCTTTAGCATGAGATGTGATATCCAACTCCTTCCCATTCCAATCCTGAGACCCTTCTGATAGCATGAGATGTGACATCTCAATGCCTCTAATACCAAACCTGAGATCCTACCTCTAACATGAAATGTGATATCCAACTCCTTCCCCTTCCAACCCTGAGAGCCTTCCTATAGAATGAGATGTTATATCCAAGTCCTTCCCATTCCAATCCTGAGACCCTTCCTATAACATGAGATGTGATATCCAACTCCTTCCCATTCCAACCTTGGACCATTCCTATAGCATGAGATGGGATATCCAACTCCTTCCAAATCCAATCCTGATACCCGTCCTATACCATGAGACTTGATATTTCAATGCTTCTAATACCAAACCTGAGACCGGTCCTATAACATGAGATGTGATATCCAAATCCTTCCCCTTCCAAACCTGAGACCCTTCCTATAGCAGAGATGTGATATCTCAATGCTTATACCAAACCTGTGACCCTTCATATGGCATGAGATGTCATATACAACTCCTTCCGATTCCAATCCTGAGACCCTTCCTATAGCATGAGATGGGATATCTCAATGCTTATACCAAACCTGAGACCCTTCCTATAGCATGAGATGTGATATCCAACTCCTTCCCATTCCAATCCTGAGACCCTTCATAGAGCATGAGATGTGATATCTCAATGCTTCTAATACCAAACCTGAGATCCTTCCTATAACATGAGGTGTAATATCAAACTCCTTCCCATTCCAAACCTTTGCTTCTATCAAACCTGAGACCCTTCCTTTAGCATGAGATGTGATATCCAACTCCTTCCCATTCCAATACTGAGACCCTTCCTATAACATGAGACGTGATATCCAACTCCTTCCCATTCCAAACCTTTGCTTCTATCAAACCTGAGACCCTTCCTTTAGCATGAGATGTGATATCCAACTCCTTCCCATTCCTATACTGAGACCCTTCCTATAACATGAGACGTGATATCCAACTCCTTCCCATTCCAAACCTTTGCTTCTATCAAACCTGAGACCCTTCCTTTAGCATGAGATGTGATATCCAACTCCTTCCCATTCCAATCCTGAGACCCTTCCTATAACATGAGACGTGATATCCAACTCCTTCCCATTCCAAACCTTTGCTTCTATCAAACCTGAGACCCTTCCTTTAGCATGAGATGTGATATCCAACTCCTTCCCATTCCTATACTGAGACCCTTCCTATAACATGAGACGTGATATCCAACTCCTTCCCATTCCAAACCTTTGCTTCTATCAAACCTGAGACCCTTCCTTTAGCATGAGATGTGATATCCAACTCCTTCCCATTCCAATCCTGAGACTCTTCCTATAGCATGAGATGTGATATCTCAATGCTTCTAAAACCAAACATGAGAACCATCCTATAACATGAGATGTGAAATCCAAATCATTCCCTTTCCAAACCAGAGACCCTTCCTATAGCTTCAGATGTGATATCAAACTCCTTCCCATTCAATGTGATATCCAACTCCTTCCCATTCCAATCCTGAGACCCTTCCTATACCTTGAGATGTGATATCTCAATGCTTCTAATAACAAACCTGAGACCTGTCCTAAAACATGAGATGTGAGATCCAAATCCTTCCCCTTCCAAACCTGAGACCTTTCCTTTAGCATGAGATGTCATATCCAACTCCTTCCCATTCCAAACCTGAGGCCCTTCCTATAGCATGAGATGTTATATCTTAATGCTTCTAAAACCAAACCTGAGAACCATCCTATAACATGTGAAATCCAAATCCTTCCCTTTCTAAACCGGAGACCCTTCCGATAGCATGAGATGTGATATCTCAATGCTTCGAAAACCAAACATGAGAACCATCCTATAACATGAGATGTGAAATCCAGATCCTTCCCTTTCCAAACCTGAGACCCTTCTTATAGCTTGAGATGTGATATCAAACTCCTTCCCATTCCAATCCTGAGATAGCTTGAGATGTGATATCCAACTCCTTCCCATTCCAATCCTGAGACCCTTCCTATACCATATGTGATATCTCAATGCTTCTAATACCAAACCTGAGACCCGTCCTAAAACATGAGGTGTGAGATCCTAATCCTTCCCCTTCCAAACCTGAGACCTTTCCTATAGCTTGAGATGTGATATCAAACCCCTTCCCATTCCAATCCTGAGATAGCTTGAGATGTGATATCCAACTCCATCCCATTCCTATACTGAGACCCTTCCTATAACATGAGACGTGATATCCAACTCCTTCCCATTCCAAACCTTTGCTTCTATCAAACCTGAGACCCTTCCTTTAGCATGAGATGTGATATCCAACTCCTTCCCATTCCTATACTGAGACCCTTCCTATAACATGAGACGTGATATCCAACTCCTTCCCATTCCAAACCTTTGCTTCTATCAAACCTGAGACCCTTCCTTTAGCATGAGATGTGATATCCAACTCCTTCCCATTCCAATCCTGAGACCCTTCCTATAGCTTCAGATGTGATATCAAACTACTTCACATTCAATGTGATATCCAACTCCTTCCCATTCCAATCCTGAGACCCTTCCTATACCTTGAGATGTGATATCTCAATGCTTCTAATACCAAACCTGAGACCCGTCCTAAAACATGAGATGTGAGATCCAAATCCTTCCCCTTCCAAACCTGAGACCTTTCCTTTAACATGAGATGTCATATCCAACTCCTTCCCATTCCAAACCTGAGGCCCTTCCTATAGCATGAGATGTTATATATTAATGCTTCTAAAACCAAACCTGAGAACCATCCTATAACATGTGAAATCCAAATCCTTCCCTTTCTAAACCTGAGACCCTTCCGATAGCATGAGATGTGATATCTCAATGCTTCGAAAACCAAACATGAGAACCATCCTATAACATGAGATGTGAAATCCAGATCCTTCCCTTTCCAAACCTGAGACCCTTCCTATAGCTTGAGGTGTGATATCAAACTCCTTCCCATTCCAATCCTGAGATAGCTTGAGATGTGATATCCAACTCCTTCCGATTCCAATCCTGAGACCCTTCCTATACCATGAGATGTGATATCTCAATGCTTCTAATACCAAACCTGAGACCCGTCCTAAAACATGAGATGTGAGATCCTAATCCTTCCCCTTCCAAACCTGAGACCTTTCCTATAGCTTGAGATGTGATATCAAACTCCTCCCATTCCAATCCTGAGATAGCTTGAGATGTGATGTCCAACTCCATCCCATTCCAATCCTGAGACCCTTCCGATAGCATGAGATATGATATCTCAATGCTTCTAATATCAAAACTGAGACCCTCCCTATAGTATGAGATGTGATATCTAAGTCCTTCCCATTCCTATCCTGAGACCCTTCCGATAGCAGAGATGTGATATCTCAATGCTTATACCAAACCTGATGACCCTTCCTATTGCATGAGATGTGATATCCAACTCCTTCCCATTTCAATTCTGAGTTCCTTCCTATAGCATGAGATGTGATATCTCAATGCTTCTAATACCAAACCTGGGACCAGTCCTATAACATGAGATATGATATCCAAATCCTTCCCCTTCCAAACCTGAGACCCTTCCTTTAGCATGAGATGTGATTACCAAATCCTTCCCATTCCAATCCTGAAACCCTTCCTATAGCATGAGATGTGATATCTCAATGTTTCTAATAAAAAACCTGAGACCTTCCTATAGCAAGAGATGTGATATCCAAATCCTTCCCAGTCAAATCCTGAGACCCTTCCTATAATGAGATGTGATATCCAACTCTTTCCCATTCCAACCTGAGACCCTTCCTATAGCATGAGAAGGGATATCCAACTCCTTCCCATTCCAATCCTGAGACCCTTCCTATACCATGAGATGTGCTATCTCAATGCTGCTAATACCAAACCTGAGACCCTTCCAATAACATGAGATGTGATATCCAAGTCCTTCCCATACCATTCCTGAGACCCTTCCTTTAGCATGAGATGTGATATCCAACTCCTTCCCATTCCAATACTGAGACCCTTCCTATAACATGAGACGTGATATCCAACTCCTTCCCATTCCAAACCTTTGCTTCTATCAAACCTGAGACCCTTCCTTTAGCATGAGATGTGATATCCAACTCCTTCCCATTCCAATACTGAGACCCTTCCTATAACATGAGACGTGATATCCAACTCCTTCCCATTCCAAACCTTTGCTTCTATCAAACCTAAGACCCTTCCTTTAGCATGAGATGTGATATCCAACTCCTTCCCATTCCTATACTGAGACCCTTCCTATAACATGAGACGTGATATCCAACTCCTTCCCATTCCAAACCTTTGCTTCTATCAAACCTGAGACCCTTCCTTTAGCATGAGATGTGATATCCAACTCCTTCCCATTCCAATCCTGAGACTCTTCCTATAGCATGAGATGTGATATCTCAATGCTTCTAAAACCAAACATGAGAACCATCCTATAACATGAGATGTGAAATCCAAATCATTCCCTTTCCAAACCAGAGACCCTTCCTATAGCTTCAGATGTGATATCAAACTCCTTCCCATTCAATGTGATATCCAACTCCTTCCCATTCCAATCCTGAGACCCTTCCTATACCTTGAGATGTGATATCTCAATGCTTCTAATACCAAACCTGAGACCCGTCCTAAAACATGAGATGTGAGATCCAAATCCTTCCCCTTCCAAACCTGAGACCTTTCCTTTAGCATGAGATGGCATATCCAACTCCTTCCCATTCCAAACCTGAGGCCCTTCCTATAGCATGAGATGTTATATCTTAATGCTTCTAAAACCAAACCTGAGAACCATCCTATAACATGTGAAATCCAAATCCTTCCCTTTCTAAACCGGAGACCCTTACGATAGCATGAGATGTGATATCTCAATGCTTCGAAAACCAAACATGAGAACCATCCTATAACATGAGATGTGAAATCCAGATCCTTCCCTTTCCAAACCTGAGACCCTTCTTATAGCTTGAGATGTGATATCAAACTCCTTCCCTTTCCAATCCTGAGATAGCTTGAGATGTGATATCCAACTCCTTCCCATTCCAATCCTGAGACCCTTCCTATACCATATGTGATATGTCAATGCTTCTAATACCAAACCTGAGACCCGTCCTAAAACATGAGATGTGAGATCCTAATCCTTCCCCTTCCAAACCTAAGACCTTTCCTATAGCTTGAGATGTGATATCAAACCCCTTCCCATTCCAATCCTGAGATAGCTTGAGATGTGATATCCAACTCCATCCCATTCCAATCCTGAGACCCTTCCGATAGCATGAGATATGATATCTCAATGCTACTAATATCAAAACTGAGACCCTCCCTATAGTATGAGATGTGATATCTAAGGCCTTCCCATTCCTATCCTGAGACCCTTCCGATAGCAGAGATGTGATATCTCAATGCTTATACCAAACCTGATGACCCTTCCTATTGCATAAGATGTGATATCCAACTCCTTCCCATTCCAAACCTTTGCTTCTATCAAACCTGAGACCCTTCCTTTAGCATGAGATGTGATATCCAACTCCTTCCCATTCCTATACTGAGACCCTTCCTATAACATGAGACGTGATATCCAACTCCTTCCCATTCCAAACCTTTGCTTCTATCAAACCTGAGACCCTTCCTTTAGCATGAGATGTGATATCCAACTCCTTCCCATTCCAATCCTGAGACCCTTCCTATAGCTTCAGATGTGATATCAAACTCCTTCACATTCAATGTGATATCCAACTCCTTCCCATTCCAATCCTGAGACCCTTCCTATACCTTGAGATGTGATATCTCAATGCTTCTAATACCAAACCTGAGACCCGTCCTAAAACATGAGATGTGAGATCCAAATCCTTCCCCTTCCAAACCTGAGACCTTTCCTTTAACATGAGATGTCATATCCAACTCCTTCCCATTCCAAACCTGAGGCCCTTCCTATAGCATGAGATGTTATATCTTAATGCTTCTAAAACCAAACCTGAGAACCATCCTATAACATGTGAAATCCAAATCCTTCCCTTTCTAAACCGGAGACCCTTCCGATAGCATGAGATGTGATATCTCAATGCTTCGAAAACCAAACATGAGAACCATCCTATAACATGAGATGTGAAATCCAGATCCTTCCCTTTCCAAACCTGAGACCCTTCGTATAGCTTGAGATGTGATATCAAACTCCTTCCCATTCCAATCCTGAGATAGCTTGAGATGTGATATCCAACTCCTTCCCATTCCAATCCTGAGACCCTTCCTATACCATATGTGATATCTCAATGCTTCTAATACCAAACCTGAGACTCGTCCTTAAACATGAGATGTGAGATCCTAATCCTTCCCCTTCCAAACCTGAGACCTTTCCTATAGCTTGAGATGTGATATCAAACCCCTTCCCATTCCAATCCTGAGATAGCTTGAGATGTGATATCCAACTCCATCCCATTCCAATCCTGAGACCCTTCCGATAGCATGAGATATGATATCTCAATGCTACTATTATCAAAACTGAGACCCTCCCTATAGTATGAGATGTGATATCTAAGTCCTTCCCATTCCGATCCTGAGACCCTTCCGATAGCAGAGATGTGATATCTCAATGCTTATACCAAACCTGATGACCCTTTCTATTGCATGAGATTTGATATCCAACTCCTTCCCATTCCAATCCTGAGACTCTTCCTATAACATGAGATGTGATATCCAACTCCTTCCCATTCCAACCTGAGACCCTTCCTATAGCATGAGATGGGATATCCAACTCCTTCCAAATCCAATCCTGATACCCTTCCATGAGATGTGATATCCCAATGCTTCTACAAAACCTGAGACCCATACCATGGCATGAGATGTGATATCCAAATCCTTCCCCTTCCAAACCTTAGACCCTTCCTTTATCATGAGATGTGATATCCAATTCCTTCCCATGCCATTCCTGAGACCCTTCCTATAGCATGAGATGTGATATCTCAATGCTTCTAATACCAAACCTGAGACCCTTCCAATAACATGAGATGTGATATCCAAGTCCTTCCCATGCCATTCCTGAGACCCTTCCTTTAGCATGAGATGTGATATCCAACTCCTTCCCATTCCAATACTGAGACCCTTCCTATAACATGAGACGTGATATCCAACTCCTTCCCATTCCAAACCTTTGCTTCTATCAAACCTGAGACCCTTCCTTTAGCATGAGATTTGATATCCAACTCCTTCCCATTCCAATACTGAGACCCTTCCTATAACATGAGACGTGATATCCAACTCCTTCCCATTCCAAACCTTTGCTTCTATCAAACCTGAGACCCTTCCTTTAGCATGAGATGTGATATCCAACTCCTTCCCATTCCTATACTGAGACCCTTCCTATAACATGAGACGTGATATCCAACTCCTTCCCATTCCAAACCTTTGCTTCTATCAAACCTGAGACCCTTCCTTTAGCATGAGATGTGATATCCAACTCCTTTTCATTCCAATCCTGAGACTCTTCCTATAGCATGAGATGTGATATCTCAATGCTTCTAAAACCAAACATGAGAACCATCCTATAACATGAGATGTGAAATCCAAATCATTCCCTTTCCAAACCAGAGACCCTTCCTATAGCTTCAGATGTGATATCAAACTCCTTCCCATTCAATGTGATATCCAACTCCTTCCCATTCCAATCCTGAGACCCTTCCTATACCTTGAGATGTGATATCTCAATGCTTCTAATACCAAACCTGAGACCCGTCCTAAAACATGAGATGTGAGATCCAAATCCTTCCCCTTCCAAACCTGAGACCTTTCCTTTAGCATGAGATGTCATATCCAAATCCTTCCCATTCCAAACCTGAGGCCCTTCTTATAGCATGAGATGTTATATCTTAATGCTTCTAAAACCAAACCTGAGAACCATCCTATAACATGTGAAATACAAATCCTTCCCTTTCTAAACCGGAGACCCTTCCGATAGCATGAGATGTGATATCTCAATGCTTCGAAAACCAAACATGAGAACCATCCTATAACATGAGATGTGAAATCCAGAACCTTCCCTTTCCAAACCTGAGACCCTTCTTATAGCTTGAGATGTGATATCAAACTCCTTCCCATTCCAATCCTGAGATAGCTTGAGATGTGATATCCAACTCCTTCCCATTCCAATCCTGAGACCCTTCCTATACCATTTGTGATATCTCAATGCTTCTAATACCAAACCTGAGACCCGTCCTAAAACATGAGATGTGAGATCCTAATCCTTCCCCTTCCAAACCTGAGACCTTTCCTATAGCTTGAGATGTGATATCAAACCCCTTCCCATTCGAATCCTGAGATAGCTTGAGATGTGATATCCAACTCCATCCCATTCCAATCCTGAGACCCTTCCGATAGCATGAGATATGATATCTCAATGCTACTAATATCAAAACTGAGACCCTCCCTATAGTATGAGATGTGATAACTAAGTCCTTCCCATTCCTATCCTGAGACCCTTCCGATAGCAGAGATGTGATATCTCAATGCTTATACCAAACCTGATGACCCTTCCTATTGCATGAGATGTGATATCCAACTCCTTCCCATTCCAAACCTTTGCTTCTATCAAACCTGAGACCCTTCCTTTAGCATGAGATGTGATATCCAACTCCTTCCCATTCCTATACTGAGACCCTTCCTATAACATGAGACGTGATATCCAACTCCTTCCCATTCCAAACCTTTGCTTCTATCAAACCTGAGACCCTTCCTTTAGCATGAGATGTGATATCCAACTCCTTCCCATTCCAATCCTGAGACCCTTCCTATAGCTTCAGATGTGATATCAAACTACTTCACATTCAATGTGATATCCAACTCCTTCCCATTCCAATCCTGAGACCCTTCCTATACCTTGAGATGTGATATCTCAATGCTTCTAATACCAAACCTGAGACCCGTCCTAAAACATGAGATGTGAGATCCAAATCCTTCCCCTTCCAAACCTGAGACCTTTCCTTTAGCATGAGATGTCATATCCAACTCCTTCCCATTCCAAACCTGAGGCCCTTCCTATAGCATGAGATGTTATATATTAATGCTTCTAAAACCAAACCTGAGAACCATCCTATAACATGTGAAATCCAAATCCTTCCCTTTCTAAACCTGAGACCCTTCCGATAGCATGAGATGTGATATCTCAATGCTTCGAAAACCAAACATGAGAACCATCCTATAACATGAGATGTGAAATCCAGATCCTTCCCTTTCCAAACCTGAGACCCTTCCTATAGCTTGAGGTGTGATATCAAACTCCTTCCCATTCCAATCCTGAGATAGCTTGAGATGTGATATCCAACTCCTTCCGATTCCAATCCTGAGACCCTTCCTATACCATGAGATGTGATATCTCAATGCTTCTAATACCAAACCTGAGACCCGTCCTAAAACATGAGATGTGAGATCCTAATCCTTCCCCTTCCAAACCTGAGACCTTTCCTATAGCTTGAGATGTGATATCAAACTCCTTCCCATTCCAATCCTGAGATAGCTTGAGATGTGATGTCCAACTCCATCCCATTCCAATCCTGAGACCCTTCCGATAGCATGAGATATGATATCTCAATGCTTCTAATATCAAAACTGAGACCCTCCCTATAGTATGAGATGTGATATCTAAGTCCTTCCCATTCCTATCCTGAGACCCTTCCGATAGCAGAGATGTGATATCTCAATGCTTATATCAAACCTGATGACCCTTCCTATTGCATGAGATGTGATATCCAACTCCTTCCCATTTCAATCCTGAGTTCCTTCCTATAGCATGAGATGTGATATCTCAATGCTTCTAATACCAAACCTGGGACCAGTCCTATAACATGAGATATGATATCCAAATCCTTCCCCTTCCAAACCTGAGACCCTTCCTTTAGCATGAGATGTGATTTCCAAATCCTTCCCATTCCAATCCTGAAACCCTTCCTATAGCATGAGATGTGATATCTCAATGTTTCTAATAAAAAACCTGAGACCTTCCTATAGCAAGAGATGTGATATCCAAATCCTTCCCAGTCAAATCCTGAGACCCTTCCTATAATGAGATGTGATATCCAACTCTTTCCCATTCCAACCTGAGACCCTTCCTATAGCATGAGAAGGGATATCCAACTCCTTCCCATTCCAATCCTGAGACCCTTCCTATACCATGAGATGTGCTATCTCAATGCTGCTAATACCAAACCTGAGACACTTCCAATAACATGAGATGTGATATCCAAGTCCTTCCCATTCCAAACCTTTGCTTCTATCAAACCTGAGACCCTTCCTTTAGCATGAGATGTGATATCCAACTCCTTCCCATTCCTATACTGAGACCCTTCCTATAACATGAGACGTGATATCCAACTCCTTCCCATTCCAAACCTTTGCTTCTATCAAACCTGAGACCCTTCCTTTAGCATGAGATGTGATATCCAACTCCTTCCCATTCCAATCCTGAGACCCTTCCTATAGCTTCAGATGTGATATCAAACTACTTCACATT
Source organism: Ambystoma mexicanum (assembly GCF_040938575.1). NCBI lineage: Eukaryota > Metazoa > Chordata > Amphibia > Caudata > Ambystomatidae > Ambystoma > Ambystoma mexicanum. The sequence goes on from NW_027182366.1 coordinate 183,825, forward strand.
CAATGTGATATCCAACTCCTTCCCATTCCAATCCTGTGACCCTTCCTATACCTTAAGATGTGATATCTCAATGCTTCTAATACCAAACCTGAGACCCGTCCTAAAACATGAGATGTGAGATCCTAATCCTTCCCCTTCCAAACCTGAGACCTTTCCTATAGCTTGAGATGTGATATCAAACTCCTTCCCATTCCAATCCTGAGATAGCTTGAGATGTGATGTCCAACTCCATCCCATTCCAATCCTGAGACCCTTCCGATAGCATGAGATATGATATCTCAATGCTTCTAATATCAAAACTGAGACCCTCCATATAGTATGAGATGTGATATCTCAATGCTTATACCAAACCTGATGACCCTTCCTATTGCATGAGATGTGATATCCAACTCCTTCCCATTTCAATCCTGAGTTCCTTCCTATAGCATGAGATGTGATATCTCAATGCTTCTAATACCAAACCTGGGACCAGTCCTATAACATGAGATATGATATCCAAATCCTTCCCCTTCCAAACCTGAGACCCTTCCTTTAGCATGAGATGTGATTTCCAAATCCTTCCCATTCCAATCCTGAAACCCTTCCTATAGCATGAGATGTGATATCTCAATGTTTCTAATAAAAAACCTGAGACCTTCCTATAGCAAGAGATGTGATATCCAAATCCTTCCCAGTCAAATCCTGAGACCCTTCCTATAATGAGATGTGATATCCAACTCTTTCCCATTCCAACCTGAGACCCTTCCTATAGCATGAGAAGGGATATCCAACTCCTTCCCATTCCAATCCTGAGACCCTTCCTATACCATGAGATGTGCTATCTCAATGCTGCTAATACCAAACCTGAGACACTTCCAATAACATGAGATGTGATATCCAAGTCCTTCCCATGCCATTCCTGAGACCCTTCCTTTAGCATGAGATGTGATATCCAACTCCTTTCCATTCCAATACTGAGACCCTTCCTATAACATGAGACGTGATATCCAACTCCTTCCCATTCCAAACCTTTGCTTCTATCAAACCTGAGACCCTTCCTTTAGCATGAGATGTGATATCCAACTCCTTCCCATTCCAATACTGAGACCCTTCCTATAACATGAGACGTGATATCCAACTCCTTCCCATTCCAAACCTTTGCTTCTATCAAACCTGAGACCCTTCCTTTAGCATGAGATGTGATATCCAACTCCTTCCCATTCCTATACTGAGACCCTTCCTATAACATGAGACGTGATATCCAACTCCTTCCCATTCCAAACCTTTGCTTCTATCAAACCTGAGACCCTTCCTTTAGCATGAGATGTGATATCCAACTCCTTCCCATTCCAATCCTGAGACTCTTCCTATAGCATGAGATGTGATATCTCAATGCTTCTAAAACCAAACATGAGAACCATCCTATAACATGAGATGTGAAATCCAAATCATTCCCTTTCCAAACCAGAGACCCTTCCTATAGCTTCAGATGTGATATCAAACTCCTTCCCATTCAATGTGATATCCAACTCCTTCCCATTCCAATCCTGAGACCCTTCCTATACCTTGAGATGTGATATCTCAATGCTTCTAATACCAAACCTGAGACCCGTCCTAAAACATGAGATGTGAGATCCAAATCCTTCCCCTTCCAAACCTGAGACCTTTCCTTTAGCATGAGATGTCATATCCAACTCCTTCCCATTCCAAACCTGAGGCCCTTCCTATAGCATGAGATGTTATATCTTAATGCTTCTAAAACCAAACCTGAGAACCATCCTATAACATGTGAAATCCAAATCCTTCCCTTTCTAAACCGGAGACCCTTCCGATAGCATGAGATGTGATATCTCAATGCTTCGAAAACCAAACATGAGAACCATCCTATAACATGAGATGTGAAATCCAGATCCTTCCCTTTCCAAACCTGAGACCCTTCTTATAGCTTGAGATGTGATATCAAACTCCTTCCCATTCCAATCCTGAGACCCTTCCTATACCATATGTGATATCTCAATGCTTCTAATACCAAACCTGAGACCCGTCCTAAAATATGAGATGTGAGATCCTAATCCTTCCCCTTCCAAACCTGAGACCTTTCCTATAGCTTGAGATGTGATATCAAACCCCTTCCCATTCCAATCCTGAGATAGCTTGAGATGTGATATCCAACTCCATCCCATTCCAATCCTGAGACCCTTCCGATAGCATGAGATATGATATCTCAATGCTACTAATATCAAAACTGAGACCCTCCCTATAGTATGAGATGTGATATCTAAGGCCTTCCCATTCCTATCCTGAGACCCTTCCGATAGCAGAGATGTGATATCTCAATGCTTATACCAAACCTGATGACCCTTCCTATTGCATGAGATGTGATATCCAACTCCTTCCCATTCCAAACCTTTGCTTCTATCAAACCTGAGACCCTTCCTTTAGCATGAGATGTGATATCCAACTCCTTCCCATTCCTATACTGAGACCCTTCCTATAACATGAGACGTGATATCCAACTCCTTCCCATTCCAAACCTTTGCTTCTATCAAACCTGAGACCCTTCCTTTAGCATGAGATGTGATATCCAACTCCTTCCCATTCCAATCCTGAGACCCTTCCTATAGCTTCTGATGTGATATCAAACTCCTTCACATTCAATGTGATATCCAACTCCTTCCCATTCCAATCCTGAGACCCTTCCTATACCTTGGGATGTGATATCTCAATGCTTCTAATACCAAACCTGAGACCCGTCCTAAAACATGAGATGTGAGATCCAAATCCTTCCCCTTCCAAACCTGAGACCTTTCCTTTAACATGAGATGTCATATCCAACTCCTTCCCATTCCAAACCTGAGGCCCTTCCTATAGCATGAGATGTTATATCTTAATGCTTCTAAAACCAAACCTGAGAACCATCCTATAACATGTGAAATCCAAATCCTTCCCTTTCTAAACCGGAGACCCTTCCGATAGCATGAGATGTGATATCTCAATGCTTCGAAAACCAAACATGAGAACCATCCTATAACATGAGATGTGAAATCCAGATCCTTCCCTTTCCAAACCTGAGACCTTTCGTATAGCTTGAGATGTGATATCAAACTCCTTCCCATTCCAATCCTGAGATAGCTTGAGATGTGATATCCAACTCCTTCCCATTCCAATCCTGAGACGCTTCCTATACCATATGTGATATCTCAATGCTTCTAATACCAAACCTGGGACCAGTCCTATAACATGAGATATGATATCCAAATCCTTCCCCTTCCAAACCTGAGACCCTTCCTTTAGCATGAGATGTGATTTCCAAATCCTTCCCATTCCAATCCTGAAACCCTTCCTATAGCATGAGATGTGATATCTCAATGTTTCTAATAAAAAACCTGAGACCTTCCTATAGCAAGAGATGTGATATCCAAATCCTTCCCAGTCAAATCCTGAGACCCTTCCTATAATGAGATGTGATATCCAACTCTTTCCCATTCCAACCTGAGACCCTTCCTATAGCATGAGAAGGGATATCCAACTCCTTCCCATTCCAATCCTGAGACCCTTCCTATACCATGAGATGTGCTATCTCAATGCTGCTAATACCAAACCTGAGACACTTCCAATAACATGAGATGTGATATCCAAGTCCTTCCCATGCCATTCCTGAGACCCTTCCTTTAGCATGAGATGTGATATCCAACTCCTTTCCATTCCAATACTGAGACCCTTCCTATAACATGAGACGTGATATCCAACTCCTTCCCATTCCAAACCTTTGCTTCTATCAAACCTGAGACCCTTCCTTTAGCATGAGATGTGATATCCAACTCCTTCCCATTCCAATACTGAGACCCTTCCTATAACATGAGACGTGATATCCAACTCCTTCCCATTCCAAACCTTTGCTTCTATCAAACCTGAGACCCTTCCTTTAGCATGAGATGTGATAACCAACTCCTTCCCATTCCTATACTGAGACCCTTCCTATAACATGAGACGTGATATCCAACTCCTTCCCATTCCAAACCTTTGCTTCTTTCAAACCTGAGACCCTTCCTTTAGCATGAGATGTGATATCCAACTCCTTCCCATTCCAATCCTGAGACCCTTCCTATAGCTTCAGATGTGATATCAAACTCCTTCACATTCAATGTGATATCCAACTCCTTCCCATTCCAATCCTGAGACCCTTCCTATACCTTGAGATGTGATATCTCAATGCTTCTAATGCCAAACCTGAGACCCGTCCTAAAACATGAGATGTGAGATCCAAATCCTTCCCCTTCCAAACCTGAGACCTTTCCTTTAACATGAGATGTCATATCCAACTCCTTCCCATTCCAAACCTGAGGCCCTTCCTATAGCATGAGATGTTACATCTTAATGCTTCTAAAACCAAACCTGAGAACCATCCTATAACATGTGAAATCCAAATCCTTCCCTTTCTAAACCGGAGACCCTTCCGATAGCATGAGATGTGATATCTCAATGCTTCGAAAACCAAACATGAGAAACATCCTATAACATGAGATGTGCAATCCAGATCCTTCCCTTTCCAAACCTGAGACCTTTCCTATAGCTTGAGATGTGATATCAAACTCCTCCCATTCCAATCCTGAGATAGCTTGAGATGTGATGTCCAACTCCATCCCATTCCAATCCTGAGACCCTTCCGATAGCATGAGATATGATATCTCAATGCTTCTAATATCAAAACTGAGACCCTCCCTATAGTATGAGATGTGATATCTAAGTCCTTCCCATTCCTATCCTGAGACCCTTCCGATAGCAGAGATGTGATATCTCAATGCTTATACCAAACCTGATGACCCTTCCTATTGCATGAGATGTGATATCCAACTCCTTCCCATTTCAATTCTGAGTTCCTTCCTATAGCATGAGATGTGATATCTCAATGCTTCTAATACCAAACCTGGGACCAGTCCTATAACATGAGATATGATATCCAAATCCTTCCCCTTCCAAACCTGAGACCCTTCCTTTAGCATGAGATGTGATTTCCAAATCCTTCCCATTCCAATCCTGAAACCCTTCCTATAGCATGAGATGTGATATCCAACTCTTTCCCATTCCAACCTGAGACCCTTCCTATAGCATGAGAAGGGATATCCAACTCCTTCCCATTCCAATCCTGAGACCCTTCCTATACCATGAGATGTGCTATCTCAATGCTGCTAATACCAAACCTGAGACCCTTCCAATAACATGAGATGTGATATCCAAGTCCTTCCCATGCCATTCCTGAGACCCTTCCTTTAGCATGAGATGTGATATCCAACTCCTTCCCATTCCAATACTGAGACCCTTCCTATAACATGAGACGTGATATCCAACTCCTTCCCATTCCAAACCTTTGCTTCTATCAAACCTGAGACCCTTCCTTTAGCATGAGATGTGATATCCAACTCCTTCCCATTCCAATACTGAGACCCTTCCTATAACATGAGACGTGATATCCAACTCCTTCCCATTCCAAACCTTTGCTTCTATCAAACCTAAGACCCTTCCTTTAGCATGAGATGTGATATCCAACTCCTTCCCATTCCTATACTGAGACCCTTCCTATAACATGAGACGTGATATCCAACTCCTTCCCATTCCAAACCTTTGCTTCTATCAAACCTGAGACCCTTCCTTTAGCATGAGATGTGATATCCAACTCCTTCCCATTCCAATCCTGAGACTCTTCCTATAGCATGAGATGTGATATCTCAATGCTTCTAAAACCAAACATGAGAACCATCCTGTAACATGAGATGTGAAATCCAAATCATTCCCTTTCCAAACCAGAGACCCTTCCTATAGCTTCAGATGTGATATCAAACTCCTTCCCATTCAATGTGATATCCAACTCCTTCCCATTCCAATCCTGAGACCCTTCCTATACCTTAAGATGTGATATCTCAATGCTTCTAATACCAAACCTGAGACCCGTCCTAAAACATGAGATGTGAGATCCAAATCCTTCCCCTTCCAAACCTGAGACCTTTCCTTTAGCATGAGATGGCATTTCCAACTCCTTCCCATTCCAAACCTGAGGCCCTTCCTATAGCATGAGATGTTATATCTTAATGCTTCTAAAACCAAACCTGAGAACCATCCTATAACATGTGAAATCCAAATCCTTCCCTTTCTAAACCGGAGACCCTTACGATAGCATGAGATGTGATATCTCAATGCTTCGAAAACCAAACATGAGAACCATCCTATAACATGAGATGTGAAATCCAGATCCTTCCCTTTCCAAACCTGAGACCCTTCTTATAGCTTGAGATGTGATATCAAACTCCTTCCCTTTCCAATCCTGAGATAGCTTGAGATGTGATGTCCAACTCCTTCCCATTCCAATCCTGAGACCCTTCCTATACCATATGTGATATGTCAATGCTTCTAATACCAAACCTGAGACCCGTCCTAAAACATGAGATGTGAGATCCTAATCCTTCCCCTTCCAAACCTAAGACCTTTCCTATAGCTTGAGATGTGATATCAAACCCCTTCCCATTCCAATCCTGAGATAGCTTGAGATGTGATATCCAACTCCATCCCATTCCAATCCTGAGACCCTTCCGATAGCATGAGATATGATATCTCAATGCTACTAATATCAAAACTGAGACCCTCCCTATAGTATGAGATGTGATATCTAAGGCCTTCCCATTCCTATCCTGAGACCCTTCCGATAGCAGAGATGTGATATCTCAATGCTTATACCAAACCTGATGACCCTTCCTATTGCATAAGATGTGATATCCAACTCCTTCCCATTCCAAACCTTTGCTTCTATCAAACCTGAGACCCTTCCTTTAGCATGAGATGTGATATCCAACTCCTTCCCATTCCTATACTGAGACCCTTCCTATAACATGAGACGTGATATCCAACTCCTTCCCATTCCAAACCTTTGCTTCTATCAAACCTGAGACCCTTCCTTTAGCATGAGATGTGATATCCAACTCCTTCCCATTCCAATCCTGAGACCCTTCCTATAGCTTCAGATGTGATATCAAACTCCTTCACATTCAATGTGATATCCAACTCCTTCCCATTCCAATCCTGAGACCCTTCCTATACCTTGAGATGTGATATCTCAATGCTTCTAATACCAAACCTGAGACCCGTCCTAAAACATGAGATGTGAGATCCAAATCCTTCCCCTTCCAAACCTGAGACCTTTCCTTTAACATGAGATGTCATATCCAACTCCTTCCCATTCCAAACCTGAGGCCCTTCCTATAGCATGAGATGTTATATCTTAATGCTTCTAAAACCAAACCTGAGAACCATCCTATAACATGTGAAATCCAAATCCTTCCCTTTCTAAACCGGAGACCCTTCCGATAGCATGAGATGTGATATCTCAATGCTTCGAAAACCAAACATGAGAACCATCCTATAACATGAGATGTGAAATCCAGATCCTTCCCTTTCCAAACCTGAGACCCTTCGTATAGCTTGAGATGTGATATCAAACTCCTTCCCATTCCAATCCTGAGATAGCTTGAGATGTGATATCCAACTCCTTCCCATTCCAATCCTGAGACCCTTCCTATACCATATGTGATATCTCAATGCTTCTAATACCAAACCTGAGACTCGTCCTTAAACATGAGATGTGAGATCCTAATCCTTCCCCTTCCAAACCTGAGACCTTTCCTATAGCTTGAGATGTGATATCAAACCCCTTCCCATTCCAATCCTGAGATAGCTTGAGATGTGATATCCAACTCCATCCCATTCCAATCCTGAGACCCTTCCGATACCATGAGATATGATATCTCAATGCTACTAATATCAAAACTGAGACCCTCCCTATAGTATGAGATGTGATATCTAAGTCCTTCCCATTCCTATCCTGAGACCCTTCCGATAGCAGAGATGTGATATCTCAATGCTTATACCAAACCTGATGACCCTTCCTATTGCATGAGATGTGATATCCAACTCCTTCCCATTCCAATCCTGAGACTCTTCCTATAACATGAGATGTGATATCCAACTCCTTCCCATTCCAACCTGAGACCCTTCCTATAGCATGAGATGGGATATCCAACTCCTTCCAAATCCAATCCTGATACCCTTCCATGAGATGTGATATCCCAATGCTTCTACAAAACCTGAGACCCATACCATGGCATGAGATGTGATATCCAAATCCTTCCCCTTCCAAACCTTAGACCCTTCCTTTATCATGAGATGTGATATCCAAGTCCTTCCCATGCCATTCCTGAGACCCTTCCTATAGCATGAGATGTGATATCTCAATGCTTCTAATACCAAACCTGAGACCCTTCCAATAACATGAGATGTGATATCCAAGTCCTTCCCATGCCATTCCTGAGACCCTTCCTTTAGCATGAGATGTGATATCCAACTCCTTCCCATTCCAATACTGAGACCCTTCCTATAACATGAGACGTGATATCCATCTCCTTCCCATTCCAAACCTTTGCTTCTATCAAACCTGAGACCCTTCCTTTAGCATGAGATTTGATATCCAACTCCTTCCCATTCCAATACTGAGACCCTTCCTATAACATGAGACGTGATATCCAACTCCTTCCCATTCCAAACCTTTGCTTCTATCAAACCTGAGACCCTTCCTTTAGCATGAGATGTGATATCCAACTCCTTCCCATTCCTATACTGAGACCCTTCCTATAACATGAGACGTGATATCCAACTCCTTCCCATTCCAAACCTTTGCTTCTATCAAACCTGAGACCCTTCCTTTAGCATGAGATGTGATATCCAACTCCTTTTCATTCCAATCCTGAGACTCTTCCTATAGCATGAGATGTGATATCTCAATGCTTCTAAAACCAAACATGAGAACCATCCTATAACATGAGATGTGAAATCCAAATCATTCCCTTTCCAAACCAGAGACCCTTCCTATAGCTTCAGATGTGATATCAAACTCCTTCCCATTCAATGTGATATCCAACTCCTTCCCATTCCAATCCTGAGACCCTTCCTATACCTTGAGATGTGATATCTCAATGCTTCTAATACCAAACCTGAGACCCGTCCTAAAACATGAGATGTGAGATCCAAATCCTTCCCCTTCCAAACCTGAGACCTTTCCTTTAGCATGAGATGTCATATCCAAATCCTTCCCATTCCAAACCTGAGGCCCTTCTTATAGCATGAGATGTTATATCTTAATGCTTCTAAAACCAAACCTGAGAACCATCCTATAACATGTGAAATACAAATCCTTCCCTTTCTAAACCGGAGACCCTTCCGATAGCATGAGATGTGATATCTCAATGCTTCGAAAACCAAACATGAGAACCATCCTATAACATGAGATGTGAAATCCAGATCCTTCCCTTTCCAAACCTGAGACCCTTCTTATAGCTTGAGATGTGATATCAAACTCCTTCCCATTCCAATCCTGAGATAGCTTGAGATGTGATATCCAACTCCTTCCCATTCCAATCCTGAGACCCTTCCTATACCATATGTGATATCTCAATGCTTCTAATACCAAACCTGAGACCCGTCCTAAAACATGAGATGTGAGATCCTAATCCTTCCCCTTCCAAACCTGAGACCTTTCCTATAGCTTGAGATGTGATATCAAACCCCTTCCCATTCGAATCCTGAGATAGCTTGAGATGTGATATCCAACTCCATCCCATTCCAATCCTGAGACCCTTCCGATAGCATGAGATATGATATCTCAATGCTACTAATATCAAAACTGAGACCCTCCCTATAGTATGAGATGTGATAACTAAGTCCTTCCCATTCCTATCCTGAGACCCTTCCGATAGCAGAGATGTGATATCTTAATGCTTATACCAAACCTGATGACGCTTCCTATTGCATGAGATGTGATATCCAACTCCTTCCCATTCCAAACCTTTGCTTCTATCAAACCTGAGACCCTTCCTTTAGCATGAGATGTGATATCCAACTCCTTCCCATTCCTATACTGAGACCCTTCCTATAACATGAGACGTGATATCCAACTCCTTCCCATTCCAAACCTTTGCTTCTATCAAACCTGAGACCCTTCCTTTAGCATGAGATGTGATATCCAACTCCTTCCCATTCCAATCCTGAGACCCTTCCTATAGCTTCAGATGTGATATCAAACTACTTCACATTCAATGTGATATCCAACTCCTTCCCATTCCAATCCTGAGACCCTTCCTATACCTTGAGATGTGATATCTCAATGCTTCTAATATCAAACCTGAGACCCGTCCTAAAACATGAGATGTGAGATCCAAATCCTTCCCCTTCCAAACCTGAGACCTTTCCTTTAGCATGAGATGTCATATCCAACTCCTTCCCATTCCAAACCTGAGGCCCTTCCTATAGCATGAGATGTTATATATTAATGCTTCTAAAACCAAACCTGAGAACCATCCTATAACATGTGAAATCCAAATCCTTCCCTTTCTAAACCTGAGACCCTTCCGATAGCATGAGATGTGATATCTCAATGCTTCGAAAACCAAACATGAGAACCATCCTATAACATGAGATGTGAAATCCAGATCCTTCCCTTTCCAAACCTGAGACCCTTCCTATAGCTTGAGGTGTGATATCAAACTCCTTCCCATTCCAATCCTGAGATAGCTTGAGATGTGATATCCAACTCCTTCCGATTCCAATCCTGAGACCCTTCCTATACCATGAGATGTGATATCTCAATGCTTCTAATACCAAACCTGAGACCCGTCCTAAAACATGAGATGTGAGATCCTAATCCTTCCCCTTCCAAACCTGAGACCTTTCCTATAGCTTGAGATGTGATATCAAACTCCTTCCCATTCCAATCCTGAGATAGCTTGAGATGTGATGTCCAACTCCATCCCATTCCAATCCTGAGACCCTTCCGATAGCATGAGATATGATATCTCAATGCTTCTAATATCAAAACTGAGACCCTCCCTATAGTATGAGATGTGATATCTAAGTCCTTCCCATTCCTATCCTGAGACCCTTCCGATAGCAGAGATGTGATATCTCAATGCTTATACCAAACCTGATGACCCTTCCTATTGCATGAGATGTGATATCCAACTCCTTCCCATTTCAATCCTGAGTTCCTTCCTATAGCATGAGATGTGATATCTCAATGCTTCTAATACCAAACCTGGGACCAGTCCTATAACATGAGATATGATATCCAAATCCTTCCCCTTCCAAACCTGAGACCCTTCCTTTAGCATGAGATGTGATTTCCAAATCCTTCCCATTCCAATCCTGAAACCCTTCCTATAGCATGAGATGTGATATCTCAATGTTTCTAATAAAAAACCTGAGACCTTCCTATAGCAAGAGATGTGATATCCAAATCCTTCCCAGTCAAATCCTGAGACCCTTCCTATAATGAGATGTGATATCCAACTCTTTCCCATTCCAACCTGAGACCCTTCCTATAGCATGAGAAGGGATATCCAACTCCTTCCCATTCCAATCCTGAGACCCTTCCTATACCATGAGATGTGCTATCTCAATGCTGCTAATACCAAACCTGAGACACTTCCAATAACATGAGATGTGATATCCAAGTCCTTCCCATTCCAAACCTTTGCTTCTATCAAACCTGAGACCCTTCCTTTAGCATGAGATGTGATATCCAACTCCTTCCCATTCCTATACTGAGACCCTTCCTATAACATGAGACGTGATATCCAACTCCTTCCCATTCCAAACCTTTGCTTCTATCAAACCTGAGACCCTTCCTTTAGCATGAGATGTGATATCCAACTCCTTCCCATTCCAATCCTGAGACCCTTCCTATAGCTTCAGATGTGATATCAAACTACTTCACATTCAATGTGATATCCAACTCCTTCCCATTCCAATCCTGAGACCCTTCCTATACCTTGAGATGTGATATCTCAATGCTTCTAATACCAAACCTGAGACCCGTCCTAAAACATGAGATGTGAGATCCAAATCCTTCCCCTTCCAAACCTGAGACCTTTCCTTTAGCATGAGATGTCATATCCAACTCCTTCCCATTCCAAACCTGAGGCCCTTCCTATAGCATGAGATGTTATATATTAATGCTTCTAAAACCAAACCTGAGAACCATCCTATAACATGTGAAATCCAAATCCTTCCCTTTCTAAACCTGAGACCCTTCCGATAGCATGAGATGTGATATCTCAATGCTCCGAAAACCAAACATGAGAACCATCCTATAACATGAGATGTGAAATCCAGATCCTTCCCTTTCCAAACCTGAGACCCTTCCTATAGCTTGAGGTGTGATATCAAACTCCTTCCCATTCCAATCCTGAGATAGCTATGTGTGATATCCAACTCCTTCCGATTCCAATCCTGAGACCCTTCCTATACCATGAGATGTGATATCTCAATGCTTCTAATACCAAACCTGAGACCCGTCCTAAAACATGAGATGTGAGATCCTAATCCTTCCCCTTCCAAACCTGAGACCTTTCCTATAGCTTGAGATGTGATATCAAACTCCTTCCCATTCCAATCCTGAGATAGCTTGAGATGTGATGTCCAACTCCATCCCATTCCAATCCTGAGACCCTTCCGATAGCATGAGATATGATATCTCAATGCTTCTAATATCAAAACTGAGACCCTCCCTATAGTATGAGATGTGATATCTAAGTCCTTCCCATTCCTATCCTGAGACCCTTCCGATAGCAGAGATGTGATATCTCAATGCTTATACCAAACCTGATGACCCTTCCTATTGCATGAGATGTGATATCCAACTCCTTCCCATTTCAATCCTGAGTTCCTTCCTATAGCATGAGATGTGATATCTCAATGCTTCTAATACCAAACCTGGGACCAGTCCTATAACATGAGATATGATATCCAAATCCTTCCCCTTCCAAACCTGAGACCCTTCCTTTAGCATGAGATGTGATTTCCAAATCCTTCCCATTCCAATCCTGAAACCCTTCCTATAGCATGAGATGTGATATCTCAATGTTTCTAATAAAAAACCTGAGACCTTCCTATAGCAAGAGATGTGATATCCAAATCCTTCCCAGTCAAATCCTGAGACCCTTCCTATAATGAGATGTGATATCCAACTCTTTCCCATTCCAACCTGAGACCCTTCCTATAGCATGAGAAGGGATATCCAACTCCTTCCCATTCCAATCCTGAGACCCTTCCTATACCATGAGATGTGCTATCTCAATGCTGCTAATACCAAACCTGAGACACTTCCAATAACATGAGATGTGATATCCAAGTCCTTCCCATGCCATTCCTGAGACCCTTCCTTTAGCATGAGATGTGATATCCAACTCCTTTCCATTCCAATACTGAGACCCTTCCTATAACATGAGACGTGATATCCAACTCCTTCCCATTCCAAACCTTTGCTTCTATCAAACCTGAGACCCTTCCTTTAGCATGAGATGTGATATCCAACTCCTTCCCATTCCAATACTGAGACCCTTCCTATAACATGAGACGTGATATCCAACTCCTTCCCATTCCAAACCTTTGCTTCTATCAAACCTGAGACCCTTCCTTTAGCATGAGATGTGATATCCAACTCCTTCCCATTCCTATACTGAGACCCTTCCTATAACATGAGACGTGATATCCAACTCCTTCCCATTCCAAACCTTTGCTTCTATCAAACCTGAGACCTTTCCTTTAGCATGAGATGTGATATCCAACTCCTTCCCATTCCAATCCTGAGACTCTTCCTATAGCATGAGATGTGATATCTCAATGCTTCTAAAACCAAACATGAGAACCATCCTATAACATGAGATGTGAAATCCAAATCATTCCCTTTCCAAACCAGAGACCCTTCCTATAGCTTCAGATGTGATATCAAACTCCTTCCCATTCAATGTGATATCCAACTCCTTCCCATTCCAATCCTGAGACCCTTCCTATACCTTGAGATGTGATATCTCAATGCTTCTAATACCAAACCTGAGACCCGTCCTAAAACATGAGATGTGAGATCCTAATCCTTCCCCTTCCAAACCTGAGACCTTTCCTTTAGCATGAGATGTCATATCCAACTCCTTCCCATTCCAAACCTGAGGCCCTTCCTATAGCATGAGATGTTATATCTTAATGCTTCTAAAACCAAACCTGAGAACCATCCTATAACATGTGAAATCCAAATCCTTCCCTTTCTAAACCGGAGACCCTTCCGATAGCATGAGATGTGATATCTCAATGCTTCGAAAACCAAACATGAGAACCATCCTATAACATGAGATGTGAAATCCAGATCCTTCCCTTTCCAAACCTGAGACCCTTCTTATAGCTTGAGATGTGATATCAAACTCCTTCCCATTCCAATCCTGAGATAGCTTGAGATGTGATATCCAACTCCTTCCCATTCCAATCCTGAGACCCTTCCTATACCATATGTGATATCTCAATGCTTCTAATACCAAACCTGAGACCCGTCCTAAAACATGAGATGTGAGATCCTAATCCTTCCCCTTCCAAACCTGAGACCTTTCCTATAGCTTGAGATGTGATATCAAACCCCTTCCCATTCCAATCCTGAGATAGCTTGAGATGTGATATCCAACTCCATCCCATTCCAATCCTGAGACCCTTACGATAGCATGAGATATGATATCTCAATGCTACTAATATCAAAACTGAGACCCTCCCTATAGTATGAGATGTGATATCTAAGTCCTTCCCATTCCTATCCTGAGACCCTTCCGATAGCAGAGATGTGATATCTCAATGCTTATACCAAACCTGATGACCCTTCCTATTGCATGAGATGTGATATCCAACTCCTTCCCATTCCAAACCTTTGCTTCTATCAAACCTGAGACCCTTCCTTTAGCATGAGATGTGATATCCAACTCCTTCCCATTCCTATACTGAGACCTTCCTATAACATGAGACGTGATATCCAACTCCTTCCCATTCCAAACCTTTGCTTCTATCAAACCTGAGACCCTTCCTTTAGCATGAGATGTGATATCCAACTCCTTCCCATTCCAATCCTGAGACCCTTCCTATAGCTTCAGATGTGATATCAAACTCCTTCACATTCAATGTGATATCCAACTCCTTCCCATTCCAATCCTGAGACCCTTCCTATACCTTGAGATGTGATATCTCAATGCTTCTAATGCCAAACCTGAGACCCGTCCTAAAACATGAGATGTGAGATCCAAATCCTTCCCCTTCCAAACCTGAGACCTTTCCTTTAACATGAGATGTCATATCCAACTCCTTCCCATTCCAAACCTGAGGCCCTTCCTATAGCATGAGATGTTACATCTTAATGCTTCTAAAACCAAACCTGAGAACCATCCTATAACATGTGAAATCCAAATCCTTCCCTTTCTAAACCGGAGACCCTTCCGATAGCATGAGATGTGATATCTCAATGCTTCGAAAACCAAACATGAGAAACATCCTATAACATGAGATGTGCAATCCAGATCCTTCCCTTTCCAAACCTGAGACCCTTCGTATAGCTTGAGATGTGATATCAAACTCCTTCCCATTCGAATCCTGAGATAGCTTGAGATGTGATATCCAACTCCTTCCCATTCCAATCCTGAGACCCTTCCTATACCATATGTGATATCTCAATGCTTCTAATACCAAACATGAGACCCGTCCTTAAACATGAGATGTGAGATCCTAATCCTTCCCCTTCCAAACCTGAGACCTTTCCTATAGCTTGAGATGTGATATCAAACCCCTTCCCATTCCAATCCTGAGATAGCTTGAGATGTGATATCCAACTCCATCCCATTCCAATCCTGAGACCCTTCCGATAGCATGATATGATATCTCAATGCTACTAATATCAAAACTGAGACCCTCCCTATAGTATGAGATGTGATATCTAAGTCCTTCCCATTCCTATCCTGAGACCCTTCCGATAGCAGATATGTGATATCTCAATGCTTATACCAAACCTGATGACCCTTCCTATTGCATCAGATGTGATATCCAACTCCTTCCCATTCCAATCCTGAGACTCTTCCTATAACATGAGATGTGATATCCAACTCCTTCCCATTCCAACCTGAGACCCTTCCTATAGCATGAGATGGGATATCCAACTCCTTCCAAATCCAATCCTGATACCCTTCCATGAGATGTGATATCCCAATGCTTCTACAAAACCTGAGACCCATACCATGGCATGAGATGTGATATCCAAATCCTTCCCCTTCCAAACCTTAGACCCTTCCTTTATCATGAGATGTGATATCCAAGTCCTTCCCATGCCATTCCTGAGACTCTTCCTATAGCATGAGATGTGATATCTCAATGCTTCTAATACCAAACCTGAGACCCTTCCAATAACATGAGATGTGATATCCAAGTCCTTCCCATGCCATTCCTGAGACCCGTCCTTTAGCATGAGATGTGATATCCAACTCCTTCCCATTCCAATACTGAGACCCTTCCTATAACATGAGACGTGATATCCAACTCCTTCCCATTCCAAACCTTTGCTTCTATCAAACCTGAGACCCTTCCTTTAGCATGAGATGTGATATCCAACTCCTTCCCATTCCTATACTGAGACCCTTCCTATAACATGAGACGTGATATCCAACTCCTTCCCATTCCAAACCTTTGCTTCTATCAAACCTGAGACCCTTCCTTTAGCATGAGATGTGATATCCAACTCCTTCCCATTCCAATCCTGAGACTCTTCCTATAGCATGAGATGTGAAATCCAAATCATTCCCTTTCCAAACCAGAGACCCTTCCTATAGCTTCAGATGTGATATCAAACTCCTTCCCATTCAATGTGATATCCAACTCCTTCCCATTCCCATCCTGAGACCCTTCCTATACCTTGAGATGTGATATCTCAATGCTTCTAATACCAAAGCTGAGACCCGTCCTAAAACATGAGATGTGAGATCCAAATCCTTCCCCTTCCAAACCTGAGACCTTTCCTTTAGCATGAGATGTCATATCCAACTCCTTCCCATTCCAAACCTGAGGCCCTTCCTATAGCATGAGATGTTATATCTTAATGCTTCTAAAACCAAACCTGAGAACCATCCTATAACATGTGAAATCCAAATCCTTCCCTTTCTAAACCGGAGACCCTTCCGATAGCATGAGATGTGATATCTCAATGCTTCGAAAACCAAACATGAGAACCATCCTATAACATGAGATGTGAAATCCAGATCCTTCCCTTTCCAAACCTGAGACCCTTCTTATAGCTTGAGATGTGATATCAAACTCCTTCCCATTCCAATCCTGAGATAGCTTGAGATGTGATATCCAACTCCTTCCCATTCCAATCCTGAGACCCTTCCTATACCATATGTGATATCTCAATGCTTCTAATACCAAACCTGAGACCCGTCCTAAAACATGAGATGTGAGATCCTAATCCTTCCCCTTCCAAACCTGAGACCTTTCCTATAGCTTGAGATGTGATATCAAACTCCTTCCCATTCCAATCCTGAGATAGCTTGAGATGTGATATCCAACTCCATCCCATTCCAATCCTGAGACCCTTCCGATAGCATGAGATATGATATCTCAATGCTACTAATATCAAAACTGAGACCCTCCCTATAGTATGAGATGTGATATCTAAGTCCTTCCCATTCCTATCCTGAGACCCTTCCGATAGCAGAGATGTGATATCTCAATGCTTATACCAAACCTGATGACCCTTCCTATTGCATGAGATGTGATATCCAACTCCTTCCCATTCCAAACCTTTGCTTTTAATAAACCTGAGACCCTTCCTTTAGCATGAGATGTGATATCCAACTCCTTCCCATTCCTATACTGAGACCCTTCCTATAACATGAGACGTGATATCCAACTCCTTCCCATTCCAAACCTTTGCTTCTATCAAACCTGAGACCCTTCCTTTAGCATGAGATGTGATATCCAACTCCTTCCCATTCCAATCCTGAGACTCTTCCTATATCTTCAGATGTGATATCAAACTCCTTCACATTCAATGTGATATCCAACTCATTCCCATTCCAATCCTGAGACCCTTCCTATACCTTGAGATGTGATATCTCAATGCTTCTAATACCAAACCTGAGACTCGTCCTAAAACATGAGATGTGAGATCCAAATCCTTCCCCTTCCAAACCTGAGACCTTTCCTTTAACATGAGATGTCATATCCAACTCCTTCCCATTCCAAACCTGAGGCCCTTCCTATAGTATGAGATGTGATATCTAAGTCCTTCCCATTCCTATCCTGAGACCCTTCCGATAGCAGAGATGTGATATCTCAATGCTTATACCAAACCTGATGACCCTTCCTATTGCATGAGATGTGATATCCAACTCCTTCCCATTCCAAACCTTTGCTTCTATCAAACCTGAGACCCTTCCTTTAGCATGAGATGTGATATCCAATTCCTTCCCATTCCTATACTGAGACCCTTCCTATAACATGAGACGTGATATCCAACTCCTTCCCATTCCAAACCTTTGCTTCTATCAAACCTTCCTTTAGCATGAGATGTGATATCCAACTCCTTCCCATTCCAATCCTGAGACTCTTCCTATATCTTCAGATGTGATATCAAACTCCTTCACATTCAATGTGATATCCAACTCCTTCCCATTCCAATCCTGAGACCCTTCCTATACCTTGAGATGTGATATCTCAATGCTTCTAATACCAAACCTGAGACCCGTCCTAAAACATGAGATGTGAGATCCAAATCCTTCCCCTTCCAAACCTGAGACCTTTCCTTTAACATGAGATGTCATATCCAACTCCTTCCCATTCCAAACCTGAGATGTGATATCTCAATGCTTCTAATACCAAACCTGAGACCCGTCCTAAAACATGAGATGTGAGATCCAAATCCTTCCCCTTCCAAACCTGAGACCTTTCCTTTAACATGAGATGTCATATCCAACTCCTTCCCATTCCAAACCTGAGGCCCTTCCTATAGCATGAGATGTTATATATTAATGCTTCTAAAACCAAACCTGAGAACCATCCTATAACATGTGAAATCCAAATCCTTCCCTTTCTAAACCTGAGACCCTTCCGATAGCATGAGATGTGATATCTCAATGCTTCGAAAACCAAACATGAGAACCATCCAATAACATGAGATGTGAAATCCAGATCCTTCCCTTTCCAAACCTGAGACCCTTCCTATAGCTTGAGGTGTGATATCAAACTCCTTCCCATTCCAATCCTGAGATAGCTTGAGATGTGATATCCAACTCCTTCCGATTCCAATCCTGAGACCCTTCCTATACCATGAGATGTGATATCTCAATGCTTCTAATACCAAACCTGAGACCCGTCCTAAAACATGAGATGTGAGATCCTAATCCTTCCCCTTCCAAACCTGAGACCTTTCCTATAGCTTGAGATGTGATATCAAACTCCTTCCCATTCCAATCCTGAGATAGCTTGAGATGTGATATCCAACTCCATCCCATTCCAATCCTGAGACCCTTCCGATAGCATGAGATATGATATCTCAATGCTTCTAATATCAAAACTGAGACCCTCCCTATAGTATGAGATGTGATATCTAAGTCCTTCCCATTCCTATCCTGAGACCCCTCCGATAGCAAAGATGTGATATCTCAATGCTTATACCAAACCTGATGACCCTTCCTATTGCATGAGATGTGATTTCCAACTCCTTCCCATTTCAATCCTGAGTTCCTTCCTATAGCATGAGATGTGATATCTCAATGCTTCTAATACCAAACCTGGGACCAGTCCTATAACATGAGATATGATATCCAAATCCTTCCCCTTCCAAACCTGAGACCCTTCCTTTAGCATGAGATGTGATTTCCAAATCCTTCCCATTCCAATCCTGAAACCCTTCCTATAGCATGAGATGTGATATCTCAATGTTTCTAATAAAAAACTTGAGACCTTCCTATAGCAAGAGATGTGATATCCAAATCCTTCCCAGTCAAATCCTGAGACCCTTCCTATAATGAGATGTGATATCCAACTCTTTCCCATTCCAACCTGAGACCCTTCCTATAGCATGAGAAGGGATATCCAACTCCTTCCCATTCCAATCCTGAGACCCTTCCTATACCATGAGATGTGCTATCTCAATGCTGCTAATACCAAACCTGAGACACTTCCAATAACATGAGATGTGATATCCAAGTCCTTCCCATGCCATTCCTGAGACCCTTCCTTTAGCATGAGATGTGATATCCAACTCCTACCCATTCCAATACTGAGACCCTTCCTATAACATGAGACGTGATATCCAACTCCTTCCCATTCCAAACCTTTGCTTCTATCAAACCTGAGACCCTTCCTTTAGCATGAGATGTGATATCCAACTCCTTCCCATTCCAATACTGAGACCCTTCCTATAACATGAGACGTGATATCCAACTCCTTCCCATTCCAAACCTTTGCTTCTATCAAACCTGAGACCCTTCCTTTAGCATGAGATGTGATATCCAACTCCTTCCCATTCCTATACTGAGACCCTTCGTATAACATGAGACGTGATATCCAACTCCTTCCCATTCCAATCCTGAGACTCTTCCTATAGCATGAGATGTGATATCTCAATGCTTCTAAAACCAAACATGAGAACCATCCTATAACATGAGATGTGAAATCCAAATCATTCCCTTTCCAAACCAGAGACCCTTCCTATAGCTTCAGATGTGATATCAAACTCCTTCCCATTCAATGTGATATCCAACTCCTTCCCATTCCAATCCTGAGACCCTTCCTATACCTTGAGATGTGATATCTCAATGCTTCTAATACCAAACCTGAGACCCGTCCTAAAACATGAGATGTGAGATCCAAATACTTCCCCTTCCAAACCTGAGACCTTTCCTTTAGCATGAGATGTCATATCCAACTCCTTCCCATTCCAAACCTGAGGCCCTTCCTATAGCATGAGATGTTATATCTTAATGCTTCTAAAACCAAACCTGAGAACCATCCTATAACATGTGAAATCCAAATCCTTCCCTTTCTAAACCGGAGACCCTTCCGATAGCATGAGATGTGATATCTCAATGCTTCGAAAACCAAACATGAGAACCATCCTATAACATGAGATGTGAAATCCAGATCCTTCCCTTTCCAAACCTGAGACCCTTCTTATAGCTTGAGATGTGATATCAAACTCCTTCCCATTCCAATCCTGAGATAGTTTGAGATGTGATATCCAACTCCTTCCCATTCCAATCCTGAGACCCTTCCTATACCATATGTGATATCTCAATGCTTCTAATACCAAACCTGAGACCCGTCCTAAAACATGAGATGTGAGATCCTAATCCTTCCCCTTCCAAACCTGAGACCTTTCCTATAGCTTGAGATGTGATATCAAACTCCTTCCCATTCCAATCCTGAGATAGCTTGAGATGTGATATCCAACTCCATCCCATTCCAATCCTGAGACCCTTCCGATAGCATGAGATATGATATCTCAATGCTACTAATATCAAAACTGAGACCCTCCCTATAGTATAAGATGTGATATCTAAGTCCTTCCCATTCCTATCCTGAGACCCTTCCGATAGCAGAGATGTGATATCTCAATGCTTATACCAAACCTGATGACCCTTCCTATTGCATGAGATGTGATATCCAACTCCTTCCCATTCCAAACCTTTGCTTTTAATAAACCTGAGACCCTTCCTTTAGCATGAGATGTGATATCCAACTCCTTCCCATTCCTATACTGAGACCCTTCCTATAACATGAGACGTGATATCCAACTCCTTCCCATTCCAAACCTTTGCTTCTATCAAACCTGAGACCCTTCCTTTAGCATGAGATGTGATATCCAACTCCTTCCCATTCCAATCCTGAGACTCTTCCTATATCTTCAGATGTGATATCAAACTCCTTCACATTCAATGTGATATCCAACTCATTCCCATTCCAATCCTGAGACCCTTCCTATACCTTGAGATGTGATATCTCAATGCTTCTAATACCAAACCTGAGACCCGTCCTAAAACATGAGATGTGAGATCCAAATCCTTCCCCTTCCAAACCTGAGACCTTTCCTTTAACATGAGATGTCATATCCAACTCCTTCCCATTCCAAACCTGAGGCCCTTCCTATAGTATGAGATGTGATATCTAAGTCCTTCCCATTCCTATCCTGAGACCCTTCCGATAGCAGAGATGTGATATCTCAATGCTTATACCAAACCTGATGACCCTTCCTATTGCATGAGATGTGATATCCAACTCCTTCCCATTCCAAACCTTTGCTTCTATCAAACCTGAGACCCTTCCTTTAGCATGAGATGTGATATCCAATTCCTTCCCATTCCTATACTGAGACCCTTCCTATAACATGAGACGTGATATCCAACTCCTTCCCATTCCAAACCTTTGCTTCTATCAAACCTTCCTTTAGCATGAGATGTGATATCCAACTCCTTCCCATTCCAATCCTGAGACTCTTCCTATATCTTCAGATGTGATATCAAACTCCTTCACATTCAATGTGATATCCAACTCCTTCCCATTCCAATCCTGAGACCCTTCCTATACCTTGAGATGTGATATCTCAATGCTTCTAATACCAAACCTGAGACCCGTCCTAAAACATGAGATGTGAGATCCAAATCCTTCCCCTTCCAAACCTGAGACCTTTCCTTTAACATGAGATGTCATATCCAACTCCTTCCCATTCCAAACCTGAGATGTGATATCTCAATGCTTCTAATACCAAACCTGAGACCCGTCCTAAAACATGAGATGTGAGATCCAAATCCTTCCCCTTCCAAACCTGAGACCTTTCCTTTAACATGAGATGTCATATCCAACTCCTTCCCATTCCAAACCTGAGGCCCTTCCTATAGCATGAGATGTTATATATTAATGCTTCTAAAACCAAACCTGAGAACCATCCTATAACATGTGAAATCCAAATCCTTCCCTTTCTAAACCTGAGACCCTTCCGATAGCATGAGATGTGATATCTCAATGCTTCGAAAACCAAACATGAGAACCATCCAATAACATGAGATGTGAAATCCAGATCCTTCCCTTTCCAAACCTGAGACCCTTCCTATAGCTTGAGGTGTGATATCAAACTCCTTCCCATTCCAATCCTGAGATAGCTTGAGATGTGATATCCAACTCCTTCCGATTCCAATCCTGAGACCCTTCCTATACCATGAGATGTGATATCTCAATGCTTCTAATACCAAACCTGAGACCCGTCCTAAAACATGAGATGTGAGATCCTACTCCTTCCCCTTCCAAACCTGAGACCTTTCCTATAGCTTGAGATGTGATATCAAACTCCTTCCCATTCCAATCCTGAGATAGCTTGAGATGTGATATCCAACTCCATCCCATTCCAATCCTGAGACCCTTCCGATAGCATGAGATATGATATCTCAATGCTTCTAATATCAAAACTGAGACCCTCCCTATAGTATGAGATGTGATATCTAAGTCCTTCCCATTCCTATCCTGAGACCCCTCCGATAGCAAAGATGTGATATCTCAATGCTTATACCAAACCTGATGACCCTTCCTATTGCATGAGATGTGATTTCCAACTCCTTCCCATTTCAATCCTGAGTTCCTTCCTATAGCATGAGATGTGATATCTCAATGCTTCTAATACCAAACCTGGGACCAGTCCTATAACATGAGATATGATATCCAAATCCTTCCCCTTCCAAACCTGAGACCCTTCCTTTAGCATGAGATGTGATTTCCAAATCCTTCCCATTCCAATCCTGAAACCCTTCCTATAGCATGAGATGTGATATCTCAATGTTTCTAATAAAAAACCTGAGACCTTCCTATAGCAAGAGATGTGATATCCAAATCCTTCCCAGTCAAATCCTGAGACCCTTCCTATAATGAGATGTGATATCCAACTCTTTCCCATTCCAACCTGAGACCCTTCCTATAGCATGAGAAGGGATATCCAACTCCTTCCCATTCCAATCCTGAGACCCTTCCTATACCATGAGATGTGCTATCTCAATGCTGCTAATACCAAACCTGAGACCCTTCCAATAACATGAGATGTGATATCCAAGTCCTTCCCATGCCATTCCTGAGACCCTTCCTTTAGCATGAGATGTGATATCCAACTCCTACCCATTCCAATACTGAGACCCTTCCTATAACATGAGACGTGATATCCAACTCCTTCCCATTCCAAACCTTTGCTTCTATCAAACCTGAGACCCTTCCTTTAGCATGAGATGTGATATCCAACTCCTTCCCATTCCAATACTGAGACCCTTCCTATAACATGAGACGTGATATCCAACTCCTTCCCATTCCAAACCTTTGCTTCTATCAAACCTGAGACCCTTCCTTTAGCATGAGATGTGATATCCAACTCCTTCCCATTCCTATACTGAGACCCTTCCTATAACATGAGACGTGATATCCAACTCCTTCCCATTCCAATCCTGAGACTCTTCCTATAGCATGAGATGTGATATCTCAATGCTTCTAAAACCAAACATGAGAACCATCCTATAACATGAGATGTGAAATCCAAATCATTCCCTTTCCAAACCAGAGACCCTTCCTATAGCTTCAGATGTGATATCAAACTCCTTCCCATTCAATGTGATATCCAACTCCTTCCCATTCCAATCCTGAGACCCTTCCTATACCTTGAGATGTGATATCTCAATGCTTCTAATACCAAACCTGAGACCCGTCCTAAAACATGAGATGTGAGATCCAAATACTTCCCCTTCCAAACCTGAGACCTTTCCTTTAGCATGAGATGTCATATCCAACTCCTTCCCATTCCAAACCTGAGGCCCTTCCTATAGCATGAGATGTTATATCTTAATGCTTCTAAAACCAAACCTGAGAACCATCCTATAACATGTGAAATCCAAATCCTTCCCTTTCTAAACCGGAGACCCTTCCGATAGCATGAGATGTGATATCTCAATGCTTCGAAAACCAAACATGAGAACCATCCTATAACATGAGATGTGAAATCCAGATCCTTCCCTTTCCAAACCTGAGACCCTTCTTATAGCTTGAGATGTGATATCAAACTCCTTCCCATTCCAATCCTGAGATAGCTTGAGATGTGATATCCAACTCCTTCCCATTCCAATCCTGAGACCCTTCCTATACCATATGTGATATCTCAATGCTTCTAATACCAAACCTGAGACCCGTCCTAAAACATGAGATGTGAGATCCTAATCCTTCCCCTTCCAAGCCTGAGACCTTTCCTATAGCTTGAGATGTGATATCAAACCCCTTCCCATTCCAATCCTGAGATAGCTTGAGATGTGATATCCAACTCCATCCCATTCCAATCCTGAGACCCTTACGATAGCATGAGATATGATATCTCAATGCTACTAATATCAAAACTGAGACCCTCCCTATAGTATGAGATGTGATATCTAAGTCCTTCCCATTCCTATCCTGAGACCCTTCCGATAGCAGAGATGTGATATCTCAATGCTTATACCAAACCTGATGACCCTTCCTATTGCATGAGATGTGATATCCAACTCCTTCCCATTCCAAACCTTTGCTTCTATCAAACCTGAGACCCTTCCTTTAGCATGAGATGTGATATCCAACTCCTTCCCATTCCTATACTGAGACCCTTCCTATAACATGAGACGTGATATCCAACTCCTTCCCATTCCAAACCTTTGCTTCTATCAAACCTGAGACCCTTCCTTTAGCATGAGATGTGATATCCAACTCCTTCCCATTCCAATCCTGAGACCCTTCCTATAGCTTCAGATGTGATATCAAACTCCTTCACATTCAATGTGATATCCAACTCCTTCCCATTCCAATCCTGAGACCCTTCCTATACCTTGAGATGTGATATCTCAATGCTTCTAATACCAAACCTGAGACCCGTCCTAAAACATGAGATGTGAGATCCAAATCCTTCCCCTTCCAAACCTGAGACCTTTCCTTTAACATGAGATGTCATATCCAACTCCTTCCCATTCCAAACCTGAGGCCCTTCCTATAGCATGAGATGTTACATCTTAATGCTTCTAAAACCAAACCTGAGAACCATCCTATAACATGTGAAATCCAAATCCTTCCCTTTCTAAACCGGAGACCCTTCCGATAGCATGAGATGTGATATCTCAATGCTTCGAAAACCAAACATGAGAAACATCCTATAACATGAGATGTGAAATCCAGATCCTTCCCTTTCCAAACCTGAGACCCTTCGTATAGCTTGAGATGTGATATCAAACTCCTTCCCATTCGAATCCTGAGATAGCTTGAGATGTGATATCCAACTCCTTCCCATTCCAATCCTGAGACCCTTCCTATACCATATGTGATATCTCAATGCTTCTAATACCAAACATGAGACCCGTCCTTAAACATGAGATGTGAGATCCTAATCCTTCCCCTTTCAAACCTGAGACCTTTCCTATAGCTTGAGATGTGATATCAAACCCCTTCCCATTCCAATCCTGAGATAGCTTGAGATGTGATATCCAACTCCATCCCATTCCAATCCTGAGACCCTTCCGATAGCATGATATGATATCTCAATGCTACTAATATCAAAACTGAGACCCTCCCTATAGTATGAGATGTGATATCTAAGTCCTTCCCATTCCTATCCTGAGACCCTTCCGATAGCAGATATGTGATATCTCAATGCTTATACCAAACCTGATGACCCTTCCTATTGCATGAGATGTGATATCCAACTCCTTCCCATTCCAATCCTGAGACTCTTCCTATAACATGAGATGTGATATCCAACTCCTTCCCATTCCAACCTGCGACCCTTCCTATAGCATGAGATGGGATATCCAACTCCTTCCAAATCCAATCCTGATACCCTTCCATGAGATGTGATATCCCAATGCTTCTACAAAACCTGAGACCCATACCATGGCATGAGATGTGATATCCAAATCCTTCCCCTTCCAAACCTTAGACCCTTCCTTTATCATGAGATGTGATATCCAAGTCCTTCCCATGCCATTCCTGAGACCCTTCCTATAGCATGAGATGTGATATCTCAATGCTTCTAATACCAAACCTGAGACCCTTCCAATAACATGAGATGTGATATCCAAGTCCTTCCCATGCCATTCCTGAGACCCGTCCTTTAGCATGAGATGTGATATCCAACTCCTTCCCATTCCAATACTGAGACCCTTCCTATAACATGAGACGTGATATCCAACTCCTTCCCATTCCAAACCTTTGCTTCTATCAAACCTGAGACCCTTCCTTTAGCATGAGATGTGATATCCAACTCCTTCCCATTCCAATACTGAGACCCTTCCTATAACATGAGACGTGATATCCAACTCCTTCCCATTCCAAACCTTTGCTTCTATCAAACCTGAGACCCTTCCTTTAGCATGAGATGTGATATCCAACTCCTTCCCATTCCTATACTGAGACCCTTCCTATAACATGAGACGTGATATCCAACTCCTTCCCATTCCAAACCTTTGCTTCTATCAAACCTGAGACCCTTCCTTTAGCATGAGATGTGATATCCAACTCCTTCCCATTCCAATCCTGAGACTCTTCCTATAGCATGAGATGTGAAATCCAAATCATTCCCTTTCCAAACCAGAGACCCTTCCTATAGCTTCATATGTGATATCAAACTCCTTCCCATTCAATGTGATATCCAACTCCTTCCCATTCCCATCCTGAGACCCTTCCTATACCTTGAGATGTGATATCTCAATGCTTCTAATACCAAACCTGAGACCCGTCCTAAAACATGAGATGTGAGATCCAAATCCTTCCCCTTCCAAACCTGAGACCTTTCCTTTAGCATGAGATGTCATATCCAACTCCTTCCCATTCCAAACCTGAGGCCCTTCCTATAGCATGAGATGTTATATCTTAAAGCTTCTAAAACCAAACCTGAGAACCATCCTATAACATGTGAAATCCAAATCCTTCCCTTTCTAAACCGGAGACCCTTCCGATAGCATGAGATGTGATATCTCAATGCTTCGAAAACCAAACATGAGAACCATCCTATAACATGAGATGTGAAATCCAGATCCTTCCCTTTCCAAACCTGAGACCCTTCTTATAGCTTGAGATGTGATATCAAACTCCTTCCCATTCCAATCCTGAGATAGCTTGAGATGTGATATCCAACTCCTTCCCATTCCAATCCTGAGACCCTTCCTATACCATATGTGATATCTCAATGCTTCTAATACCAAACCTGAGACCCGTCCTAAAACATGAGATGTGAGATCCTAATCCTTCCCCTTCCAAACCTGAGACCTTTCCTATAGCTTGAGATGTGATATCAAACTCCTTCCCATTCCAATCCTGAGATAGCTTGAGATGTGCTATCCAACTCCATCCCATTCCAATCCTGAGACCCTTCCGATAGCATGAGATATGATATCTCAATGCTACTAATATCAAAACTGAGACCCTCCCTATAGTATGAGATGTGATATCTAAGTCCTTCCCATTCCTATCCTGAGACCCTTCCGATAGCAGAGATGTGATATCTCAATGCTTATACCAAACCTGACGACCCTTCCTATTGCATGAGATGTGATATCCAACTCCTTCCCATTCCAAACCTTTGCTTCTATCAAACCTGAGACCCTTACTTTAGCATGAGATGTGATATCCAACTCCTTCCCATTCCTATACTGAGACCCTTCCTATAACATGAGACGTGATATCCAACTCCTTCCCATTCCAAACCTTTGCTTCTATCAAACCTGAGACCCTTCCTTTAGCATGAGATGTGATATCCAACTCCTTCCCATTCCAATCCTGAGACTCTTCCTATATCTTCAGATGTGATATCAAACTCCTTCACATTCAATGTGATATCCAACTCATTCCCATTCCAATCCTGAGACCCTTCCTATACCTTGAGATGTGATATCTCAATGCTTCTAATACCAAACCTGAGACCCGTCCTAAAACATGAGATGTGAGATCCAAATCCTTCCCCTTCCAAACCTGAGACCTTTCCTTTAACATGAGATGTCATATCCAACTCCTTCCCATTCCAAACCTGAGGCCCTTCCTATAGTATGAGATGTGATATCTAAGTCCTTCCCATTCCTATCCTGAGACCCTTCCGATAGCAGAGATGTGATATCTCAATGCTTATACCAAACCTGATGACCCTTCCTATTGCATGAGATGTGATATCCAACTCCTTCCCATTCCAAACCTTTGCTTCTATCAAACCTGAGACCCTTCCTTTAGCATGAGATGTGATATCCAACTCCTTCCCATTCCTATACTGAGACCCTTCCTATAACATGAGACGTGATATCCAACTCCTTCCCATTCCAAACCTTTGCTTCTATCAAACCTGAGACCCTTCCTTTAGCATGAGATGTGATATCCAACTCCTTCCCATTCCAATCCTGAGACTCTTCCTATATCTTCAGATGTGATATCAAACTCCTTCACATTCAATGTGATATCCAACTCATTCCCATTCCAATCCTGAGACCCTTCCTATACCTTGAGATGTGATATCTCAATGCTTCTAATACCAAACCTGAGACCCGTCCTAAAACATGAGATGTGAGATCCAAATCCTTCCCCTTCCAAACCTGAGACCTTTCCTTTAACATGAGATGTCATATCCAACTCCTTCCCATTCCAAACCTGAGGCCCTTCCTATAGTATGAGATGTGATATCTAAGTCCTTCCCATTCCTATCCTGAGACCCTTCCGATAGCAGAGATGTGATATCTCAATGCTTATACCAAACCTGATGACCCTTCCTATTGCATGAGATGTGATATCCAACTCCTTCCCATTCCAAACCTTTGCTTCTATCAAACCTGAGACCCTTCCTTTAGCATGAGATGTGATATCCAACTCCTTCCCATTCCTATACTGAGACCCTTCCTATAACATGAGACGTGATATCCAACTCCTTCCCATTCCAAACCTTTGCTTCTATCAAACCTTCCTTTAGAATGAGATGTGATATCCAACTCCTTCCCATTCCAATCCTGAGACTCTTCCTGTATCTTCAGATGTGATATCAAACTCCTTCACATTCAATGTGATATCCAACTCCTTCCCATTCCAATCCTGAGACCCTTCCTATACCTTGAGATGTGATATCTCAATGCTTCTAATACCAAACCTGAGACCCGTCCTAAAACATGAGATGTGAGATCCAAATCCTTCCCCTTCCAAACCTGAGACCTTTCCTTTAACATGAGATGTCATATCCAACTCCTTCCCATTCCAAACCTGAGATGTGATATCTCAATGCTTCTAATACCAAACCTGAGACCCGTCCTAAAACATGAGATGTGAGATCCAAATCCTTCCCCTTCCAAACCTGAGACCTTTCCTTTAACATGAGATGTCATATCCAACTCCTTCCCATTCCAAACCTGAGGCCCTTCCTATAGCATGAGATGTTATATCTTAATGCTTCTAAAACCAAACCTGAGAACCATCCTATAACATGTGAAATCCAAATCCTTCCCTTTCTAAACCGGAGACCCTTCCGATAGCATGAGATGTGATATCTCAATGCTTCGAAAACCAAACATGAGAACCATCCTATAACATGAGATGTGAAATCCAGATCCTTCCCTTTCCAAACCTGAGACCCTTCTTATAGCTTGAGATGTGATATCAAACTCCTTCCCATTCCAATCCTGAGATAGCTTGAGATGTGATATCCAACTCCTTCCCATTCCAATCCTGAGACCCTTCCTATACCATATGTGATATCTCAATGCTTCTAATACCAAACCTGAGACCCTTCCTTTAGCATGAGATGTGATATCCAACTCCTTCCCATTCCAATCCTGAGACCTTTCCTATAGCTTGAGATGTGATATCAAACTCCTTCCCATGCCAATCCT
Organism: Ambystoma mexicanum; assembly: GCF_040938575.1. NCBI lineage: Eukaryota > Metazoa > Chordata > Amphibia > Caudata > Ambystomatidae > Ambystoma > Ambystoma mexicanum. The sequence goes on from NW_027182366.1 coordinate 214,592, forward strand.
GAGATAGCTTGAGATGTGATATCCAACTCCATCCCATTCCAATCCTGAGACCCTTCCGATAGCATGAGATATGATACCTCAATGCTTCTAATATAAAAACTGAGACCCTCCCTATAGTATGAGATGTGATATCTAAGTCCTTCCCATTCCTATCCTGAGACCCTTCCGATAGCAAAGATGTGATATCTCAATGCTTATACCAAACCTGATGACCCTTCCTATTGCATGAGATGTGATTTCCAACTCCTTCCCATTTCAATCCTGAGTTCCTTCCTATAGCATGAGATGTGATATCTCAATGCTTCTAATAGCAAACCTGGGACCAGTCCTATAACATGAGATATGATATCCAAATCCTTCCCCTTCCAAACCTGAGACCCTTCCTTTAGCATGAGATGTGATTTCCAAATCCTTCCCATTCCAATCCTGAAACCCTTCCTATAGCATGAGATGTGATATCTCAATGTTTCTAATAAAAAACCTGAGACCTTCCTATAGCAAGAGATGTGATATCCAAATCCTTCCCAGTCAAATCCTGAGACCCTTCCTATAATGAGATGTGATATCCAACTCTTTCCCATTCCAACCTGAGACCCTTCCTATAGCATGAGAAGGGATATCCAACTCCTTCCCATTCCAATCCTGAGACCCTTCCTATACCATGAGATGTGCTATCTCAATGCTGCTAATACCAAACCTGAGACCCTTCCAATAACATGAGATGTGATATCCAAGTCCTTCCCATGCCATTCCTGAGACCCTTCCTTTAGCATGAGATGTGATATCCAACTCCTACCCATTCCAATACTGAGACCCTTCCTATAACATGAGACGTGATATCCAACTCCTTCCCATTCCAAACCTTTGCTTCTATCAAACCTGAGACCCTTCCTTTAGCATGAGATGTGATATCCAACTCCTTCCCATTCCAATACTGAGACCCTTCCTATAACATGAGACGTGATATCCAACTCCTTCCCATTCCAAACCTTTGCTTCTATCAAACCTGAGACCCTTCCTTTAGCATGAGATATGATATCCAACTCCTTCCCATTCCTATACTGAGACCCTTCCTATAACATGAGACGTGATATCCAACTCCTTCCCATTCCAATCCTGAGACTCTTCCTATAGCATGAGATGTGATATCTCAATGCTTCTAAAACCAAACATGAGAACCATCCTGTAACATGAGATGTGAAATCCAAATCATTCCCTTTCCAAACCAGAGACCCTTCCTATAGCTTCAGATGTGATATCAAACTCCTTCCCATTCAATGTGATATCCAACTCCTTCCCATTCCAATCCTGAGACCCTTCCTATACCTTGAGATGTGATATCTCAATGCTTCTAATACCAAACCTGAGACCCGTCCTAAAACATGAGATGTGAGATCCAAATCCTTCCCCTTCCAAACCTGAGACCTTTCCTTTAGCATGAGATGTCATATCCAACTCCTTCCCATTCCAAACCTGAGGCCCTTCCTATAGCATGAGATGTTATATCTTAATGCTTCTAAAACCAAACCTGAGAACCATCCTATAACATGTGAAATCCAAATCCTTCCCTTTCTAAACCGGAGACCCTTCCGATAGCATGAGATGTGATATCTCAATGCTTCGAAAACCAAACATGAGAACCATCCTATAACATGAGATGTGAAATCCAGATCCTTCCCTTTCCAAACCTGAGACCCTTCTTATAGCTTGAGATGTGATATCAAACTCCTTCCCATTCCAATCCTGAGATAGCTTGAGATGTGATATCCAACTCCATCCCATTCCAATCCTGAGACCCTTCCGATAGCATGAGATATGATATCTCAATGCTACTAATATCAAAACTGAGACCCTCCCTATAGTATGAGATGTGATATCTAAGTCCTTCCCATTCCTATCCTGAGACCCTTCCGATAGCAGAGATGTGATATCTCAATGCTTATACCAAACCTGATGACCCTTCCTATTGCATGAGATGTGATATCCAACTCCTTCCCATTCCAAACCTTTGCTTCTATCAAACCTGAGACCCTTCCTTTAGCATGAGATGTGATATCCAACTCCTTCCCATTCCTATACTGAGACCCTTCCTATAACATGAGACGTGATATCCAACTCCTTCCCATTCCAAACCTTTGCTTCTATCAAACCTGAGACCCTTCCTTTAGCATGAGATGTGATATCCAACTCCTTCCCATTCCAATCCTGAGACTCTTCCTATATCTTCAGATGTGATATCAAACTCCTTCACATTCAATGTGATATCCAACTCATTCCCATTCCAATCCTGAGACCCTTCCTATACCTTGAGATGTGATATCTCAATGCTTCTAATACCAAACCTGAGACCCGTCCTAAAACATGAGATGTGAGATCCAAATCCTTCCCCTTCCAAACCTGAGACCTTTCCTTTAACATGAGATGTCATATCCAACTCCTTCCCATTCCAAACCTGAGGCCCTTCCTATAGTATGAGATGTGATATCTAAGTCCTTCCCATTCCTATCCTGAGACCCTTCCGATAGCAGAGATGTGATATCTCAATGCTTATACCAAACCTGATGACCCTTCCTATTGCATGAGATGTGATATCCAACTCCTTCCCATTCCAAACCTTTGCTTCTATCAAACCTGAGACCCTTCCTTTAGCATGAGATGTGATATCCAATTCCTTCCCATTCCTATACTGAGACCCTTCCTATAACATGAGACGTGATATCCAACTCCTTCCCATTCCAAACCTTTGCTTCTATCAAACCTTCCTTTAGCATGAGATGTGAGATCCAAATCCTTCCCCTTCCAAACCTGAGACCTTTCCTTTAACATGAGATGTCATATCCAACTCCTTCCCATTCCAAACCTGAGGCCCTTCCTATAGCATGAGATGTTATATATTAATGCTTCTAAAACCAAACCTGAGAACCATCCTATAACATGTGAAATCCAAATCCTTCCCTTTCTAAACCTGAGACCCTTCCGATAGCATGAGATGTGATATCTCAATGCTTCGAAAACCAAACATGAGAACCATCCAATAACATGAGATGTGAAATCCAGATCCTTCCCTTTCCAAACCTGAGACCCTTCCTATAGCTTGAGGTGTGATATCAAACTCCTTCCCATTCCAATCCTGAGATAGCTTGAGATGTGATATCCAACTCCTTCCGATTCCAATCCTGAGACCCTTCCTATACCATGAGATGTGATATCTCAATGCTTCTAATACCAAACCTGAGACCCGTCCTAAAACATGAGATGTGAGATCCTAATCCTTCCCCTTCCAAACCTGAGACCTTTCCTATAGCTTGAGATGTGATATCAAACTCCTTCCCATTCCAATCCTGAGATAGCTTGAGATGTGATATCCAACTCCATCCCATTCCAATCCTGAGACCCTTCCGATAGCATGAGATATGATATCTCAATGCTTCTAATATCAAAACTGAGACCCTCCCTATAGTATGAGATGTGATATCTAAGTCCTTCCCATTCCTATCCTGAGACCCCTCCGATAGCAAAGATGTGATATCTCAATGCTTATACCAAACCTGATGACCCTTCCTATTGCATGAGATGTGATTTCCAACTCCTTCCCATTTCAATCCTGAGTTCCTTCCTATAGCATGAGATGTGATATCTCAATGCTTCTAATACCAAATCTGGGACCAGTCCTATAACATGAGATATGATATCCAAATCCTTCCCCTTCCAAACCTGAGACCCTTCCTTTAGCATGAGATGTGATTTCCAAATCCTTCCCATTCCAATCCTGAAACCCTTCCTATAGCATGAGATGTGATATCTCAATGTTTCTAATAAAAAACCTGAGACCTTCCTATAGCAAGAGATGTGATATCCAAATCCTTCCCAGTCAAATCCTGAGACCCTTCCTATAATGAGATGTGATATCCAACTCTTTCCCATTCCAATCCTGAGACCCTTCCTTTAGCATGAGATGTGATATCCAACTCCTACCCATTCCAATACTGAGACCCTTCCTATAACATGAGACGTGATATCCAACTCCTTCCCATTCCAAACCTTTGCTTCTATCAAACCTGAGACCCTTCCTTTAGCATGAGATGTGATATCCAACTCCTTCCCATTCCAATACTGAGACCCTTCCTATAACATGAGACGTGATATCCAACTCCTTCCCATTCCAAACCTTTGCTTCTATCAAACCTGAGACCCTTCCTTTAGCATGAGATGTGATATCCAACTCCTTCCCATTCCTATACTGAGACCCTTCCTATAACATGAGACGTGATATCCAACTCCTTCCCATTCCAATCCTGAGACTCTTCCTATAGCATGAGATGTGATATCTCAATGCTTCTAAAACCAAACATGAGAACCATCCTATAACATGAGATGTGAAATCCATATCATTCCCTTTCCAAACCAGAGACCCTTCCTATAGCTTCAGATGTGATATCAAACTCCTTCCCATTCAATGTGATATCCAACTCCTTCCCATTCCAATCCTGAGACCCTTCCTATACCTTGAGATGTGATATCTCAATGCTTCTAATACCAAACCTGAGACCCGTCCTAAAACATGAGATGTGAGATCCAAATCCTTCCCCTTCCAAACCTGAGACCTTTCCTTTAGCATGAGATGTCATATCCAACTCCTTCCCATTCCAAACCTGAGGCCCTTCCTATAGCATGAGATGTTATATCTTAATGCTTCTAAAACCAAACCTGAGAACCATCCTATAACATGTGAAATCCAAATCCTTCCCTTTCTAAACCGGAGACCCTTCCGATAGCATGAGATGTGATATCTCAATGCTTCGAAAACCAAACATGAGAACCATCCTATAACATGAGATGTGAAATCCAGATCCTTCCCTTTCCAAACCTGAGACCCTTCTTATAGCTTGAGATGTGATATCAAACTCCTTCCCATTCCAATCCTGAGATAGCTTGAGATGTGATATCCAACTCCTTCCCATTCCAATCCTGAGACCCTTCCTATACCATATGTGATATCTCAATGCTTCTAATACCAAACCTGAGACCCGTCCTAAAACATGAGATGTGAGATCCTAATCCTTCCCCTTCCAAACCTGAGACCTTTCCTATAGCTTGAGATGTGATATCAAACCCCTTCCCATTCCAATCCTGAGATAGCTTGAGATGTGATATCCAACTCCATCCCATTCCAATCCTGAGACCCTTACGATAGCATGAGATATGATATCTCAATGCTACTAATATCAAAACTGAGACCCTCCCTATAGTATGAGATGTGATATCTAAGTCCTTCCCATTCCTATCCTGAGACCCTTCCGATAGCAGAGATGTGATATCTCAATGCTTATACCAAACCTGATGACCCTTCCTATTGCATGAGATGTGATATCCAACTCCTTCCCATTCCAAACCTTTGCTTCTATCAAACCTGAGACTCTTCCTTTAGCATGAGATGTGATATCCAACTCCTTCCCATTCCTATACTGAGACCCTTCCTATAACATGAGACGTGATATCCAACTCCTTCCCATTCCAAACCTTTGCTTCTATCAAACCTGAGACCCTTCCTTTAGCATGAGATGTGATATCCAACTCCTTCCCATTTCAATCCTGAGACCCTTCCTATAGCTTCAGATGTGATATCAAACTCCTTCACATTCAATGTGATATCCAACTCCTTCCCATTCCAATCCTGAGACCCTTCCTATACCTTGAGATGTGATATCTCAATGCTTCTAATACCAAACCTGAGACCCGTCCTAAAACATGAGATGTGAGATCCAAATCCTTCCCCTTCCAAACCTGAGACCTTTCCTTTAACATGAGATGTCATATCCAACTCCTTCCCATTCCAAACCTGAGGCCCTTCCTATAGCATGAGATGTTACATCTTAATGCTTCTAAAACCAAACCTGAGAACCATCCTATAACATGTGAAATCCAAATCCTTCCCTTTCTAAACCGGAGACCCTTCCGATAGCATGAGATGTGATATCTCAATGCTTCGAAAACCAAACATGAGAAACATCCTATAACATGAGATGTGAAATCCAGATCCTTCCCTTTCCAAACCTGAGACCCTTCGTATAGCTTGAGATGTGATATCAAACTCCTTCCCATTCGAATCCTGAGATAGCTTGAGATGTGATATCCAACTCCTTCCCATTCCAATCCTGAGACCCTTCCTATACCATATGTGATATCTCAATGCTTCTAATACCAAACATGAGACCCGTCCTTAAACATGAGATGTGAGATCCTAATCCTTCCCCTTTCAAACCTGAGACCTTTCCTATAGCTTGAGATGTGATATCAAACCCCTTCCCATTCCAATCCTGAGATAGCTTGAGATGTGATATCCAACTCCATCCCATTCCAATCCTGAGACCCTTCCGATAGCATGATATGATATCTCAATGCTACTAATATCAAAACTGAGACCCTCCCTATAGTATGAGATGTGATATCTAAGTCCTTCCCATTCCTATCCTGAGACCCTTCCGATAGCAGATATGTGATATCTCAATGCTTATACCAAACCTGATGACCCTTCCTATTGCATGAGATGTGATATCCAACTCCTTCCCATTCCAATCCTGAGACTCTTCCTATAACATGAGATGTGATATCCAACTCCTTCCCATTCCAACCTGAGACCCTTCCTATAGCATGAGATGGGATATCCAACTCCTTCCAAATCCAATCCTGATACCCTTCCATGAGATGTGATATCCCAATGCTTCTACAAAACCTGAGACCCATACCATGGCATGAGATGTGATATCCAAATCCTTCCCCTTCCAAACCTTAGACCCTTCCTTTATCATGAGATGTGATATCCAAGTCCTTCCCATGCCATTCCTGAGACCCTTCCTATAGCATGAGATGTGATATCTCAATGCTTCTAATACCAAACCTGAGACCCTTCCAATAACATGAGATGTGATATCCAAGTCCTTCCCATGCCATTCCTGAGACCCGTCCTTTAGCATGAGATGTGATATCCAACTCCTTCCCATTCCAATACTGAGACCCTTCCTATAACATGAGACGTGATATCCAACTCCTTCCCATTCCAAACCTTTGCTTCTATCAAACCTGAGACCCTTCCTTTAGCATGAGATGTGATATCCAACTCCTTCCCATTCCAATACTGAGACCCTTCCTATAACATGAGACGTGATATCCAACTCCTTCCCATTCCAAACCTTTGCTTCTATCAAACCTGAGACCCTTCCTTTAGCATGAGATGTGATATCCAACTCCTTCCCATTCCTATACTGAGACCCTTCCTATAACATGAGACGTGATATCCAACTCCTTCCCATTCCAAACCTTTGCTTCTATCAAACCTGAGACCCTTCCTTTAGCATGAGATGTGATATCCAACTCCTTCCCATTCCAATCCTGAGACTCTTCCTATAGCATGAGATGTGAAATCCAAATCATTCCCTTTCCAAACCAGAGACCCTTCCTATAGCTTCAGATGTGATATCAAACTCCTTCCCATTCAATGTGATATCCAACTCCTTCCCATTCCCATCCTGAGACCCTTCCTATACCTTGAGATGTGATATCTCAATGCTTCTAATACCAAACCTGAGACCCGTCCTAAAACATGAGATGTGAGATCCAAATCCTTCCCCTTCCAAACCTGAGACCTTTCCTTTAGCATGAGATGTCATATCCAACTCCTTCCCATTCCAAACCTGAGGCCCTTCCTATAGCATGAGATGTTATATCTTAATGCTTCTAAAACCAAACCTGAGAACCATCCTATAACATGTGAAATCCAAATCCTTCCCTTTCTAAATCGGAGACCCTTCCGATAGCATGAGATGTGATATCTCAATGCTTCGAAAACCAAACATGAGAACCATCCTATAACATGAGATGTGAAATCCAGATCCTTCCCTTTCCAAACCTGAGACCCTTCTTATAGCTTGAGATGTGATATCAAACTCCTTCCCATTCCAATCCTGAGATAGCTTGAGATGTGATATCCAACTCCTTCCCATTCCAATCCTGAGACCCTTCCTATACCATATGTGATATCTCAATGCTTCTAATACCAAACCTGAGACCCGTCCTAAAACATGAGATGTGAGATCCTAATCCTTCCCCTTCCAAACCTGAGACCTTTCCTATAGCTTGAGATGTGATATCAAACTCCTTCCCATTCCAATCCTGAGATAGCTTGAGATGTGATATCCAATTCCATCCCATTCCAATCCTGAGACCCTTCCGATAGCATGAGATATGATATCTCAATGCTACTAATATCAAAACTGAGACCCTCCCTATAGTATGAGATGTGATATCTAAGTCCTTCCCATTCCTATCCTGAGACCCTTCCGATAGCAGAGATGTGATATCTCAATGCTTATACCAAACCTGATGACACTTCCTATTGCATGAGATGTGATATCCAACTCCTTCCCATTCCAAACCTTTGCTTCTATCAAACCTGAGACCCTTACTTTAGCATGAGATGTGATATCCAACTCCTTCCCATTCCTATACTGAGACCCTTCCTATAACATGAGACGTGATATCCAACTCCTTCCCATTCCAAACCTTTGCTTCTATCAAACCTGAGACCCTTCCTTTAGCATGAGATGTGATATCCAACTCCTTCCCATTCCAATCCTGAGACTCTTCCTAAATCTTCAGATGTGATATCAAACTCCTTCACATTCAATGTGATATCCAACTCATTCCCATTCCAATCCTGAGACCCTTCCTATACCTTGAGATGTGATATCTCAATGCTTCTAATACCAAACCTGAGACCCGTCCTAAAACATGAGATATGAGATCCAAATCCTTCCCCTTACAAACCTGAGACCTTTCCTTTAACATGAGATGTCATATCCAACTCCTTCCCATTCCAAACCTGAGGCCCTTCCTATAGTATGAGATGTGATATCTAAGTCCTTCCCATTCCTATCCTGAGACCCTTCCGATAGCAGAGATGTGATATCTCAATGCTTATACCAAACCTGATGACCCTTCCTATTGCATGAGATGTGATATCCAACTCCTTCCCATTCCAAACCTTTGCTTCTATCAAACCTGAGACCCTTCCTTTAGCATGAGATGTGATATCCAACTCCTTCCCATTCCTATACTGAGACCCTTCCTATAACATGAGACGTGATATCCAACTCCTTCCCATTCCAAACCTTTGCTTCTATCAAACCTTCCTTTAGCATGAGATGTGATATCCAACTCCTTCCCATTCCAATCCTGAGACTCTTCCTATATCTTCAGATGTGATATCAAACTCCTTCCCATTCAATGTGATATCCAACTCCTTCCCATTCCAATCCTGAGACCCTTCCTATACCTTGAGATGTGATATCTCAATGCTTCTAATACCAAACCTGAGACCCGTCCTAAAACATGAGATGTGAGATCCAAATCCTTCCCCTTCCAAACCTGAGACCTTGCCTTTAACATGAGATGTCATATCCAACTCCTTCCCATTCCAAACCTGAGATGTGATATCTCAATGCTTCTAATACCAAACCTGAGACCCGTCCTAAAACATGAGATGTGAGATCCAAATCCTTCCCCTTCCAAACCTGAGACCTTTCCTTTAGCATGAGATGTCATATCCAACTCCTTCCCATTCCAAACCTGAGGCCCTTCCTATAGCATGAGATGTTATATCTTAATGCTTCTAAAACCAAACCTGAGAACCATCCTATAACATGTGAAATCCAAATCCTTCCCTTTCTAAACCGGAGACCCTTCCGATAGCATGAGATGTGATATCTCAATGCTTCGAAAACCAAACATGAGAACCATCCTATAACATGAGATGTGAAATCCAGATCCTTCCCTTTCCAAACCTGAGACCCTTCTTATAGCTTGAGATGTGATATCAAACTCCTTCCCATTCCAATCCTGAGATAGCTTGAGATGTGATATCCAACTCCTTCCCAGTCCAATCCTGAGACCCTTCCTATACCATATGTGATATCTCAATGCTTCTAATACCAAACCTGAGACCCGTCCTAAAACATGAGATGTGAGATCCTAATCCTTCCCCTTCCAAACCTGAGACCTTTCCTATAGCTTGAGATGTGATATCAAACCCCTTCCCATTCCAATCCTGAGATAGCTTGAGATGTGATATCCAACTCCATCCCATTCCAATCCTGAGACCCTTCCGATAGCATGAGATATGATATCTCAATGCTACTAATATCAAAACTGAGACCCTCCCTATAGTATGAGATGTGATATCTAAGTCCTTCCCATTCCTATCCTGAGACCCTTCCGATAGCAGAGATGTGATATCTCAATGCTTATACCAAACCTGATGACCCTTCCTATTGCATGAGATGTGATATCCAACTCCTTCCCATTCCAAACCTTTGCTTCTATCAAACCTGAGACCCTTCCTTTAGCATGAGATGTGATATCCAACTCCTTCCCATTCCTATACTGAGACCCTTCCTATAACATGAGACGTGATATCCAACTCCTTCCCATTCCAAACCTTCGCTTCTATCAAACCTGAGACCCTTCCTTTAGCATGAGATGTGATATCCAACTCCTTCCCATTCCAATCCTGAGACCCTTCCTATAGCTTCAGATGTGATATCAAACTCCTTCACATTCAATGTGATATCCAACTCCTTCCCATTCCAATCCTGAGACCCTTCCTATACCTTGAGATGTGATATCTCAATGCTTCTAATACCAAACCTGAGACCCGTCCTAAAACATGAGATGTGAGATCCAAATCCTTCCCCTTCCAAACCTGAGACCTTTCCTTTAGCATGAGATGTCATATCCAACTCCTTCCCATTCCAAACCTGAGGCCCTTCCTATAGCATGAGATGTTATATCTTAATGCTTCTAAAACCAAACCTGAGAACCATCCTATAACATGTGAAATCCAAATCCTTCCCTTTCTAAACCAGAGACCCTTCCGATAGCATGAGATGTGATATCTCAATGCTTCGAAAACCAAACATGAGAACCATCCTATAACATGAGATGTGAAATCCAGATCCTTCCCTTTCCAAACCTGAGACCCTTCTTATAGCTTGAGATGTGATATCAAACTCCTTCCCATTCCAATCCTGAGATAGCTTGAGATGTGATATCCAACTCCTTCCCATTCCAATCCTGAGACCCTTCCTATACCATATGTGATATCTCAATGCTTCTAATACCAAACCTGAGACCCGTCCTAAAACATGAGATGTGAGATCCTAATCCTTCCCCTTCCAAACCTGAGACCTTTCCTATAGCTTGAGATGTGATATCAAACTCCTTCCCATTCCAAACCTGAGATAGCTTGAGATGTGATATCCAACTCCATCCCATTCCAATCCTGAGACCCTTCCGATAGCATGAGATATGATATCTCAATGCTACTAATATCAAAAGTGAGACCCTCCCTATAGTATGAGATGTGATATCTAAGTCCTTCCCATTCCTATCCTGAGACCCTTCCGATAGCAGAGATGTGATATCTCAATGCTTATACCAAACCTGATGACCCTTCCTATTGCATGAGATGTGATATCCAACTCCTTCCCATTCCAAACCTTTGCTTCTATCAAACCTGAGACCCTTACTTTAGCATGAGATGTGATATCCAACTCCTTCCCATTCCTATACTGAGACCCTTCCTATAACATGAGACGTGATATCCAACTCCTTCCCATTCCAAACCTTTGCTTCTATCAAACCTGAGACCCTTCCTTTAGCATGAGATGTGATATCCAACTCCTTCCCATTCCAATCCTGAGACCCTTCCTATAGCTTCAGATGTGATATCAAACTCCTTCCCATTCAATGTGATATCCAACTCCTTCCCATTCCCATCCTGAGACCCTTCCTATACCTTGAGATGTGATATCTCAATGCTTCTAATACCAAACCTGAGACCCGTCCTAAAACATGAGATGTGAGATCCAAATCCTTCCCCTTCCAAACCTGAGACCTTTCCTTTAGCATGAGATGTCATATCCAACTCCTTCCCATTCCAAACCTGAGGCCCTTCCTATAGCATGAGATGTTATATCTTAATGCTTCTAAAACCAAGCCTGAGAACCATCCTATAACATGTGAAATCCAAATCCTTCCCTTTCTAAACCGGAGACCCTTCCGATAGCATGAGATGTGATATCTCAATGCTTCGAAAACCAAACATGAGAACCATCTTATAACATGAGATGTGAAATCCAGATCCTTCCCTTTGCAAACCTGAGACCCTTCTTATAGCTTGAGATGTGATATCAAACTCCTTCCCATTCCAATCCTGAGATAGCTTGAGATGTGATATCCAACTCCTTCCCATTCCAATCCTGAGACCCTTCCTATACCATATGTGATATCTCAATGCTTCTAATACCAAACCTGAGACCCGTCCTAAAACATGAGATGTGAGATCCTAATCCTTCCCCTTCCAAACCTGAGACCTTTCCTATAGCTTGAGATGTGATATCCAACTCCATCCCATTCCAATCCTGAGACCCTTCCGATAGCATGAGATATGATATCTCAATGCTACTAATATCAAAACTGAGACCCTCCCTATAGTATGAGATGTGATATCTAAGTCCTTCCCATTCCTATCCTGAGACCCTTCCGATAGCAGAGATGTGATATCTCAATGCTTATACCAAACCTGATGACCCTTCCTATTGCATGAGATGTGATATCCAACTCCTTCCCATTCCAAACCTTTGCTTCTATCAAACCTGAGACCCTTATTTTAGCATGAGATGTGATATCCAACTCCTTCCCATTCCTATACTGAGACCCTTCCTATAACATGAGACGTGATATCCAACTCCTTCCCATTCCAAACCTTTGCTTCTATCAAACCTGAGACCCTTCCTTTAGCATGAGATGTGATATCCAACTCCTTCCCATTCCAATCCTGAGACTCTTCCTATATCTTCAGATGTGATATCAAACTCCTTCACATTCAATGTGATATCCAACTCATTCCCATTCCAATCCTGAGACCCTTCCTATACCTTGAGATGTGATATCTCAATGCTTCTAATACCAAACCTGAGACCCGTCCTAAAACATGAGATGTGAGATCCAAATCCTTCCCCTTCCAAACCTGAGACCTTTCCTTTAACATGAGATGTCATATCCAACTCCTTCCCATTCCAAACCTGAGGCCCTTCCTATAGTATGAGATGTGATATCTAAGTCCTTCCCATTCCTATCTTGAGACCCTTCCGATAGCAGAGATGTGATATCTCAATGCTTATACCAAACCTGATGACCCTTCCTATTGCATGAGATGTGATATCCAACTCCTTCCCATTCCAAACCTTTGCTTCTATCAAACCTGAGACCCTTCCTTTAGCATGAGATGTGATATCCAACTCCTTCCCATTCCTATACTGAGACCCTTCCTATAACATGAGACGTGATATCCAACTCCTTCCCATTCCAAACCTTTGCTTCTATCAAACCTTCCTTTAGCATGAGATGTGATATCCAACTCCTTCCCATTCCAATCCTGAGACTCTTCCTATATCTTCAGATGTGATATCAAACTCCTTCACATTCAATGTGATATCCAACTCCTTCCCATTCCAATCCTGAGACCCTTCCTATACCTTGAGATGTGATATCTCAATGCTTCTAATACCAAACCTGAGACCCGTCCTAAAACATGAGATGTGAGATCCAAATCCTTCCCCTTCCAAACCTGAGACCTTTCCTTTAACATGAGATGTCATATCCAACTCCTTCCCATTCCAAACCTGAGATGTGATATCTCAATGCTTCTAATACCAAACCTGAGACCCGTCCTAAAACATGAGATGTGAAATCCAAATCCTTCCCCTTCCAAACCTGAGACCTTTCCTTTAACATGAGATGTCATATCCAACTCCTTCCCATTCCAAACCTGAGGCCCTTCCTATAGCATGAGATGTTATATATTAATGCTTCTAAAACCAAACCTGAGAACCATCCTATAACATGTGAAATCCAAATCCTTCCCTTTCTAAACCTGAGACCCTTCCGATAGCATGAGATGTGATATCTCAATGCTTCGAAAACCAAACATGAGAACCATCCTATAACATGAGATGTGAAATCCAGATCCTTCCCTTTCCAAACCTGAGACCCTTCCTATAGCTTGAGGTGTGATATCAAACTCCTTCCCATTCCAATCCTGAGATAGCTTGAGATGTGATATCCAACTCCTTCCGATTCCAATCCTGAGACCCTTCCTATACCATGAGATGTGATATCTCAATGCTTCTAATACCAAACCTGAGACCCGTCCTAAAACATGAGATGTGAGATCCTAATCCTTCCCCTTCCAAACCTGAGACCTTTCCTATAGCTTGAGATGTGATATCAAACTCCTTCCCATGCCAATCCTGAGATAGCTTGAGATGTGATATCCAACTCCATCCCATTCCAATCCTGAGACCCTTCCGATAGCATGAGATATGATACCTCAATGCTTCTAATATCAAAACTGAGACCCTCCCTATAGTATGAGATGTGATATCTAAGTCCTTCCCATTCCTATCCTGAGACCCTTCCGATAGCAAAGATGTGATATCTCAATGCTTATACCAAACCTGATGACCCTTCCTATTGCATGAGATGTGATTTCCAACTCCTTCCCATTTCAATCCTGAGTTCCTTCCTATAGCATGAGATGTGATATCTCAATGCTTCTAATACCAAACCTGGGACCAGTCCTATAACATGAGATATGATATCCAAATCCTTCCCCTTCCAAACCTGAGACCCTTCCTTTAGCATGAGATGTGATTTCCAAATCCTTCCCATTCCAATCCTGAAACCCTTCCTATAGCATGAGATGTGATATCTCAATGTTTCTAATAAAAAACCTGAGACCTTCCTATAGCAAGAGATGTGATATCCAAATCCTTCCCAGTCAAATCCTGAGACCCTTCCTATAATGAGATGTGATATCCAACTCTTTCCCATTCCAACCTGAGACCCTTCCTATAGCATGAGAAGGGATATCCAACTCCTTCCCATTCCAATCCTGAGACCCTTCCTATACCATGAGATGTGCTATCTCAATGCTGCTAATACCAAACCTGAGACCCTTCCAATAACATTGTTAGGAAAGATTTCGTTATTGTAGGGAACTTTCCTTCCATGTGGCAACCCCTAAACTTTTTGCTATTGTTTTCAACCTGTTTTCTTGACTTTGCCAGAGAAGTGCAGCCTTCTGCTGTACTCCTCTGGGCTTTCGCTCCTTTCTTACGGGGAAACTGACATGCCCTTAAGACAGTCAGTACCGGGGAACGCTGTTTCCCGTAGTTTCTTTTATCGTGTCGCCATTTTAGTGCAACACGACACAAGAGGGCACTGTAAGCTAAGTTACAGCTCTCTTGGGTCTCTAGCCTTCTACAGACCCTAGACACTCTTATAGGATGGTTTTTGGATCGGTGCAAGTCATTCAGGGACTGGGCTGGTGGCAGCGATCATTTGGTTTATTTTGAGCTCCTTTTGCCGTTCTGAGCACCTTTTTGCCGCGAACACAAAAGGGTGGCCCGGCTACCCAAAATGGCCGGACCACGAGGCTCCTTTGTCTCGTCCACTGTCCGTCTTGCTCCCTTTACCTTCCCCCGGGTCAGGCGACCCGGGGCCTTCCTTATTTGGGCATGTAGTTTCCCGCGAAACACGGTTGCGTTCGCGGGCTTCTACAGGTCGTTTGAGTGCCCCCAGGATGTGGGCTGGGCTGTCTGGTCCCAATACACATCCTGGGTGCCAGAGAGTCTAGGGTGGTGTGAATGCCTGGGACCACCGTGGTCCGTGATTGGTCCACGTATGGTATGTGTGTTGATGAGCGGATCTCCCATTGGCTCCCCTCCGTTTTGGCGCGAAGGGAACCGTGGATAAGAGGGAGCTGGAAACACCACTACCATGTCGATCTCCTGAGTTCTTACGAACCCAGGGATACAGGAGCCAAGTATCCTGCGAACACGAGGCTGGACCGAGGAATCGCTGGTGACCCCCTGAAGAACTTCTGCTCCTCATTGCTGTCGTCCGGTGAAGCCCTTTCCACCTAAGATCGAACAAGAAGGCCTGTACTGGCGCTTCGACCTATTGGAATAGCAGGACCAGCTATTCCCGGCACCTTCATCAACTCCTGCTGTAAGCCTTCGGAAGTGTCTCTGGGCCATCCAGTTGACTGACCAGCTTACTAAGGAGGCCTGCTCTGTAATCGCCGACAGGTTGGGTGGTATTCTGAGTCCGGGGCATGCTCACACGCTTCGTTTGCTTAGCAGTCCTAAGCTAGAGGTGAGCAGTGCTCGTTTGGCTTGAATACACCCGGCCGTTCCGTTGCCCTGCTGTGGCGACAAAACTGTGCTTGTTTCTTCGATCGGGACGTCTTTTTACTCTGCACGACGACGAGACGTTCCCTGCTCTTCAGAACCTGCCAGAAGCTGCATCTATCGAGGAGGAGCTCGGGCCTGCTTGCTTCGGGGACCGGTGAGTAGATTAGCTAGGATCTGGTCGCCCTCCTGCAGTGCCTCTTGCTTTTCCCCGCTGTGAATACAGCACCCCTTGTCCGTACTCGCGCCCTGCTTCTGCCTCACAGTGGAGGCTGCGCTAGAGTCGCGGACCGTGTTCTCCTTCATTAGAGCTCCCTACAGAGCTGTTCAACGTCCTCCGAAGAGCTTCACCTTCTGCCCATTGGCACCGGCGTGTGCAGGTACTTTTGAGCGCTAGGCTCCACTCTTCGTAGGGATTGGACTACCATCTAGTTAGGGGCCTCAGAAGGCGGACATATCACACGCATTGGTTCGCACTGCCTGTTTTCCTTCCCCTGCAGGTGGATAACATATTTCGTGCTGCTAATGCTGTGAAACTGTGTATTCTGTATATATATTGGGTGGATAGTGTATGTGTTGGTTTAATATCGTTGTATATTGCTGCTTTTACTGTGGTTATTAGTTTCAAGGCCTTATAATAAATGTGTATCTATTTTTGATATAAACAACTGTTTGGAGTAGTTTGTAAGCGCTCTTGCTTTGTGTGCTCATTGCGGGCTTTCAGTCACCCTCACCCCTCTTGAGACCTAGTCTTGACCGCCGCGATCGCTACCTTGATTGGTCTGGCTTGTCCAGAGGTTACCCTGTTCCAAGTAATTAGGTTGGCCTTCTGAACCTCTGCGCCACCAGGACAGAGTTCAGAAATCCGTCTTAACAAATTGGTGTACAGCGGTGGGATACGACTGAAGGTATCCAGTGTTGCGCACGAGCTAAGGCGTTTTCAGGTTATTCCAACCAGGACACGCAGTAAAGTATTGAATATAACGTTAAAAAGGCCATAGTCCTATCAACAGTATGGAAACGAATACTTTATTAACCTTAAATGCTTCGAAATCTGAAACATTGAAGAAGATGTGTGCGGAGAGAGGGGTTTCCTCTCAAGGCACTAAATTGGAAATGATCCAGAGAATCGTGGCGTGGCAAGAAGCGCAGCTTGACGCTATAACTTCCGAGGACAGTGCAGAAGGTGGTGGGGCTGCTCTCACTGGCAGAACCGACGGTTCTGCCGCTGCACTGATCCATCACGACCACGAGGACAGGGAGGATGTAATGTCTAATGTTTCCTCTGCCAGTATTGATGGGGAGGCTATGCTTGAATTCAAGAAGCAAGAGCTGCGGTTTAGGCAGCAGGAGCTTGAATTCAGCATAGCCAAACTGAAAATCGACCAGGCAGAAAAACAAAAAGACAGGGATCACCAGTTGGAACTGGCCAAGCTTCAGTTCGCAAATGGGTCCAAGGGTCCTGGACATGGTTCTGGGGCTTCCTCTCATCCACGGTTTCCAAAAGATCTGCTCAGTGTGTATGAGGAACGAAATGACATTATGGACTGGTTAAATGCGTTTGAGTATGCATGCGAGGTTCAAGAGGTTGATAATGCGGATAAGATTGCATGGTTACTCAGCAGACTGCCCCATTCTGGTTGCAGTGCCATTATGGAAATGTCGAAGGCTGAGCGCGCTGATTTTGCAATGTTGAAGCAGACTCTCATTTTAAAGTTTGGGAAGACTCCGACCCAATATTTGAAAAGGTTTAGAGAGTATAAGAAAAAGGAAGGTGGTACTTGGGTGTCGTATGTAGCTGAGTCCCTGAAAAACTTGACTGGCTGGGTTGAAGGTTATAAGGTTTCTACCTTCGAAGGCATGATCAATCTGGTCATGCTGGAACACATTTTTGCTTCTTCTTCCCCGGAGCTTAAGCAGCATTTGGCCGATTCGAAGGAGATAGATCCTAAGAAGCTGGCCATTGCAGCAGATTTATGGGTGTCACATCGAGTGTCCCATAAGGACAAAACTCATCCTGGTAAGCAGGAGGAAGGGAAAAAGTCCAAAGATGTGGAGGGTGGGGAATCTGCTAAATCTTCTTCCCATAAGGGCCACAAAAAGAAAAATAAGGGTAAGCCATCCGAGAACTCACAGGGTAGTGGAGGTTCGCCTCCGAAACAGAACTCTGGTTATAATAAGCCTCCCTACGTAAACAGACCCAATGGGGCTTGTTTTTCTTGTGGAGCAACTGACCATGTGAAGGGGGATCCCCGTTGTAAGGTTAGACCTTTGGGGGTCCACTCCGCTAATCTGGCCTTCTCCTCCTACGAGGAAGAAGAGATTACAGGAGCATCCTTCTCCTCAGACTCATTTCCCAGCGGAATAGAGGCTGAGGTAGTTTTAGTGTCCCTGGGTTCCTGGGAGCCTAAAGTCGCAGAGGCGTATGCTAGGATTCCGGATAATACCAAGCACTACTTTAAAGACAGTGTGCTGATCAATGGAGTGGATACTCCAGCTCTTAGGGATAGTGGGTGCAGTCGAACTGTAGTGGATTCTACCTTGGTAGACTCAGAGGAAGTTGCCAGAGCTACTCTGATGCCCACTAAGTTGGCTGACGGCCCCCTCCGTATGTTTCCCGTGATCCCTGTTAATCTAACTTTAAATGGTACAGCAGTTAGGATTCCAGTGAGCATTCAGAGAAACGTCCCGGGAAAGGTCTTGTTGGGCAATGATCTCAGAGCTCTAGGGCTCGTAGGAGACACTGCCGAAAGACCCTACACACGGTCTCAAGCACGGGCAGCATTGGCCAAGTCCAATACGCCGCCCCAGCCGAAGGGGAAACCCAAGGCGAAAGGAGTCAACAAGTCCCGACGGGGGAAAGAGAATATTCCCCCGAACTCGCCTACCACTGCGGTGGAGGGAGTTGGTCAATCGCCCGAGCCTGACGAGGAGGTGGCGATGCCTGAAGTGTTCGACCCCAACGACCATCCTGAACTAAAAGACTTGTTAGTTGAAGGAGGTCCTGATAGGGACGACTTCAGTAAGGGCCAACGTGAGTGCCCATCTCTGGAAGGCCTAAGGATACAGGCCTGCTCCCAGCTTGAGGGTGAACCTCCTGGGTTGCAAAGGATTTACCAGGAAGGTGGACTCCTTTATAGTGAGCCCACAGAGTCTACAGAAGGAGACCATAGGAGGTTGGTGGTTTCCCTTGCTGTTAGGCCCTTCCTCCTACAGTTGGCGCATGTCGTTCCCCTTGCTGGTCACCTTGGTATGAGGAGGACCAAGCAAAGGTTATCCATGCACTTCTACTGGCCCAAGATGGGGGAGCAAGTAGAAAGTCACTGCAGGGGTTGTGCCGCCTGCCAGTTGCCTGGTAAGGTTGGCGCGACAATCCAAGCTCCGTTGGTACCGCTCCCAATTGTGGGGGTACCATTTGAAAGGGTAGGGATCGACATGGTTGGTCCCCTTGACCCGCAAACATCCTCAGGCAATAGGTTTATCCTGGTGCTGGTCGACCATGCAACCAGGTATCCTGAGGCCGTCCCATTTACAACTGTAACTGCCAAGCCAGTTGCAGAAGCTTTACTCGGCATGTTTACTAGGGTTGGCTTCCCTAAAGAAGTTGTGTCGGATCATGGCAGCAACTTTATGTCGAAGTATAGGCAGGCTATGTGGAAAGAATGTGGGGTCACCTACAGGTTCTCTTCTGCATACCGCCCCCAGACCGATGGTCTGGGGGGGCGTTTCAACAGGACGCTAACGAGCATGATTGGGGCTCTGGAGGAGCCTCAGAGAAGAAAATGGGATCTTCTTGTTTCATGCTTACTGTTTGCCTACCGAGAGGTACCACAGGAGGGTGTTGGCTTCAGCCCCTTCGAACTTCTGTTCGGTCATCCCGTACGGGGACCCTTAGCCATCATCAAAGAGGGATGGGAGATGCCCACTCCCCCTGTTACTACCAACGTAGTTGATTATGTGCTAGGGCTCAGAAAACGGATGGTACTTCTGATGGGCTTGGCTAGTGCTAAATTGAAGGCAGGGCAAGCGCTGGTGAAACATTGGTACGACCAGAAAGCTTCCCTCATCAACTTTACACATGGCCAGCAAGTCCTGATCGTGAATCCCATAAGGCCTCGAGCTTTACAGGACAAATGGTCAGGCCCTTACCCAGTGGTGGAGCCCCTGGGTGAGGTTAGCTATTCAGTGGACCTTGGAAGGCCTGGACAGGCTCTAAAAGTGTTTCACGTGAATAGGCTGAAGGCTTTCGTCCCAAGCGGCGAAATCGCAGCACTGCTATTGGCTTCAGACGTTGAGGAAGAGGAGTCTGAACCTCTCCCTGACCTGTTCCAAAGCAGTCCTTCAGAAAGCTCTTTTGAGGGTGTCCGAGTGGCCCCTCACCAAAATGGACAAGGCTCAGTGGTTTGCCTTGGACATGAAGTAGGTGGAGGGAGGAGACAGCCTCTACTCAGTAAAGTACAAACAGTACAAGACTGGCCTACCCCCACTACGCAAACCCAAGTGAGAGCCTTCTTAGGACTCACGGGTTATTACCGCAATTTTGTGGCAGACTATGGCACCATAGCTGCTCCTCTGACTGCCCTCACAACTCCGAAGAAACCCAAGAAGGAAACTTGGACTGACGAGTGTGAGAAGGCCTTCAATGGCTTGAAAGACTCCTTGTGCCAGGCCCCTGTGCTCAGGGCCCCTGATTATCAAAGACCTTTTATCGTGCAGACGGATGCCTCTGACACTGGGATAGGAGCTGTACTATCACAAGTAGATGAGAAGGGTAAGGAACACCCTATCGGTTTTATTAGTCGCCAGCTTAAGGACAGAGAGCTCAGATGGTCCACGGTAGAGAAAGAATGTTTCTCTGTTGTGTGGGCCCTAAGGAAGCTGCGGCCCTACCTCTATGGGACCCACTTCACTGTGCAGACTGACCATAAGCCGTTAAAGTGGCTAATGAACATGAAGGGGGAGAATCCAAAGTTGCTTAGGTGGTCCATAAGTCTACAAGGCTTCGACTTCACTATTGAGCATAGGCCAGGTGTCCAACATAGCAATGCTGATGGGTTGTCCAGAATGTTTTACCGACCTGAACAAGAGACTCATCCAGGGGTGGATTAGTTCCCCCTGTCCATAGTCTGGGAGGGGCGAGTGTTAGGAAAGATTTCGTTATTGTAGGGAACTTTCCTTCCATGTGGCAACCCCTAAACTTTTTGCTATTGTTTTCAACCTGTTTTCTTGACTTTGCCAGAGAAGTGCAGCCTTCTGCTGTACTCCTCTGGGCTTTCGCTCCTTTCTTACGGGGAAACTGACATGCCCTTAAGACAGTCAGTACCGGGGAACGCTGTTTCCCGTAGTTCTTTTATCGTGTCGCCATTTTAGTGCAACACGACACAAGAGGGCACTGTAAGCTAAGTTACAGCTCTCTTGGGTCTCTAGCCTTCTACAGACCCTAGACACTCTTATAGGATGGTTTTTGGATCGGTGCAAGTCATTCAGGGACTGGGCTGGTGGCAGCGATCATTTGGTTTATTTTGAGCTCCTTTTGCCGTTCTGAGCACCTTTTTGCCGCGAACACAAAAGGGTGGCCCGGCTACCCAAAATGGCCGGACCACGAGGCTCCTTTGTCTCGTCCACTGTCCGTCTTGCTCCCTTTACCTTCCCCCGGGTCAGGCGACCCGGGGCCTTCCTTATTTGGGCATGTAGTTTCCCGCGAAACACGGTTGCGTTCGCGGGCTTCTACAGGTCGTTTGAGTGCCCCCAGGATGTGGGCTGGGCTGTCTGGTCCCAATACACATCCTGGGTGCCAGAGAGTCTAGGGTGGTGTGAATGCCTGGGACCACCGTGGTCCGTGATTGGTCCACGTATGGTATGTGTGTTGATGAGCGGATCTCCCATTGGCTCCCCTCCGTTTTGGCGCGAAGGGAACCGTGGATAAGAGGGAGCTGGAAACACCACTACCATGTCGATCTCCTGAGTTCTTACGAACCCAGGGATACAGGAGCCAAGTATCCTGCGAACACGAGGCTGGACCGAGGAATCGCTGGTGACCCCCTGAAGAACTTCTGCTCCTCATTGCTGTCGTCCGGTGAAGCCCTTTCCACCTAAGATCGAACAAGAAGGCCTGTACTGGCGCTTCGACCTATTGGAATAGCAGGACCAGCTATTCCCGGCACCTTCATCAACTCCTGCTGTAAGCCTTCGGAAGTGTCTCTGGGCCATCCAGTTGACTGACCAGCTTACTAAGGAGGCCTGCTCTGTAATCGCCGACAGGTTGGGTGGTATTCTGAGTCCGGGGCATGCTCACACGCTTCGTTTGCTTAGCAGTCCTAAGCTAGAGGTGAGCAGTGCTCGTTTGGCTTGAATACACCCGGCCGTTCCGTTGCCCTGCTGTGGCGACAAAACTGTGCTTGTTTCTTCGATCGGGACGTCTTTTTACTCTGCACGACGACGAGACGTTCCCTGCTCTTCAGAACCTGCCAGAAGCTGCATCTATCGAGGAGGAGCTCGGGCCTGCTTGCTTCGGGGACCGGTGAGTAGATTAGCTAGGATCTGGTCGCCCTCCTGCAGTGCCTCTTGCTTTTCCCCGCTGTGAATACAGCACCCCTTGTCCGTACTCGCGCCCTGCTTCTGCCTCACAGTGGAGGCTGCGCTAGAGTCGCGGACCGTGTTCTCCTTCATTAGAGCTCCCTACAGAGCTGTTCAACGTCCTCCGAAGAGCTTCACCTTCTGCCCATTGGCACCGGCGTGTGCAGGTACTTTTGAGCGCTAGGCTCCACTCTTCGTAGGGATTGGACTACCATCTAGTTAGGGGCCTCAGAAGGCGGACATATCACACGCATTGGTTCGCACTGCCTGTTTTCCTTCCCCTGCAGGTGGATAACATATTTCGTGCTGCTAATGCTGTGAAACTGTGTATTCTGTATATATATTGGGTGGATAGTGTATGTGTTGGTTTAATATCGTTGTATATTGCTGCTTTTACTGTGGTTATTAGTTTCAAGGCCTTATAATAAATGTGTATCTATTTTTGATATAAACAACTGTTTGGAGTAGTTTGTAAGCGCTCTTGCTTTGTGTGCTCATTGCGGGCTTTCAGTCACCCTCACCCCTCTTGAGACCTAGTCTTGACCGCCGCGATCGCTACCTTGATTGGTCTGGCTTGTCCAGAGGTTACCCTGTTCCAAGTAATTAGGTTGGCCTTCTGAACCTCTGCGCCACCAGGACAGAGTTCAGAAATCCGTCTTAACAAACATGAGATGTGATATCCAAGTCCTTCCCATGCCATTCCTGAGACCCTTCCTTTAGCATGAGATGTGATATCCAACTCCTTCCCATTCCAAACCTTTGCTTCTATCAAACCTGAGACCCTTCCTTTAGCATGAGATGTGATATCCAACTCCTTCCCATTCCAATACTGAGACCCTTCCTATAACATGAGACGTGATATCCAACTCCTTCCCATTCCAAACCTTTGCTTCTATCAAACCTGAGACCCTTCCTTTAGCATGAGATGTGATATCCAACTCCTTCCCATTCCTATACTGAGACCCTTCCTATAACATGAGACGTGATATCCAACTCCTTCCCATTCCAAACCTTCGCTTCTATCAAACCTGAGACCCTTCCTTTAGCATGAGATGTGATATCCAACTCCTTCCCATTCCAATCCTGAGACCCTTCCTATAGCTTCAGATGTGATATCAAACTCCTTCACATTCAATGTGATATCCAACTCCTTCCCATTCCAATCCTGAGACCCTTCCTATACCTTGAGATGTGATATCTCAATGCTTCTAATACCAAACCTGAGACCCGTCCTAAAACATGAGATGTGAGATCCAAATCCTTCCTCTTCCAAACCTGAGACCTTTCCTTTAACATGAGATGTCATATCCAACTCCTTCCCATTCCAAACCTGAGGCCCTTCCTATAGCATGAGATGTTATATCTTAATGCTTCTAAAACCAAACCTGAGAACCATCCTATAACATGTGAAATCCAAATCCTTCCCTTTCTAAACCGGAGACCCTTCCGATAGCATGAGATGTGATATCTCAATGCTTCGAAAACCAAACATGAGAACCATCCTATAACATGAGATGTGAAATCCAGATCCTTCCCTTTCCAAACCTGAGACCCTTCCTATAGCTTGAGATGTGATATCAAACTCCTTCCCATTCCAATCCTGAGATAGCTTGAGATGTGATATCCAACTCCTTCCCATTCCAATCCTGAGACCCTTCCTATACCATATGTGATATCTCAATGCTTCTAATACCAAACCTGAGACCCGTCCTAAAACATGAGATGTGAGATCCTAATCCTTCCCCTTCCAAACCTGAGACCTTTCCTATAGCTTGAGATGTGATATCAAACCCCTTCCCATTCCAATCCTGAGATAGCTTGAGATGTGATATCCAACTCCATCCCATTCCAATCCTGAGACCCTTCCGATAGCATGAGATATGATATCTCAATGCTACTAATATCAAAACTGAGACCCTCCCTATAGTATGAGATGTGATATCTAAGTCCTTCCCATTCCTATCCTGAGACCCTTCCGATAGCAGAGATGTGATATCTCAATGCTTATACCAAACCTGATGACCCTTCCTATTGCATGAGATGTGATATCCAACTCCTTCCCATTCCAATCCTGAGACTCTTCCTATAACATGAGATGTGATATCCAACTCCTTCCCATTCCAACCTGAGACCCTTCCTATAGCATGAGATGGGATATCCAACTCCTTCCAAATCCAATCCTGATACCCTTCCATGAGATGTGATATCCCAATGCTTCTACAAAACCTGAGACCCATACCATGGCATGAGATGTGATATCCAAATCCTTCCCCTTCCAAACCTTAGACCCTTCCTTTATCATGAGATGTGATATCCAAGTCCTTCCCATGCCATTCCTGAGACCCTTCCTATAGCATGAGATGTGATATCTCAATGCTTCTAATACCAAACCTGAGACCCTTCCAATAACATGAGATGTGATATCCAAGTCCTTCCCATGCCATTCCTGAGACCCGTCCTTTAGCATGAGATGTGATATCCAACTCCTTCCCATTCCAATACTGAGACCCTTCCTATAACATGAGACTTGATATCCAACTCCTTCCCATTCCAAACCTTTGCTTCTATCAAACCTGAGACCCTTCCTTTAGCATGAGATGTGATATCCAACTCCTTCCCATTCCAATACTGAGACCCTTCCTATAACATGAGACGTGATATCCAACTCCTTCCCATTCCAAACCTTTGCTTCTATCAAACCTGAGACCCTTCCTTTAGCATGAGATGTGATATCCAACTCCTTCCCATTCCTATACTGAGACCCTTCCTATAACATGAGACGTGATATCCAACTCTTTCCCATTCCAAACCTTTGCTTCTATCAAACCTCAGACCCTTCCTTTAGCATGAGATGTGATATCCAACTCCTTCCCATTCCAATACTGAGACCCTTCCTATAACATGAGACGTGATATCCAACTCCTTCCCATTCCAAACCTTTGCTTCTATCAAACCTGAGACCCTTCCTTTAGCATGAGATGTGATATCCAACTCCTTCCCATTCCAATACTGAGACCCTTCCTATAACATGAGACGTGATATCCAACTCCTTCCCATTCCAAACCTTTGCTTCTATCAAACCTGAGACCCTTCCTTTAGCATGAGATGTGATATCCAACTCCTTCCCATTCCTATACTGAGACCCTTCCTATAACATGAGACATGATATCCAACTCCTTCCCATTCCAAACCTTTGCTTCTATCAAACCTGAGACCCTTCCTTTAGCATGAGATGTGATATCCAACTCCTTCCCATTCCAATCCTGAGACTCTTCCTATAGCATGAGATGTGAAATCCAAATCATTCCCTTTCCAAACCAGAGACCCTTCCTATAGCTTCAGATGTGATATCAAACTCCTTCCCATTCAATGTGATATCCAACTCCTTCCCATTCCCATCCTGAGACCCTTCCTATACCTTGAGATGTGATATCTCAATGCTTCTAATACCAAACCTGAGACCCGTCCTAAAACATGAGATGTGAGATCCAAATCCTTCCCCTTCCAAACCTGAGACCTTTCCTTTAGCATGAGATGTCATATCCAACTCCTTCCCATTCCAAACCTGAGGCCCTTCCTATAGCATTAGATGTTATATCTTAATGCTTCTAAAACCAAACCTGAGAACCATCCTATAACATGTGAAATCCAAATCCTTCCCTTTCTAAACCGGAGACCCTTCCGATAGCATGAGATGTGATATCTCAATGCTTCGAAAACCAAACATGAGAACCATCCTATAACATGAGATGTGAAATCCAGATCCTTCCCTTTCCAAACCTGAGACCCTTCTTATAGCTTGAGATGTGATATCAAACTCCTTCCCATTAAAATCCTGAGATAGCTTGAGATGTGATATCCAACTCCTTCCCATTCCAATCCTGAGACCCTTCCTATACCATATGTGATATCTCAATGCTTCTAATACCAAACCTGAGACCCGTCCTAAAACATGAGATGTGAGATCCTAATCCTTCCCCTTCCAAACCTGAGACCTTTCCTATAGCTTGAGATGTGATATCCAACTCCATCCCATTCCAATCCTGAGACCCTTCCGATAGCATGAGATATGATATCTCAATGCTACTAATATCAAAACTGAGACCCTCCCTATAGTATGAGATGTGATATCTAAGTCCTTCCCATTCCTATTCTGAGACCCTTCCGATAGCAGAGATGTGATATCTCAATGCTTATACCAAACCTGATGACCCTTCCTATTGCATGAGATGTGATATCCAACTCCTTCCCATTCCAAACCTTTGCTTCTATCAAACATGAGACCCTTACTTTAGCATGAGATGTGATATCCAACTCCTTCCCATTCCTATACTGAGACCCTTCCTATAACATGAGACGTGATATCCAACTCCTTCCCATTCCAAACATTTGCTTCTATCAAACCTGAGACCCTTCCTTTAGCATGAGATGTGATATCCAACTCCTTCCCATTCCAATCCTGAGACTCTTCCTATATCTTCAGATGTGATATCAAACTCCTTCACATTCAATGTGATATCCAACTCATTCCCATTCCAATCCTGAGACCCTTCCTATACCTTGAGATGTGATATCTCAATGCTTCTAATACCAAACCTGAGACCCGTCCTAAAACATGAGATGTGAGATCCAAATCCTTCCCCTTCCAAACCTGAGACCTTTCCTTTAACATGAGATGTCATATCCAACTCCTTCCCATTCCAAACCTGAGGCCCTTCCTATAGTATGAGATGTGATATCTAAGTCCTTCCCATTCCTATCCTGAGACCCTTCCGATAGCAGAGATGTGATATCTCAATGCTTATACCAAACCTGATGACCCTTCCTATTGCATGAGATGTGATATCCAACTCCTTCCCATTCCAAACCTTTGCTTCTATCAAACCTGAGACCCTTCCTTTAGCATGAGATGTGATATCCAACTCCTTCCCATTCCTATACTGAGACCCTTCCTATAACATGAGACGTGATATCCAACTCCTTCCCATTCCAAACCTTTGCTTCTATCAAACCTTCCTTTAGCATGAGATGTGATATCCAACTCCTTCCCATTCCAATCCTGAGACTCTTCCTATATCTTCAGATGTGATATCAAACTCCTTCACATTCAATGTGATATCCAACTCCTTCCCATTCCAATCCTGAGACCCTTCCTATACCTTGAGATGTGATATCTCAATGCTTCTAATACCAAACCTGAGACCCGTCCTAAAACATGAGATGTGAGATCCAAATCCTTCCCCTTCCAAACCTGAGACCTTTCCTTTAACATGAGATGTCATATCCAACTCCTTCCCATTCCAAACCTGAGATGTGATATCTCAATGCTTCTAATACCAAACCTGAGACCCGTCCTAAAACATGAGATGTGAGATCCAAATCCTTCCCCTTCCAAACCTGAGACCTTTCCTTTAACATGAGATGTCATATCCAACTCCTTCCCATTCCAAACCTGAGGCCCTTCCTATAGCATGAGATGTTATATATTAATGCTTCTAAAACCAAACCTGAGAACCATCCTATAACATGTGAAATCCAAATCCTTCCCTTTCTAAACCTGAGACCCTTCCGATAGCATGAGATGTGATATCTCAATGCTTCGAAAACCAAACATGAGAACCATCCTATAACATGAGATGTGAAATCCAGATCCTTCCCTTTCCAAACCTGAGACCCTTCCTATAGCTTGAGGTGTGATATCAAACTCCTTCCCATTCCAATCCTGAGATAGCTTGAGATGTGATATCCAACTCCTTCCGATTCCAATCCTGAGACCCTTCCTATACCATGAGATGTGATATCTCAATGCTTCTAATACCAAACCTGAGACCCGTCCTAAAACATGAGATGTGAGATCCTAATCCTTCCCCTTCCAAACCTGAGACCTTTCCTATAGCTTGAGATGTGATATCAAACTCCTTCCCATGCCAATCCTGAGATAGCTTGAGATGTGATATCCAACTCCATCCCATTCCAATCCTGAGACCCTTCCGATAGCATGAGATATGATACCTCAATGCTTCTAATATCAAAACTGAGACCCTCCCTATAGTATGAGATGTGATATCTAAGTCCTTCCCATTCCTATCCTGAGACCCTTCCGATAGCAAAGATGTGATATCTCAATGCTTATACCAAACCTGATGACCCTTCCTATTGCATGAGATGTGATTTCCAACTCCTTCCCATTTCAATCCTGAGTTCCTTCCTATAGCATGAGATGTGATATCTCAATGCTTCTAATACCAAACCTGGGACCAGTCCTATAACATGAGATATGATATCCAAATCCTTCCCCTTCCAAACCTGAGACCCTTCCTTTAGCATGAGATGTGATTTCCAAATCCTTCCCATTCCAATCCTGAAACCCTTCCTATAGCATGAGATGTGATATCTCAATGTTTCTAATAAAAAACCTGAGACCTTCCTATAGCAAGAGATGTGATATCCCAATCCTTCCCAGTCAAATCCTGAGACCCTTCCTATAATGAGATGTGATATCCAACTCTTTCCCATTCCAACCTGAGACCCTTCCTATAGCATGAGAAGGGATATCCAACTCCTTCCCATTCCAATCCTGAGACCCTTCCTATACCATGAGATGTGCTATCTCAATGCTGCTAATACCAAACCTGAGACCCTTCCAATAACATGAGATGTGATATCCAAGTCCTTCCCATGCCATTCCTGAGACCCTTCCTTTAGCATGAGATGTGATATCCAACTCCTTCCCATTCCAAACCTTTGCTTCTATCAAACCTGAGACCCTTCCTTTAGCATGAGATGTGATATCCAACTCCTTCCCATTCCAATACTGAGACCCTTCCTATAACATGAGACGTGATATCCAACTCCTTCCCATTCCAAACCTTTGCTTCTATCAAACCTGAGACCCTTCCTTTAGCATGAGATGTGATATCCAACTCCTTCCCATTCCAATACTGAGACCCTTCCTATAACATGAGACGTGATATCCAACTCCTTCCCATTCCAAACCTTTGCTTCTATCAAACCTGAGACCCTTCCTTTAGCATGAGATGTGATATCCAACTCCTTCCCATTCCAATCCTGAGACCCTTCCTATAGCTTCAGATGTGATATCAAACTCCTTCACATTCAATGTGATATCCAACTCCTTCCCATTCCAATCCTGAGACCCTTCCTATACCTTGAGATGTGATATCTCAATGCTTCTAATACCAAACCTGAGACCCGTCCTAAAACATGAGATGTGAGATCCAAATCCTTCCCCTTCCAAACCTGAGACCTTTCCTTTAACATGAGATGTCATATCCAACTCCTTCCCATTCCAAACCTGAGGCCCTTCCTATAGCATGAGATGTTATATCTTAATGCTTCTAAAACCAAACCTGAGAACCATCCTATAACATGTGAAATCCAAATCCTTCCCTTTCTAAACCGGAGACCCTTCTGATAGCATGAGATGTGATATCTCAATGCTTCGAAAACCAAACATGAGAACCATCCTATAACATGAGATGTGAAATCCAGATCCTTCCCTTTCCAAACCTGAGACCCTTCCTATAGCTTGAGATGTGATATCAAACTCCTTCCCATTCCAATCCTGAGATAGCTTGAGATGTGATATCCAACTCCTTCCCATTCCAATCCTGAGACCCTTCCTATACCATATGTGATATCTCAATGCTTCTAATACCAAACCTGAGACCCGTCCTAAAACATGAGATGTGAGATCCTAATCCTTCCCCTTCCAAACCTGAGACCTTTCCTATAGCTTGAGATGTGATATCAAACCCCTTCCCATTCCAATCCTGAGATAGCTTGAGATGTGATATCCAACTCCATCCCATTCCAATCCTGAGACCCTTCCGATAGCATGAGATATGATATCTCAATGCTACTAATATCAAAACTGAGACCCTCCCTATAGTATGAGATGTGATATCTAAGTCCTTCCCATTCCTATCCTGAGACCCTTCCGATAGCAGAGATGTGATATCTCAATGCTTATACCAAACCTGATGACCCTTCCTATTGCATGAGATGTGATATCCAACTCCTTCCCATTCCAATCCTGAGACTCTTCCTATAACATGAGATGTGATATCCAACTCCTTCCCATTCCAACCTGAGACCCTTCCTATAGCATGAGATGGGATATCCAACTCCTTCCAAATCCAATCCTGATACCCTTCCATGAGATGTGATATCCCAATGCTTCTACAAAACCTGAGACCCATACCATGGCATGAGATGTGATATCCAAATCCTTCCAATTCCAAACCTTAGACCCTTCCTTTATCATGAGATGTGATATCCAAGTCCTTCCCATGCCATTCCTGAGACCCTTCCTATAGCATGAGATGTGATATCTCAATGCTTCTAATACCAAACCTGAGACCCTTCCAATAACATGAGATGTGATATCCAAGTCCTTCCCATGCCATTCCTGAGACCCGTCCTTTAGCATGAGATGTGATATCCAACTCCTTCCCATTCCAATACTGAGACCCTTCCTATAACATGAGACGTGATATCCAACTCCTTCCCATTCCAAACCTTTGCTTCTATCAAACCTGAGACCCTTCCTTTAGCATGAGATGTGATATCCAACTCCTTCCCATTCCAATACTGAGACCCTTCCTATAACATGAGACGTGATATCCAACTCCTTCCCATTCCAAACCTTTGCTTCTATCAAACCTGAGACCCTTCCTTTAGCATGAGATGTGATATCCAACTCCTTCCCATTCCTATACTGAGACCCTTTCTATAACATGAGACGTGATATCCAACTCCTTCCCATTCCAAACCTTTGCTTCTATCAAACCTGAGACCCTTCCTTTAGCATGAGATGTGATATCCAACTCCTTCCCATTCCAATACTGAGACCCTTCCTATAACATGAGACGTGATATCCAACTCCTTTCCATTCCAAACCTTTGCTTCTATCAAACCTGAGACCCTTCCTTTAGCATGAGATGTGATATCCAACTCCTTCCCATTCCAATACTGAGACCCTTCCTATAACATGAGACGTGATATCCAACTCCTTCCCATTCCAAACCTTTGCTTCTATCAAACCTGAGACCCTTCCTTTAGCATGAGATGTGATATCCAACTCCTTCCCATTCCTATACTGAGACCCTTCCTATAACATGAGACATGATATCCAACTCCTTCCCATTCCAAACCTTTGCTTCTATCAAACCTGAGACCCTTCCTTTAGCATGAGATGTGATATCCAACTCCTTCCCATTCCAATCCTGAGACTCTTCCTATAGCATGAGATGTGAAATCCAAATCATTCCCTTTCCAAACCAGAGACCCTTCCTATAGCTTCAGATGTGATATCAAACTCCTTCCCATTCAATGTGATATCCAACTCCTTCCCATTCCCATCCTGAGACCCTTCCTATACCTTGAGATGTGATATCTCAATGCTTCTAATACCAAACCTGAGACCCGTCCTAAAACATGAGATGTGAGATCCAAATCCTTCCCCTTCCAAACCTGAGACCTTTCCTTTAGCATGAGATGTCATATCCAACTCCTTCCCATTCCAAACCTGAGGCCCTTCCTATAGCATGAGATGTTATATCTTAATGCTTCTAAAACCAAACCTGAGAACCATCCTATAACATGTGAAATCCAAATCCTTCCCTTTCTAAACCGGAGACCCTTCCGATAGCATGAGATGTGATATCTCAATGCTTCGAAAACCAAACATGAGAACCATCCTATAACATGAGATGTGAAATCCAGATCCTTCCCTTTCCAAACCTGAGACCCTTCTTATAGCTTGAGATGTGATATCAAACTCCTTCCCATTCCAATCCTGAGATAGCTTGAGATGTGATATCCAACTCCTTCCCATTCCAATCCTGAGACCCTTCCTATACCATATGTGATATCTCAATGCTTCTAATACCAAACCTGAGACCCGTCCTAAAACATGAGATGTGAGATCCTAATCCTTCCCCTTCCAAACCTGAGACCTTTCCTATAGCTTGAGATGTGATATCCAACTCCATCCCATTCCAATCCTGAGACCCTTCCGATAGCATGAGATATGATATCTCAATGCTACTAATATCAAAACTGAGACCCTCCCTATAGTATGAGATGTGATATCTAAGTCCTTCCCATTCCTATCCTGAGACCCTTCCGATAGCAGAGATGTGATATCTCAATGCTTATACCAAACCTGATGACCCTTCCTATTGCATGAGATGTGATATCCAACTCCTTCCCATTCCAAACCTTTGCTTCTATCAAACCTGAGACCCTTACTTTAGCATGAGATGTGATATCCAACTCCTTCCCATTCCTATACTGAGACCCTTCCTATAACATGAGACGTGATATCCAACTCCTTCCCATTCCAAACCTTTGCTTCTATCAAACCTGAGACCCTTCCTTTAGCATGAGATGTGATATCCAACTCCTTCCCATTCCAATCCTGAGACTCTTCCTATATCTTCAGATGTGATATCAAACTCCTTCACATTCAATGTGATATCCAACTCATTCCCATTCCAATCCTGAGACCCTTCCTATACCTTGAGATGTGATATCTCAATGCTTCTAATACCAAACCTGAGACCCGTCCTAAAACATGAGATGTGAGATCCAAATCCTTCCCCTTCCAAACCTGAGACCTTTCCTTTAACATGAGATGTCATATCCAACTCCTTCCCATTCCAAACCTGAGGCCCTTCCTATAGTATGAGATGTGATTTCTAAGTCCTTCCCATTCCTATCCTGAGACCCTTCCGATAGCAGAGATGTGATATCTCAATGCTTATACCAAACCTGATGACCCTTCCTATTGCATGAGATGTGATATCCAACTCCTTCCCATTCCAAACCTTTGCTTCTATCAAACCTGAGACCCTTCCTTTAGCATGAGATGTGATATCCAACTCCTTCCCATTCCTATACTGAGACCCTTCCTATAACATGAGACGTGATATCCAACTCCTTCCCATTCCAAACCTTTGCTTCTATCAAACCTTCCTTTAGCATGAGATGTGATATCCAACTCCTTCCCATTCCAATCCTGAGACTCTTCCTATATCTTCAGATGTGATATCAAACTCCTTCACATTCAATGTGATATCCAACTCCTTCCCATTCCAATCCTGAGACCCTTCCTATACCTTGAGATGTGATATCTCAATGCTTCTAATACCAAACCTGAGACCCGTCCTAAAACATGAGATGTGAGATCCAAATCCTTCCCCTTCCAAACCTGAGACCTTTCCTTTAACATGAGATGTCATATCCAACTCCTTTCCATTCCAAACCTGAGATGTGATATCTCAATGCTTCTAATACCAAACCTGAGACCCGTCCTAAAACATGAGATGTGAAATCCAAATCCTTCCCCTTCCAAACCTGAGACCTTTCCTTTAACATGAGATGTCATATCCAACTCCTTCCCATTCCAAACCTGAGGCCCTTCCTATAGCATGAGATGCTATATATTAATGCTTCTAAAACCAAACCTGAGAACCATCCTATAACATGTGAAATCCAAATCCTTCCCTTTCTAAACCTGAGACCCTTCCGATAGCATGAGATGTGATATCTCAATGCTTCGAAAACCAAACATGAGAACCATCCTATAACATGAGATGTGAAATCCAGATCCTTCCCTTTCCAAACCTGAGACCCTTCCTATAGCTTGAGGTGTGATATCAAACTCCTTCCCATTCCAATCCTGAGATAGCTTGAGATGTGATATCCAACTCCTTCCGATTCCAATCCTGAGACCCTTCCTATACCATGAGATGTGATATCTCAATGCTTCTAATACCAAACCTGAGACCCGTCCTAAAACATGAGATGTGAGATCCTAATCCTTCCCCTTCCAAACCTGAGACCTTTCCTATAGCTTGAGATGTGATATCAAACTCCTTCCCATGCCAATCCTGAGATAGCTTGAGATGTGATATCCAACTCCATCCCATTCCAATCCTGAGACCCTTCCGATAGCATGAGATATGATACCTCAATGCTTCTAATATCAAAACTGAGACCCTCCCTATAGTATGAGATGTGATATTTAAGTCCTTCCCATTCCTATCCTGAGACCCTTCCGATAGCAAAGATGTGATATCTCAATGCTTATACCAAACCTGATGACCCTTCCTATTGCATGAGATGTGATTTCCAACTCCTTCCCATTTCAATCCTGAGTTCCTTCCTATAGCATGAGATGTGATATCTCAATGCTTCTAATACCAAACCTGGGACCAGTCCTATAACATGAGATATGATATCCAAATCCTTCCCCTTCCAAACCTGAGACCCTTCCTTTAGCATGAGATGTGATTTCCAAATCCTTCCCATTCCAATCCTGAAACCCTTCCTATAGCATGAGATGTGATATCTCAATGTTTCTAATAAAAAACCTGAGACCTTCCTATAGCAAGAGATGTGATATCCAAATCCTTCCCAGTCAAATCCTGAGACCCTTCCTATAATGAGATGTGATATCCAACTCTTTCCCATTCCAACCTGAGACCCTTCCTATAGCATGAGAAGGGATATCCAACTCCTTCCCATTCCAATCCTGAGACCCTTCCTATACCATGAGATGTGCTATCTCAATGCTGCTAATACCAAACCTGAGACCCTTCCAATAACATGAGATGTGATATCCAAGTCCTTCCCATGCCATTCCTGAGACCCTTCCTTTAGCATGAGATGTGATATCCAACTCCTTCCCATTCCAAACCTTTGCTTCTATCAAACCTGAGACCCTTCCTTTAGCATGAGATGTGATATCCAACTCCTTCCCATTCCAATACTGAGACCCTTCCTATAACATGAGACGTGATATCCAACTCCTTCCCATTCCAAACCTTTGCTTCTATCAAACCTGAGACCCTTCCTTTAGCATGAGATGTGATATCCAACTCCTTCCCATTCCAATACTGAGACCCTTCCTATAACATGAGACGTGATATCCAACTCCTTCCCATTCCAAACCTTTGCTTCTATCAAACCTGAGACCCTTCCTTTAGCATGAGATGTGATATC
Source organism: Ambystoma mexicanum (assembly GCF_040938575.1). Taxonomy (NCBI): domain Eukaryota; kingdom Metazoa; phylum Chordata; class Amphibia; order Caudata; family Ambystomatidae; genus Ambystoma; species Ambystoma mexicanum. Next base: position 250,510 of record NW_027182366.1, read on the forward strand.
CAACTCCTTCCCATTCCAATACTGAGACCCTTCCTATAACATGAGACGTGATATCCAACTCCTTCCCATTCCAAACCTTTGCTTCTATCAAACCTGAGACCCTTCCTTTAGCATGAGATGTGATATCCAACTCCTTCCCATTCCTATACTGAGACCCTTCCTATAACATGAGACATGATATCCAACTCCTTCCCATTCCAAACCTTTGCTTCTATCAAACCTGAGACCCTTCCTTTAGCATGAGATGTGATATCCAACTCCTTCCCATTCCAATCCTGAGACTCTTCCTATAGCATGAGATGTGAAATCCAAATCATTCCCTTTCCAAACCAGAGACCCTTCCTATAGCTTCAGATGTGATATCAAACTCCTTCCCATTCAATGTGATATCCAACTCCTTCCCATTCCCATCCTGAGACCCTTCCTATACCTTGAGATGTGATATCTCAATGCTTCTAATACCAAACCTGAGACCCGTCCTAAAACATGAGATGTGAGATCCAAATCCTTCCCCTTCCAAACCTGAGACCTTTCCTTTAGCATGAGATGTCATGTCCAACTCCTTCCCATTCCAAACCTGAGGCCCTTCCTATAGCATGAGATGTTATATCTTAATGCTTCTAAAACCAAACCTGAGAACCATCCTATAACATGTGAAATCCAAATCCTTCCCTTTCTAAACCGGAGACCCTTCCGATAGCATGAGATGTGATATCTCAATGCTTCGAAAACCAAACATGAGAACCATCCTATAACATGAGATGTGAAATCCAGATCCTTCCCTTTCCAAACCTGAGACCCTTCTTATAGCTTGAGATGTGATATCAAACTCCTTCCCATTCCAATCCTGAGATAGCTTGAGATGTGATATCCAACTCCTTCCCATTCCAATCCTGAGACCCTTCCTATACCATATGTGATATCTCAATGCTTCTAATACAAAACCTGAGACCCGTCCTAAAACATGAGATGTGAGATCCTAATCCTTCCCCTTCCAAACCTGAGACCTTTCCTATAGCTTGAGATGTGATATCCAACTCCATCCCATTCCAATCCTGAGACCCTTCCGATAGCATGAGATATGATATCTCAATGCTACTAATATCAAAACTGAGACCCTCCCTATAGTATGAGATGTGATATCTAAGTCCTTCCCATTCCTATCCTGAGACCCTTCCGATAGCAGAGATGTGATATCTCAATGCTTATACCAAACCTGATGACCCTTCCTATTGCATGAGATGTGATATCCAACTCCTTCCCATTCCAAACCTTTGCTTCTATCAAACCTGAGACCCTTACTTTAGCATGAGATGTGATATCCAACTCCTTCCCATTCCTATACTGAGACCCTTCCTATAACATGAGACGTGATATCCAACTCCTTCCCATTCCAAACCTTTGCTTCTATCAAACCTGAGACCCTTCCTTTAGCATGAGATGTGATATCCAACTCCTTCCCATTCCAATCCTGAGACTCTTCCTATATCTTCAGATGTGATATCAAACTCCTTCACATTCAATGTGATATCCAACTCATTCCCATTCCAATCCTGAGACCCTTCCTATACCTTGAGATGTGATATCTCAATGCTTCTAATACCAAACCTGAGACCCGTCCTAAAACATGAGATGTGAGATCCAAATCCTTCCCCTTCCAAACCTGAGACCTTTCCTTTAACATGAGATGTCATATCCAACTCCTTCCCATTCCAAACCTGAGGCCCTTCCTATAGTATGAGATGTGATATCTAAGTCCTTCCCATTCCTATCCTGAGACCCTTCCGATAGCAGAGATGTGATATCTCAATGCTTATACCAAACCTGATGACCCTTCCTATTGCATGAGATGTGATATCCAACTCCTTCCCATTCCAAACCTTTGCTTCTATCAAACCTGAGACCCTTCCTTTAGCATGAGATGTGATATCCAACTCCTTCCCATTCCTATACTGAGACCCTTCCTATAACATGAGACGTGATATCCAACTCCTTCCCATTCCAAACCTTTGCTTCTATCAAACCTTCCTTTAGCATGAGATGTGATATCCAACTCCTTCCCATTCCAATCCTGAGACTCTTCCTATATCTTCAGATGTGATATCAAACTCCTTCACATTCAATGTGATATCCAACTCCTTCCCATTCCAATCCTGAGACCCTTCCTATACCTTGAGATGTGATATCTCAATGCTTCTAATACCAAACCTGAGACCCGTCCTAAAACATGAGATGTGAGATCCAAATCCTTCCCCTTCCAAACCTGAGACCTTTCCTTTAACATGAGATGTCATATCCAACTCCTTCCCATTCCAAACCTGAGATGTGATATCTCAATGCTTCTAATACCAAACCTGAGACCCGTCCTAAAACATGAGATGTGAAATCCAAATCCTTCCCCTTCCAAACCTGAGACCTTTCCTTTAACATGAGATGTCATATCCAACTCCTTCCCATTCCAAACCTGAGGCCCTTCCTATAGCATGAGATGTTATATATTAATGCTTCTAAAACCAAACCTGAGAACCATCCTATAACATGTGAAATCCAAATCCTTCCCTTTCTAAACCTGAGACCCTTCCGATAGCATGAGATGTGATATCTCAATGCTTCGAAAACCAAACATGAGAACCATCCTATAACATGAGATGTGAAATCCAGATCCTTCCCTTTCCAAACCTGAGACCCTTCCTATAGCTTGAGGTGTGATATCAAACTCCTTCCCATTCCAATCCTGAGATAGCTTGAGATGTGATATCCAACTCCTTCCGATTCCAATCCTGAGACCCTTCCTATACCATGAGATGTGATATCTCAATGCTTCTAATACCAAACCTGAGACCCGTCCTAAAACATGAGATGTGAGATCCTAATCCTTCCCCTTCCAAACCTGAGACCTTTCCTATAGCTTGAGATGTGATATCAAACTCCTTCCCATGCCAATCCTGAGATAGCTTGAGATGTGATATCCAACTCCATCCCATTCCAATCCTGAGACCCTTCCGATAGCATGAGATATGATACCTCAATGCTTCTAATATCAAAACTGAGACCCTCCCTATAGTATGAGATGTGATATCTAAGTCCTTCCCATTCCTATCCTGAGACCCTTCCGATAGCAAAGATGTGATATCTCAATGCTTATACCAAACCTGATGACCCTTCCTATTGCATGAGATGTGATTTCCAACTCCTTCCCATTTCAATCCTGAGTTCCTTCCTATAGCATGAGATGTGATATCTCAATGCTTCTAATACCAAACCTGGGACCAGTCCTATAACATGAGATATGATATCCAAATCCTTCCCCTTCCAAACCTGAGACCCTTCCTTTAGCATGAGATGTGATTTCCAAATCCTTCCCATTCCAATCCTGAAACCCTTCCTATAGCATGAGATGTGATATCTCAATGTTTCTAATAAAAAACCTGAGACCTTCCTATAGCAAGAGATGTGATATCCAAATCCTTCCCAGTCAAATCCTGAGACCCTTCCTATAATGAGATGTGATATCCAACTCTTTCCCATTCCAACCTGAGACCCTTCCTATAGCATGAGAAGGGATATCCAACTCCTTCCCATTCCAATCCTGAGACCCTTCCTATACCATGAGATGTGCTATCTCAATGCTGCTAATACCAAACCTGAGACCCTTCCAATAACATGAGATGTGATATCCAAGTCCTTCCCATGCCATTCCTGAGACCCTTCCTTTAGCATGAGATGTGATATCCAACTCCTTCCCATTCCAAACCTTTGCTTCTATCAAACCTGAGACCCTTCCTTTAGCATGAGATGTGATATCCAACTCCTTCCCATTCCAATACTGAGACCCTTCCTATAACATGAGACGTGATATCCAACTCCTTCCCATTCCAAACCTTTGCTTCTATCAAACCTGAGACCCTTCCTTTAGCATGAGATGTGATATCCAGCTCCTTCCCATTCCAATACTGAGACCCTTCCTATAACATGAGACGTGATATCCAACTCCTTCCCATTCCAAACCTTTGCTTCTATCAAACCTGAGACCCTTCCTTTAGCATGAGATGTGATATCCAACTCCTTCCCATTCCAATACTGAGACCCTTCCTATAACATGAGACGTGATATCCAACTCCTTCCCATTCCAAACCTTTGCTTCTATCAAACCTGAGACCCTTCCTTTAGCATGAGATGTGATATCCAACTCCTTCCCATTCCTATACTGAGACCCTTCCTATAACATGAGACATGATATCCAACTCCTTCCCATTCCAAACCTTTGCTTCTATCAAACCTGAGACCCTTCCTTTAGCATGAGATGTGATATCCAACTCCTTCCCATTCCAATCCTGAGACTCTTCCTATAGCATGAGATGTGAAATCCAAATCATTCCCTTTCCAAACCAGAGACCCTTCCTATAGCTTCAGATGTGATATCAAACTCCTTCCCATTCAATGTGATATCCAACTCCTTCCCATTCCCATCCTGAGACCCTTCCTATACCTTGAGATGTGATATCTCAATGCTTCTAATACCAAACCTGAGACCCGTCCTAAAACATGAGATGTGAGATCCAAATCCTTCCCCTTCCAAACCTGAGACCTTTCCTTTAGCATGAGATGTCATATCCAACTCCTTCCCATTCCAAACCTGAGGCCCTTCCTATAGCATGAGATGTTATATCTTAATGCTTCTAAAACCAAACCTGAGAACCATCCTATAACATGTGAAATCCAAATCCTTCCCTTTCTAAACCGGAGACCCTTCCGATAGCATGAGATGTGATATCTCAATGCTTCGAAAACCAAACATGAGAACCATCCTATAACATGAGATGTGAAATCCAGATCCTTCCCTTTCCAAACCTGAGACCCTTCTTATAGCTTGAGATGTGATATCAAACTCCTTCCCATTCCAATCCTGAGATAGCTTGAGATGTGATATCCAACTCCTTCCCATTCCAATCCTGAGACCCTTCCTATACCATATGTGATATCTCAATGCTTCTAATACCAAACCTGAGACCCGTCCTAAAACATGAGATGTGAGATCCTAATCCTTCCCCTTCCAAACCTGAGACCTTTCCTATAGCTTGAGATGTGATATCCAACTCCATCCCATTCCAATCCTGAGACCCTTCCGATAGCATGAGATATGATATCTCAATGCTACTAATATCAAAACTGAGACCCTCCCTATAGTATGAGATGTGATATCTAAGTCCTTCCCATTCCTATCCTGAGACCCTTCCGATAGCAGAGATGTGATATCTCAATGCTTATACCAAACCTGATGACCCTTCCTATTGCATGAGATGTGATATCCAACTCCTTCCCATTCCAAACCTTTGCTTCTATCAAACCTGAGACCCTTCCTTTAGCATGAGATGTGATATCCAACTCCTTCCCATTCCTATACTGAGACCCTTCCTATAACATGAGACGTGATATCCAACTCCTTCCCATTCCAAACCTTTGCTTCTATCAAACCTGAGACCCTTCCTTTAGCATGAGATGTGATATCCAACTCCTTCCCATTCCAATCCTGAGACTCTTCCTATATCTTCAGATGTGATATCAAACTCCTTCACATTCAATGTGATATCCAACTCATTCCCATTCCAATCCTGAGACCCTTCCTATACCTTGAGATGTGATATCTCAATGCTTCTAATACCAAACCTGAGACCCGTCCTAAAACATGAGATGTGAGATCCAAATCCTTCCCCTTCCAAACCTGAGACCTTTCCTTTAACATGAGATGTCATATCCAACTCCTTCCCATTCCAAACCTGAGGCCCTTCCTATAGTATGAGATGTGATATCTAAGTCCTTCCCATTCCTATCCTGAGACCCTTCCGATAGCAGAGATGTGATATCTCAATGCTTATACCAAACCTGATGACCCTTCCTATTGCATGAGATGTGATATCCAACTCCTTCCCATTCCAAACCTTTGCTTCTATCAAACCTGAGACCCTTCCTTTAGCATGAGATGTGATATCCAACTCCTTCCCATTCCTATACTGAGACCCTTCCTATAACATGAGACGTGATATCCAACTCCTTCCCATTCCAAACCTTTGCTTCTATCAAACCTTCCTTTAGCATGAGATGTGATATCCAACTCCTTCCCATTCCAATCCTGAGACTCTTCCTATATCTTCAGGTGTGATATCAAACTCCTTCACATTCAATGTGATATCCAACTCCTTCCCATTCCAATCCTGAGACCCTTCCTATACCTTGAGATGTGATATCTCAATGCTTCTAATACCAAACCTGAGACCCGTCCTAAAACATGAGATGTGAGATCCAAATCCTTCCCCTTCCAAACCTGAGACCTTTCCTTTAACATGAGATGTCATATCCAACTCCTTCCCATTCCAAACCTGAGATGTGATATCTCAATGCTTCTAATACCAAACCTGAGACCCGTCCTAAAACATGAGATGTGAAATCCAAATCCTTCCCCTTCCAAACCTGAGACCTTTCCTTTAACATGAGATGTCATATCCAACTCCTTCCCATTCCAAACCTGAGGCCCTTCCTATAGCATGAGATGTTATATATTAATGCTTCTAAAACCAAACCTGAGAACCATCCTATAACATGTGAAATCCAAATCCTTCCCTTTCTAAACCTGAGACCCTTCCGATAGCATGAGATGTGATATCTCAATGCTTCGAATACCAAACATGAGAACCATCCTATAACATGAGATGTGAAATCCAGATCCTTCCCTTTCCAAACCTGAGACCCTTCCTATAGCTTGAGGTGTGATATCAAACTCCTTCCCATTCCAATCCTGAGATAGCTTGAGATGTGATATCCAACTCCTTCCGATTCCAATCCTGAGACCCTTCCTATACCATGAGATGTGATATCTCAATGCTTCTAATACCAAACCTGAGACCCGTCCTAAAACATGAGATGTGAGATCCTAATCCTTCCCGTTCCAAACCTGAGACCTTTCCTATAGCTTGAGATGTGATATTAAACTCCTTCCCATGCCAATCCTGAGATAGCTTGAGATGTGATATCCAACTCCATCCCATTCCAATCCTGAGACCCTTCCGATAGCATGAGATATGATACCTCAATGCTTCTAATATCAAAACTGAGACCCTCCCTATAGTATGAGATGTGATATCTAAGTCCTTCCCATTCCTATCCTGAGACCCTTCCGATAGCAAAGATGTGATATCTCAATGCTTATACCAAACCTGATGACCCTTCCTATTGCATGAGATGTGATTTCCAACTCCTTCCCATTTCAATCCTGAGTTCCTTCCTATAGCATGAGATGTGATATCTCAATGCTTCTAATACCAAACCTGGGACCAGTCCTATAACATGAGATATGATATCCAAATCCTTCCCCTTCCAAACCTGAGACCCTTCCTTTAGCATGAGATGTGATTTCCAAATCCTTCCCATTCCAATCCTGAAACCCTTCCTATAGCATGAGATGTGATATCTCAATGTTTCTAATAAAAAACCTGAGACCTTCCTATAGCAAGAGATGTGATATCCAAATCCTTCCCAGTCAAATCCTGAGACCCTTCCTATAATGAGATGTGATATCCAACTCTTTCCCATTCCAACCTGAGACCCTTCCTATAGCATGAGAAGGGATATCCAACTCCTTCCCATTCCAATCCTGAGACCCTTCCTATACCATGAGATGTGCTATCTCAATGCTGCTAATACCAAACCTGAGACCCTTCCAATAACATGAGATGTGATATCCAAGTCCTTCCCATGCCATTCCTGAGACCCTTCCTTTAGCATGAGATGTGATATCCAACTCCTTCCCATTCCAAACCTTTGCTTCTATCAAACCTGAGACCCTTCCTTTAGCATGAGATGTGATATCCAACTCCTTCCCATTCCAATACTGAGACCCTTCCTATAACATGAGACGTGATATCCAACTCCTTCCCATTCCAAAACTTTGCTTCTATCAAACCTGAGACCCTTCCTTTAGCATGAGATGTGATATCCAACTCCTTCCATTTCCAATACTGAGACCCTTCCTATAACATGAGACGTGATATCCAACTCCTTCCCATTCCAAACCTTTGCTTCTATCAAACCTGAGACCCTTCCTTTAGCATGAGATGTGATATCCAACTCCTTCCCATTCCTATACTGAGACCCTTCCTATAACATGAGACGTGATATCCAACTCCTTCCCATTCCAATCCTGAGACTCTTCCTATAGCATGAGATGTGATATCTCAATGCTTCTAAAACCAAACATGAGAACCATCCTATAACATGAGATGTGAAATCCAAATCATTCCCTTTCCAAACCAGAGACCCTTCCTATAGCTTCAGATGTGATATCAAACTCCTTCCCATTCAATGTGATATCCAACTCCTTCCCATTCCCATCCTGAGACCCTTCCTATACCTTGAGATGTGATATCTCAATGCTTCTAATACCAAACCTGAGACCCGTCCTAAAACATGAGATGTGAGATCCAAATCCTTCCCCTTCCAAACCTGAGACCTTTCCTTTAGCATGAGATGTCATATCCAACTCCTTCCCATTCCAAACCTGAGGCCCTTCCTATAGCATGAGATGTTATATCTTAATGCTTCTAAAACCAAACCTGAGAACCATCCTATAACATGTGAAATCCAAATCCTTCCCTTTCTAAACCGGAGACCCTTCCGATAGCATGAGATGTGATATCTCAATGCTTCGAAAACCAAACATGAGAACCATCCTATAACATGAGATGTGAAATCCAGATCCTTCCCTTTCCAAACCTGAGACCCTTCTTATAGCTTGAGATGTGATATCAAACTCCTTCCCATTCCAATCCTGAGATAGCTTGAGATGTGATATCCAACTCCTTCCCATTCCAATCCTGAGACCCTTCCTATACCATATGTGATATCTCAATGCTTCTAATACCAAACCTGAGACCCGTCCTAAAACATGAGATGTGAGATCCTAATCCTTCCCCTTCCAAACCTGAGACCTTTCCTATAGCTTGAGATGTGATATCAAACTCCTTCCCATTCCAATCCTGAGATAGCTTGAGATGTGATATCCAACTCCATCCCATTCCAATCCTGAGACCCTTCCGATAGCATGAGATATGATATCTCAATGCTACTAATATCAAAACTGAGACCCTCCCTATAGTATGAGATGTGATATCTAAGTCCTTCCCATTCCTATCCTGAGACCCTTCCGATAGCAGAGATGTGATATCTCAATGCTTATACCAAACCTGATGACCCTTCCTATTGCATGAGACGTGATATCCAACTCCTTCCCATTCCAAACCTTTGCTTCTATCAAACCTGAGACCCTTCCTTTAGCATGAGATGTGATATCCAACTCCTTCCCATTCCAATCCTGAGACTCTTCCTATATCTTCAGATGTGATATCAAACTCCTTCACATTCAATGTGATATCCAACTCATTCCCATTCCAATCCTGAGACCCTTCCTATACCTTGAGATGTGATATCTCAATGCTTCTAATACCAAACCTGAGACCCGTCCTAAAACATGAGATGTAAGATCCAAATCCTTCCCCTTCCAAACCTGAGACCTTTCCTTTAACATGGGATGTCATATCCAACTCCTTCCCATTCCAAACCTGAGGCCCTTCCTATAGTATGAGATGTGATATCTAAGTCCTTCCCATTCCTATCCTGAGACCCTTCCGATAGCAGAGATGTGATATCTCAATGCTTATACCAAACCTGATGACCCTTCCTATTGCATGAGATGTGATATCCAACTCCTTCCCATTCCAAACCTTTGCTTCTATCAAACCTGAGACCCTTCCTTTAGCATGAGATGTGATATCCAACTCCTTCCCATTCCTATACTGAGACCCTTCCTATAACATGAGACGTGATATCCAACTCCTTCCCATTCCAAACCTTTGCTTCTATCAAACCTTCCTTTAGCATGAGATGTGATATCCAACTCCTTCCCATTCCAATCCTGAGACTCTTCCTATATCTTCAGATGTGATATCAAACTCCTTCACATTCAATGTGATATCCAACTCCTTCCCATTCCAATCCTGAGACCGTTCCTATACCTTGAGATGTGATATCTCAATGCTTCTAATACCAAACCTGAGACCCGTCCTAAAACATGAGATGTGAGATCCAAATCCTTCCCCTTCCAAACCTGAGACCTTTCCTTTAACATGAGATGTCATATCCAACTCCTTCCCATTCCAAACCTGAGATGTGATATCTCAATGCTTCTAATACCAAACCTGAGACCCGTCCTAAAACATGAGATGTGAGATCCAAATCCTTCCCCTTCCAAACCTGAGACCTTTCCTTTAACATGAGATGTCATATCCAACTCCTTCCCATTCCAAACCTGAGGCCCTTCCTATAGCATGAGATGTTATATATTAATGCTTCTAAAACCAAACCTGAGAACCATCCTATAACATGTGAAATCCAAATCCTTCCCTTTCTAAACCTGAGACCCTTCCAATAGCATGAGATGTGATATCTCAATGCTTCGAAAACCAAACATGAGAACCATCCTATAACATGAGATGTGAAATCCAGATCCTTCCCTTTCCAAACCTGAGACCCTTCCTATAGCTTGAGGTGTGATATCAAACTCCTTCCCATTCCAATCCTGAGATAGCTTGAGATGTGATATCCAACTCCTTCCCATTCCAATCCTGAGACCCTTCCTATACCATATGTGATATCTCAATGCTTCTAATACCAAACCTGAGACCCGTCCTAAAACATGAGATGTGAGATCCTAATCCTTCCCCTTCCAAACCTGAGACCTTTCCTATAGCTTGAGATGTGATATCCAACTCCATCCCATTCCAATCCTGAGACCCTTCCGATAGCATGAGATATGATATCTCAATGCTACTAATATCAAAACTGAGACCCTCCCTATAGTATGAGATGTGATATCTAAGTCCTTCCCATTCCTATCCTGAGACCCTTCCGATAGCAGAGATGTGATATCTCAATGCTTATACCAAACCTGATGACCCTTCCTATTGCATGAGATGTGATATCCAACTCCTTCCCATTCCAAACCTTTGCTTCTATCAAACCTGAGACCCTTACTTTAGCATGAGATGTGATATCCAACTCCTTCCCATTCCTATACTGAGACCCTTCCTATAACATGAGACGTGATATCCAACTCCTTCCCATTCCAAACCTTTGCTTCTATCAAACCTGAGACCCTTCCTTTAGCATGAGATGTGATATCCAACTCCTTCCCATTCCAATCCTGAGACTCTTCCTATATCTTCAGATGTGATATCAAACTCCTTCACATTCAATGTGATATCCAACTCATTCCCATTCCAATCCTGAGACCCTTCCTATACCTTGAGATGTGATATCTCAATGCTTCTAATACCAAACCTGAGACCCGTCCTAAAACATGAGATGTGAGATCCAAATCCTTCCCCTTCCAAACCTGAGACCTTTCCTTTAACATGAGATGTCATATCCAACTCCTTCCCATTCCAAACCTGAGGCCCTTCCTATAGTATGAGATGTGATATCTAAGTCCTTCCCATTCCTATCCTGAGACCCTTCCGATAGCAGAGATGTGATATCTCAATGCTTATACCAAACCTGATGACCCTTCCTATTGCATGAGATGTGATATCCAACTCCTTCCCATTCCAAACCTTTGCTTCTATCAAACCTGAGACCCTTCCTTTAGCATGAGATGTGATATCCAACTCCTTCCCATTCCTATACTGAGACCCTTCCTATAACATGAGACGTGATATCCAACTCCTTCCATTCCAAACCTTTGCTTCTATCAAACCTTCCTTTAGCATGAGATGTGATATCCAACTCCTTCCCATTCCAATCCTGAGACTCTTCCTATATCTTCAGATGTGATATCAAACTCCTTCACATTCAATGTGATATCCAACTCCTTCCCATTCCAATCCTGAGACCCTTCCTATACCTTGAGATGTGATATCTCAATGCTTCTAATACCAAACCTGAGACCCGTCCTAAAACATGAGATGTGAGATCCAAATCCTTCCCCTTCCAAACCTGAGACCTTTCCTTTAACATGAGATGTCATATCCAACTCCTTCCCATTCCAAACCTGAGATGTGATATCTCAATGCTTCTAATACCAAACCTGAGACCCGTCCTAAAACATGAGATGTGAGATCCAAATCCTTCCCCTTCCGAACCTGAGACCTTTCCTTTAACATGAGATGTCATATCCAACTCCTTCCCATTCCAAACCTGAGGCCCTTCCTATAGCATGAGATGTTATATATTAATGCTTCTAAAACCAAACCTGAGAACCATCCTATAACATGTGAAATCCAAATCCTTCCCTTTCTAAACCTGAGACCCTTCCGATAGCATGAGATGTGATATCTCAATGCTTCGAAAACCAAACATGAGAACCATCCTATAACATGAGATGTGAAATCCAGATCCTTCCCTTTCCAAACCTGAGACCCTTCCTATAGCTTGAGGTGTGATATCAAACTCCTTCCCATTCCAATCCTGAGATAGCTTGAGATGTGATATCCAACTCCTTCCGATTCCAATCCTGAGACCCTTCCTATACCATGAGATGTGATATCTCAATGCTTCTAATACCAAACCTGAGACCCGTCCTAAAACATGAGATGTGAGATCCTAATCCTTCCCCTTCCAAACCTGAGACCTTTCCTATAGCTTGAGATGTGATATCAAACTCCTTCCCATGCCAATCCTGAGATAGCTTGAGATGTGATATCCAACTCCATCCCATTCCAATCCTGAGACCCTTCCGATAGCATGAGATATGATACCTCAATGCTTCTAATATCAAAACTGAGACCCTCCCTATAGTATGAGATGTGATATCTAAGTCCTTCCCATTCCTATCCTGAGACCCTTCCGATAGCAAAGATGTGATATCTCAATGCTTATACCAAACCTGATGACCCTTCCTATTGCATGAGATGTGATTTCCAACTCCTTCCCATTTCAATCCTGAGTTCCTTCCTATAGCATGAGATGTGATATCTCAATGCTTCTAATACCAAACCTGGGACCAGTCCTATAACATGAGATATGATATCCAAATCCTTCCCCTTCCAAACCTGAGACCCTTCCTTTAGCATGAGATGTGATTTCCAAATCCTTCCCATTCCAATCCTGAAACCCTTCCTATAGCATGAGATGTGATATCTCAATGTTTCTAATAAAAAACCTGAGACCTTCCTATAGCAAGAGATGTGATATCCAAATCCTTCCCAGTCAAATCCTGAGACCCTTCCTATAATGAGATGTGATATCCAACTCCTTCCCATTCCAATCCTGAGACCCTTCCTATACCATGAGATGTGCTATCTCAATGCTGCTAATACCAAACCTGAGACCCTTCCAATAACATGAGATGTGATATCCAAGTCCTTCCCATGCCATTCCTGAGACCCTTCCTTTAGCATGAGATGTGATATCCAACTCCTTCCCATTCCAAACCTTTGCTTCTATCAAACCTGAGACCCTTCCTTTAGCATGAGATGTGATATCCAACTCCTTCCCATTCCAATACTGAGACCCTTCCTATAACATGAGACGTGATATCCAACTCCTTCCCATTCCAAACCTTTGCTTCTATCAAACCTGAGACCCTTCCTTTAGCATGAGATGTGATATCCAACTCCTTCCCATTCCAATACTGAGACCCTTCCTATAACATGAGACGTGATATCCAACTCCTTCCCATTCCAAACCTTTGCTTCTATCAAACCTGAGACCCTTCCTTTAGCATGAGATGTGATATCCAACTCCTTCCCATTCCTATACTGAGACCCTTCCTATAACATGAGACGTGATATCCAACTCCTTCCCATTCCAATCCTGAGACTCTTCCTATAGCATGAGATGTGATATCTCAATGCTTCTAAAACCAAACATGAGAACCATCCTATAACATGAGATGTGAAAACCAAATCATTCCCTTTCCAAACCAGAGACCCTTCCTATAGCTTCAGATGTGATATCAAACTCCTTCCCATTCAATGTGATATCCAACTCCTTCCCATTCCCATCCTGAGACCCTTCCTATACCTTGAGATGTGATATCTCAATGCTTCTAATACCAAACCTGAGACCCGTCCTAAAACATGAGATGTGAGATCCAAATCCTTCCCCTTCCAAATCTGAGACCTTTCCTTTAGCATGAGATGTCATATCCAACTCCTTCCCATTCCAAACCTGAGGCCCTTCCTATAGCATGAGATGTTATATCTTAATGCTTCTAAAACCAAACCTGAGAACCATCCTATAACATGTGAAATCCAAATCCTTCCCTTTCTAAACCGGAGACCCTTCCGATAGCATGAGATGTGATATCTCAATGCTTCGAAAACCAAACATGAGAACCATCCTATAACATGAGATGTGAAATTCAGATCCTTCCCTTTCCAAACCTGAGACCCTTTTTATAGCTTGAGATGTGATATCAAACTCCTTCCCATTCCAATCCTGAGATAGCTTGAGATGTGATATCCAACTCCTTCCCATTCCAATCCTGAGACCCTTCCTATACCATATGTGATATCTCAATGCTTCTAATACCAAACCTGAGACCCGTCCTAAAACATGAGATGTGAGATCCTAATCCTTCCCCTTCCAAACCTGAGACCTTTCCTATAGCTTGAGATGTGATATCAAACTCCTTCCCATTCCAATCCTGAGATAGCTTGAGATGTGATATCCAACTCCATCCCATTCCAATCCTGAGACCCTTCCGATAGCATGAGATATGATATCTCAATGCTACTAATATCAAAACTGAGACCCTCCCTATAGTATGAGATGTGATATCTAAGTCCTTCCCATTCCTATCCTGAGACCCTTCCGATAGCAGAGATGTGATATCTCAATGCTTATACCAAACCTGATGACCCTTCCTATTGCATGAGATGTGATATCCAACTCCTTCCCATTCCAAACCTTTGCTTCTATCAAACCTGAGACCCTTACTTTAGCATGAGATGTGATATCCAACTCCTTCCCATTCCTATACTGAGACCCTTCCTATAACATGAGACGTGATATCCAACTCCTTCCCATTCCAAACCTTTGCTTCTATCAAACCTGAGACCCTTCCTTTAGCATGAGATGTGATATCCAACTCCTTCCCATTCCAATCCTGAGACTCTTCCTATATCTTCAGATGTGATATCAAACTCCTTCACATTCAATGTGATATCCAACTCATTCCCATTCCAATCCTGAGACCCTTCCTATACCTTGAGATGTGATATCTCAATGCTTCTAATACCAAACCTGAGACCCGTCCTAAAACATGAGATGTGAGATCCAAATCCTTCCCCTTCCAAACCTGAGACCTTTCCTTTAACATGAGATGTCATATCCAACTCCTTCCCATTCCAAACCTGAGGCCCTTCCTATAGTATGAGATGTGATATCTAAGTCCTTCCCATTCCTATCCTGAGACCCTTCCGATAGCAGAGATGTGATATCTCAATGCTTATACCAAACCTGATGACCCTTCCTATTGCATGAGATGTGATATCCAACTCCTTCCCATTCCAAACCTTTGCTTCTATCAAACCTGAGACCCTTCCTTTAGCATGAGATGTGATATCCAACTCCTTCCCATTCCTATACTGAGACCCTTCCTATAACATGAGACGTGATATCCAACTCCTTCCCATTCCAAACCTTTGCTTCTATCAAACCTTCCTTTAGCATGAGATGTGATATCCAACTCCTTCCCATTCCAATCCTGAGACTCTTCCTATATCTTCATATGTGATATCAAACTCCTTCACATTCAATGTGATATCCAACTCCTTCCCATTCCAATCCTGAGACCCTTCCTATACCTTGAGATGTGATATCTCAATGCTTCTAATACCAAACCTGAGACCCGTCCTAAAACATGAGATGTGAGATCCAAATCCTTCCCCTTCCAAACCTGAGACCTTTCCTTTAACATGAGATGTCATATCCAACTCCTTCCCATTCCAAACCTGAGATGTGATATCTCAATGCTTCTAATACCAAACCTGAGACCCGTTCTAAAACATGAGATGTGAGATCCAAATCCTTCCCCTTCCAAACCTGAGACCTTTCCTTTAACATGAGATGTCATATCCAACTCCTTCCCATTCCAAACCTGAGGCCCTTCCTATAGCATGAGATGTTATATATTAATGCTTCTAAAACCAAACCTGAGAACCATCCTATAACATGTGAAATCCAAATCCTTCCCTTTCTAAACCTGAGACCCTTCCGATAGCATGAGATGTGATATCTCAATGCTTCGAAAACCAAACATGAGAACCATCCTATAACATGAGATGTGAAATCCAGATCCTTCCCTTTCCAAACCTGAGACCCTTCCTATAGCTTGAGGTGTGATATCAAACTCCTTCCCATTCCAATCCTGAGATAGCTTGAGATGTGATATCCAACTCCTTCCGATTCCAATCCTGAGACCCTTCCTATACCATGAGATGTGATATCTCAATGCTTCTAATACCAAACCTGAGACCCGTCCTAAAACATGAGATGTGAGATCCTAATCCTTCCCCTTCCAAACCTGAGACCTTTCCTATAGCTTGAGATGTGATATCAAACTCCTTCCCATGCCAATCCTGAGATAGCTTGAGATGTGATATCCAACTCCATCCCATTCCAATCCTGAGACCCTTCCGATAGCATGAGATATGATACCTCAATGCTTCTAATATCAAAACTGAGACCCTCCCTATAGTATGAGATGTGATATCTAAGTCCTTCCCATTCCTATCCTGAGACCCTTCCGATAGCAAAGATGTGATATCTCAATGCTTATACCAAACCTGATGACCCTTCCTATTGCATGAGATGTGATTTCCAACTCCTTCCCATTTCAATCCTGAGTTCCTTCCTATAGCATGAGATGTGATATCTCAATGCTTCTAATACCAAACCTGGGACCAGTCCTATAACATGAGATATGATATCCAAATCCTTCCCCTTCCAAACCTGAGACCCTTCCTTTAGCATGAGATGTGATTTCCAAATCCTTCCCATTCCAATCCTGAAACCCTTCCTATAGCATGAGATGTGATATCTCAATGTTTCTAATAAAAAACCTGAGACCTTCCTATAGCAAGAGATGTGATATCCAAATCCTTCCCAGTCAAATCCTGAGACCCTTCCTATAATGAGATGTGATATCCAACTCTTTCCCATTCCAACCTGAGACCCTTCCTATAGCATGAGAAGGGATATCCAACTCCTTCCCATTCCAATCCTGAGACCCTTCCTATACCATGAGATGTGCTATCTCAATGCTGCTAATACCAAACCTGAGACCCTTCCAATAACATGAGATGTGATATCCAAGTCCTTCCCATGCCATTCCTGAGACCCTTCCTTTAGCATGAGATGTGATATCCAACTCCTTCCCATTCCAAACCTTTGCTTCTATCAAACCTGAGACCCTTCCTTTAGCATGAGATGTGATATCCAACTCCTTCCCATTCCTATACTGAGACCCTTCCTATAACATGAGACGTGATATCCAACTCCTTCCCATTCCAATCCTGAGACTCTTCCTATAGCATGAGATGTGATATCTCAATGCTTCTAAAACCAAACATGAGAACCATCCTATAACATGAGATGTGAAATCCAAATCATTCCCTTTCCAAACCAGAGACCCTTCCTATAGCTTCAGATGTGATATCAAACTCCTTCCCATTCAATGTGATATCCAACTCCTTCCCATTCCAATCCTGAGACCCTTCCTATACCTTGAGATGTGATATCTCAATGCTTCTAATACCAAACCTGAGACCCGTCCTAAAACATGAGATGTGAGATCCAAATCCTTCCCCTTCCAAACCTGAGACCTTTCCTTTAGCATGAGATGTCATATCCAACTCATTCCCATTCCAAACCTGAGGCCCTTCCTATAGCATGAGATGTTATATCTTAATGCTTCTAAAACCAAACCTGAGAACCATCCTATAACATGTGAAATCCAAATCCTTCCCTTTCTAAACCGGAGACCCTTCCGATAGCATGAGATGTGATATCTCAATGCTTCTAAAACCAAACCTGAGAACCATCCTATAACATGTGAAATCCAGATCCTTCCCTTTCCAAACCTGAGACCCTTCTTATAGCTTGAGATGTGATATCAAACTTCCCATTCCAATCGTGAGATAGCTTGATATGTGATATCCAACTCCTTCCCATTCCAATCCTGAGACCCTTCCTATACCATGAGATGTGATTTCTCAATGCTTCTAATACCAAACCTGCGACCCGTCCTAAAACATGAGATGTGAGATCCTAATCCTTCCCCTTCCAAACCTGAGACCGTTCCTATAGCTTGAGATGTGATATCAAACTCCTTCCCATTCCAATCCTGAGATAGCTTGAGATGTGATATCCAACTCCATCCCATTCCAATCCTGAGACCCTTCCGATAGCATGAGATGTGATATCTCAATGCTTCTAATATCAAAACTGAGACCCTCCCTATAGTATGAGATGTGATATCTAAGTCCTTCCCATTCCGATCCTGAGACCCTTCCGAGAGCAGAGATGTGATATCTCAATGCTTATACCAAACCTGATGACCCTTCCTATGGCATGAGATGTGATATCCAACTGCTTCCCATTCCAATCCTGAGACCCTTCCTATAACATGAGATGTGATATCCAACTCCTTCCCATTCCAATCCTGAGACTCTTCCTGTAGCATGAGATGTGATATCTCAATGCTTCTAATACCAAACATGGGACCAGTCATATAGCATGAGATATGATATCCAAATCCTTTCCCTTCCAAACCTGAGACCCTTCCTTTAGCATGAGATGTGATATCCAACTCCTTCCCATTCCAACCTGCGATCCTTCCTATAGCATGAGAAGGGATATCCAACTCCTTCCCAATCCAATCCTGATACCCTTCCAATAGCAGAGATGTGATATCTCAATGCTTATACCAAACCTGCGATCCTTCCTATAGCATGAGAAGGGATATCCAACTCCTTCCCAATCCAATCCTGAGACCCTTCCAATAGCAGAGATGTGATATCTCAATGCTTATACCAAACCTGAGACCCTTCCTATGGCATGAGATGTGATATCCAACTCCTTCCCATTCCAATCCTGCGACCCTTCCTATAGCATGAGATGTGATATCTCAATGCGTCTATTAAACCCTAGACTCTTCCTTTAGCATGAGATGTGATTTCCAAATCCTTCACATTCCAATCCTGAGACACTTCCTATAGCATATGTGATATCTCAATGCTTCTAAAACCAAACATGAGAACCATCCTATAACATGAGATGTGAAATCCAAATCCTTCCCTTCCCAAATATGAGACCCTTCTTATAGCTTGAGATGTGATATCTCAATGCTTCTAATACCAAACCTGAGACCCGTCCTAAAACATGAGATGTGAGATCCAAATCCTTCCCCTTCCAAACCTGACACCTTTCCTTTAGCATGAGATGTGATATCCAACTCCTTCCCATTCCAATCCTGAGACCCTTCTGATAGCATGAGATGGGATATCTCAATGCTTCTAATATCAAACCTGAGAACCTCCCTATAGCATGAGATGTGATATCCAACTCCTTCCAATTCCAATACTGAGACCCTTCCAATAGCATATGTGATATCTCAATGCTTCTAATATCAAAACTGAGACCCTCCCTATAGCATGAGATGTGATATCCAACTCCTTCCCATTCCAATCCTGAGACTCTTCCTATAACATGAGATGTGATATCTCTATGCTTCTAATAGCAAACCTGAGGCCCTTCCCGTAGTATATGTGATATCCAACCCCTTCCCATTCCAAACCTGTGACCCTTCCTGTAGCATGAAGATTTCTCACCCCTTCCAATACCAAACCCGAGACCATTCCCATAGCCTGAGATTTGTAATCTCATTTCTTCCAATACCAAACCCGAGACCCTTCCGATAGGATGAGATTTACTATCTCACTCCTTAAAATAGCAAACTCGAGTCACTTCCTAAAGGATGTGATTTGATTTCTCAGTGCTTCTAATGCCAAACCTGAGACCCTCCGTATAACAAGAGATATATCCAACTCCTTCCCATTCCAATACTGAGATTCTTCCGATAGCATGAGATGTGATATCCCAATGCTTCTAATACCAATCCTGAGACCCTTCCTATAGCACGACATGTGATATCGAACTTCCCATTCCAATCCTGAGACTCAGACCTCCCCGTCTAACCTTCTCACCACTCCTAGCTCCCGGATTGATCATGCATTCCTGCTGTCTCTTCTCTCCCTTCTTCTGCTTCCTTTCCTCTCTCCTTCCTCATCTGCCCTAGGTCAGGCTCCTTCTACACCTCCGCAGGGATTACTGATTTGTACCCCTCCCCACTCTCAACTCTCACTCAGTTTCAAACACTCATCTGCAATTTCCTGGAAGAACCCGACCTGGATGTCCTTGGTCTAACCGAGACATGGTTGACGGCCAGCGCTGTCTTGAGCTTAGACACTTTCCTCCCTGATGACAAGTTCCTCTCCATGCCCAGATCCAACCGTTCTTGAGGGGGGAGTATCCTTGATTCCTGTAGTAAATTGCTTTCCTTTACAGGCCGCCTCCTCTCACGAATGCCTTCTCTGCATGCATTCTCTCTTTCCTGGCCATTCTCTCACCGTGGCTATTTGCCTACCCCCTTCCTCTCTCAGTGGATGGACTTCTCCATCCCAGCCTCCTACCACTCAACTCCGCCTACTTGGAGAATTTAACATGAACCTGTATGCTTCCTGACCTGGACTTTTACGAAATCTGCAACTGTTCATGTCGCTGGCCCTACACATTGCAGGGAATACTCAGGATTTTCTGATCTCAGACCTCCCCCTCTGTAACCCTCTCAACAATCCTCTCCCGTGGTGATCAAGTTCTCATCTCCAAAGAAGGCTAACTACCAGCTGTTCCTCCTCAGAGGAGTTCTCCCTTTCTGTCCCTGCTCCCTGCACCGTTTCGCGTTGCAAACACTCGTTTCGCTGCTCTCTGGTTTAGACGCGTTTCCTTCTCAGAGGCCTCTTCCTTTCTGTCCCTGTCCCCTGCACCGTTTCGCGTTGCAAACACTCGCTTCCCAGCTCTCTGGTTTAGAAGCGTGTTCCAAGCCTTCTCTCCTCTTCCCGCTGCCTTCAAATCAACAAATGAGCTCCACAAGATACACAGTGCTCAGAATGCTTTATAATACCCATTATTCAACATATAGCCGTAACCCGCTAGACGTATTGAAACGTGTTGTAAACTAGCAAAAACAGCTAGCAACCTCGCGTTTTTGTAAATGCGAATTCTGATGCGTTCCCATGTATGAACTGTGTCCGTGCGTTTGTTGTCGAATCCTGAATTTTTTAATCACTGTTCTCCCATACTAGGGGGCGTCAAAATCTACTGTTCACAGGCTGAATGTATACGGCTGAAATCTTCAAGGCATTATCAGCTTTCCTGACTGGTTTGGAACGTATATTTGCCATCTGTTAATGCAGTCGCCCTGTGGTCATCGTCCCTTTTAGTTTACAGGCTGCACTCCCCTGGTGATCACATTCTCCTCTCCAGAGCAGGCTACCAGCTGCTACTCCTCAGAGGTGTTCCTCCTTTCTGTCCCTGCTCCCTGCACCGTTTCGCGATGCATGTACTCGCTTCCCAGATCGCTGGTTTAGAAGCGTGTTCCCTGCCTTCTCTCCTCTACCTACAGCCTTCCAATGAGCTCAACAAGATACAGTGTTCAGAATGCTTTATAACCCCATTATTCAACATATAGCTGTAACACGCTAGACGTATTGAAACGTGCTAAAAACTAGCAAAAATAGCTAGAAAATGTACTTCCCTCGCGTTTTTGTAAATGCGAATTCTGGTGGGTTCCCATGTTGTATGTACTGTGTCCGTGCGTTTGTTGTCGAATCCTGAAGTTTTTAACCACTGTTCTCCCATACTAGGGGGTGGGGGGGTCAACATCTACTGTTCACAGTCTGAATGTATACGGCTGAAATCTTCACTGCATTATCAGCTTTCCTGACTGTTTTGGAACGTGTATTTGCCATCTGTTAATGCAGTCGCCTTGTGTTCATCGTCCCTTCTAGTTTACAGGCTGCACTCCCCTGGTGATCACATTCTCTTTTCCAGAGCAGGCTAACTACCAGCTGCTCCTCTTCCTAGGCGTTCATCCTTTCTGTCTCTGCTCCCTGCACAGTTTCGCGTTGCATGTACTCGCTTCCCAGCTCTCTGGTTTAGATGCGTGTTCCCTCAGTTCTCTCCTCTTCCTACAGCCTTCCAATGAGCTCCACAAGATAGTGTTCAGAATGCTTTATATAACACCCATTATTCAACATATAGCCGTAACCAGCTAGCCGTATTGAAACGTGCTAAAAACTAGCAAAAACAGCTAGAAAATGTACTTTCCTCGCGTTTTGGTAAATGCGAATTCTGGTGGATTCCCATTTTGTACTCTGTTCGTGCGTTTGTTCATTCGAATCCTGTTCTTTTGAACCACTCTTCTCCCATACAAGGGAGGATTAAAATGTGTTGTTCACAGGCGGAATGTATACTACTGAAATGCTCACTTCCCTGCTCTCTGTTTTAGACGCGTGTACCCTGCATATACCAAAACGCGAGGGAAGTACATTTTCTAGCTGTTTTTGCTAGTTTTTAGCACGTTTCAATACGTCTAGCGGTTTACAGCTATATGTTGAATAATGGGTGTTATAAAGCATTCTGAACACTGTATCTTGTGGAGCTCATTGGAAGGCTGTAGGAAGAGGAGAGAACTGAGGGAACACGCATCTAAACCAGAGCTGGGAAGCGAGTACATGCAACGCGAAACGGTGCAGGGAGCAGGGAAAGAAAGGATGAACGCCTATGAGGCGCAGCCGGTAGTTAGCCTGCTCTGGAGAGGAGAATGTGATCACCAGGGGAGTGCAGCCTGTAAACTAGAAGGAACGATGAACACAGGCCGACTGTATTAACAGATGGCAAATACACGTTCCAAAACAGTCAGGAAAGCTGGTAGTGCAGTGAAGATTTCAGCCGTATACATTCAGCCTGTGAACAGTAGATGTTGACCCCCCACCCCCTAGTATGGGAGAACAGTGGTTAAAAACTTCAGGATTCGACAACAAACGCACGGCCACAGTACATACAACATGGGAACCCACCAGAATTCGCATTTACCAATACGCGAGGAAAGGACATTCTCTAGCTATTTTTGCTAGTTTTTAGCACTTTTCAATATGTCTAGCGAGTTACAGCTATATCTTGAATAATGGGTGTTATAAAGCATTCTGAGCACCGTGTATCTTTTGAAGCTCATTTGTTGATTTGAAGGCAGCGGGAAGAGGAGAGAAGGCAGGAAACACGCGTCTAAACCAGAGAGCTGGGAAGCGAGTGCTTGCAACGCGAAACGGTGCAGGGAGCAGGGACAGAAAGGGAGAACTCCTCTGAGGAGGAACAGCTGGTAGTTAGCCTTCTTTGGAGATGAGAAATTGATCACCACGGGAGAGGATTGTTGAGAGGGTTACAGAGGGGGAGGTCTGAGATCAGAAAATCCTGAGTATTCCCTGCAGTGTGTAGGGCCAGCGACATGAGTTGCAGATCTCGTAAAAGTCCGGGTCAGGAAGCATACAGGTTCATGTTGAATTCTCCAAGTAGGCGGAGTTGAGTGGTAGGAGGCTAGGATGGAGAAGACCATCCACTGAGAGAGGAAGCGGGTAGGCAAATAGCCAGGGTGAGAGAATTGCCAGGAAAGAGAGCATGCATGCAGACAAAGCATTCGTGAGAGGAGTCGGCCTGCAAAGGAAAGCAATTTACTACAGGAATCAAGGATACTCCCCCTCAAGAACGGTTGGATCTGGGCATGGAGAGGAACTTGTCATCAGGGAGGAAAGTGTCAAAGCTCGAGACCGCGCTGGCCGTCAACCATGTCTCGGGTAGACCAAGGACATCAAGGTCGGGTTCTTCCAGGAAATGGCAGATGTCAGATGAGTGTTTGACACTGAGTGAGAGTTGAGAGTGGGTAGGGGTACAAATCGGTAATCCCTGCGGAGGTGTAGAAGGAGCCTGACCTAGAGCAGATGAGGAAGGAGAGAGGAAAGGAAGCAGAAGAAGGGAGAGAAGAGACAGCAGGAGTGCATGATCAATCCAGGAGCTAGGAGTGGTGAGAAGGTTAGACGGGGAGGTCTGAGTCTCAGGATTGAAATGGGAAGTTCGATATCACATGTCATGCTATAGGAAGGTTCTCAGGATTGGTATTAGAAGCATTGGGATATCACATCTCATGCTATAGGGAGGTTCTCAGGTTTGATATTAGAAGCATTGAGATGTCACATCTCATGCTATCGGAAGGGTCTCAGGATTGGAATGGGAAGGAGTTGGATATCACATCTCATGCTAAAGGAAAGGTCTCAGGTTTGGAAGGGGACGGATTTGGATATCACATCCCGTGTTATAGGATGGGTCTCAGGTTTGGTATTAGAAGCATTGAGATATCAAGTCTCATGGTATAGGAAGGGTCTCAGAATTGGAATGGGAAGGAGTTGGATATCACATCTCAAGCTATAGGAAGGGTCTCAGGATTGGAATGGGAAGGCGTTTGATATCACATCTCATGCCATAGTATGGGTCTCAGGTTTGGTAGAAGCATTCAGACATCACATCTCATGCTATAGGAAGGGTCTCAGGATTAGAATGGGAAGGAGTTGGATATCCCATCTCATGCTATGGGAAGGGTCTCAGGTTGGAATGGGAAGGAGTTGGATATCACATCTCATGCTATAGGAAGGGTCTCAGGAATGGAATGGGAAGTTGTATATGACATCTCAGGCCATAGGAAGGGTCTCAGGTTTGGTATAAGCATGGAGATATCACTTCTCATGCTATAGGAAGGGTCTCAGGATTGGAATGGGAAGGAGTTGGATATCACATCTCATGTTATAGGAAGGATCTCAGGTTTGGTATTAGAAGCATTCAGACATTAGATCTCATGCTATAGGAAGGGTCTCAGAATTGGAATGGGAAGGAGATGGATATCACATCTCAAGCTATAGGAAGGGTCTCAGGATTAGAATGGGAAGGAGATTGATATCACATCTCATGCTATAGGAAGGGTCTCAGGTTTGGTAGAAGCATTGGAATATGACATCTCATGCTATCAGAAGGGTATCAGTATTGGATTTGGAAGGAGTTGGATATCCCAGCTCGTGCTATAGGAAAGGTCTCAGGTTGGAATGGGAAGGAGTTGGATATCACTTCTCAGGTGATAGGAAGGCTCTCAGGATTGGAATGGGAAGGAATTGGATATCATATCTCATGGAAGGGTGTCAGAATTGGAATGGGAAGGAGTTGGATATCACATATGTTATAGGAAAGATCTCAGGTTTGGTATTAGAAGCATTGAGACATCACATCTCATGTTATAGGAAGGGTCTCAGGATTGGAATGGGAAGAAGTTGGATATCACATCTCATGCTATAGGAAGGGTCTCAGGTTTGGTATAAGCATTGAGATATCACATCTCATGCTATAGGAAGGGTATCAAGATTGGAATGGGAAGGAGTTGGATATCCCATCTTATTTTATAGGAAGGGTCTCAGGTTTGGTATAAGCATGGAGATATCACATCTCTGCTATCGGAAGGGTCTCAGGATTCTAATGGGAAGGACTTGGATGTCACATCTCATGCTATAGGGGGGTCTCAAGTTTGATATTAGAAGCATTGAGATAACAAATCTCATGATATCGGAAGGGTCTCAGGATTGCAATGGGAAGGAGTTGGATATCACATCTCATGATAAAGGAAGGGTCTAAGGTTTGGAAGGAGAAGGATTTGGATATCACATCCCATGTTATAGGATGGGTCTCAGGTTTGGTATTAGAAGCATTGAGATATCAAGTCTCATGGTATAGGAAGGGTCTCAGAATTGGAATGGGAAGGAGTTGGATATCACATCTCATGCCATAGTATGGGTCTCAGGTTTGGTATAAGCATTGGGATATCACATCTCATGCTATCGGAAGGGTCTCAGGTTGGAATGGGAAGGAGTTGGATATCACATCTCATGTTATAGGAAGTGTCTCAGGATTGGAATGGGAAGGAGTTGGATATCACATCTCATGTTATAGGAAGGATCTCAGGTTTGGAATGGGAAGAAGTTGGATATCACATCTCATGCTATAGGAAGGGTCTGTTGGGTATTTTGTGGAGATTTGGGGCCTGACGGTATTTTATTACCGCCGAGAAATAACTTAGCAATAATCACTCTTTGTATTCAGATTTGGCCATGTGCAACAATAATACAATGGACATGCATTATTTCAGCACCCAGACCTGCATATTTGGTATACGTGGTTGGTGGTATTTTGGTGAGCATAATTCCCTTGTTTTATTTGTGGCCCCAATGTCCAGAATCCCTTATCTTCGCTTAGATTTTTCGTGTGATCACTAGAGAGACCTCAGACCTGCATTCTAGGGAAACCACAATTTCCAGGGATAGTGTTGGTGCGCCACCATGGGCAAACTCACTGACTTATTTACGACAGAGAGCTATATGTGGTAGTCTTGTGGTAATTTCCACTACCTTATATACGGTAGGGAGCTATGTTCAGAGAGTCTCTCTTCCCGTTGGCTCATGTACCTCCAACAAGTTATACTACAGTCACTCACAATTATTCATACTGATTCTGACATACACACATCTGTCTTAAAATGACCATTGCACTGTTTAAAAATCTCCCCACATCATTGGCATTGTAATGGTAAATAGAAAATAAACCACCCGTCTGTTTTCAAATATTTTCTGTATTATGAAATTTGCATTTAGACATGATCTCATTCTTTACAGCAATAAAAGGGAACAATCAAAGCATTTTCAATGACACACTGCAATTATAGTGGCGGAGAACAGAACTTAAATTGCAACATTAGCATTTGATTAAGACACGCACGGGACTTTCATTTTTCTACACTGACTGCATACTTTCGTGCACACACACAGCTCCCCCAGTTAGGTAATTACCTTATCTGTTCAGAGTCTTCTCTCTGTGAATGTGGCTCTCTTGGCTTAACTCCAACAAAAAGGAACGCTTGCCTTCTCAAGCCGGGGTCATTGCCTGGAATTCTCAGCTTTTTCAGATAGGACTGCCTCTGCCAGTGGAAAGGTAATTCTTTCAGCTTTCCCCAGTCTCGACTGCAGCAGGACACCCCCACAGCCAGGTCTTCTCCCCAGTAGTGCAGAAAGATGTCTGCCTGTCTTTTTCCCTGCTACTGCCCACTAAAACTTTCCTCTCAGCCCTCTTTATGACGTGTTCCAATGAAATCCATCATCTCTCATCCTCCTACTTTTAAACAATAGCTTCGCTTATACATTTGCAATTGTTGCAAATCTGACTTCCTTCCTCCTGCAGTTACTGTGCACAACAACACGGATAATCAGGCAGAGAAGAGAGGAAAAATCTGCACACTCATTTAACTGGTTTTCAAAGTATGCCTAATTCTGCAGTAGAGAACACATTTTATTAGTGAGTTATATTAAAATAAGGTTTTATTAGTCAGGTTAATGGTTAATATGTTAGCTGTTAATTTTCAAATGTGTCTCTAGCAATATAGGCATTTCAGGTGAAAAATAGTGTGCATTTTTAAATGAACACGTGTGCTTTTAACTGTAAAAATAGCTTTGCATCTTATATGTTAAAATCGTTTTTTGACTGAATAGTCTGTCTTTCCTTGTTAATCTGCTAACCCATATAGCGATGCACCGCACCCTTGTGGTGGTGCTGAAAAAAAAAATGCTACTTGTGCAGTAGTGCTGTAATGCTACTTGTGCAGTAGTGCTGTAATGCTACTTGTGCTGTAACATGCCAAATATCCTTACATATACCCTCCTTTTGTTTTTAGAACTTGGCTATAATCCAAGCCAATCTCTAAAAACAACTTGTTCTATTTTTTTTTTTTACAATATAGCAATCCAACAAAATGAATATTCATGTGCATCAATGAAAATTTTCAATTAACATTTCATCTGAGTCCATCAGTTCATAACATGTTCCACATTTGCCTTCTCAGTGGAAGTGGCATTACTTTAAGTTTAAATTTTCCAAGTCAATTAAAAACAATGAAATAAAACAACTAACTAAAACAAATAAGTAATATAACAAGTTAAAATAAATAATTAAAATAATAAATACGTGGAACTTCATATGCCGGAACTTTTGCTTTGTCTCTTTTGGTATGTCCCGACCAGCGATGTTATTCGGTTCATTCGAGTACTCTTTCATCTTGGCAATCTTGAATCCACAGTATTCATCTCTTTTGGCATTCCGGTTATTTTGTCTTCACCTCCACCTGGAGGCAGGCATCTTTTGATCTTCATCCAGGGGACTCCAGGACTCCATCGTCTCCCGTGGCCTCTGATCCCGGAACCTCCGATCAAATAATGTTAATCGTCTAAATCAAAATAGAAAATAAACAGATTAAGTACATAGCACAATACTAACTTCATCCTTTTGCCAAAAATAAAACATGCTTGGTAAAAATACTTCGTTTTTTTTTTCTTTTTTCTGAAATTAAACACAAGTTAAAAGAAAACAAACACATATAAAACAGCATTCAATATTTAATACACTTTCTCTCTGCACACTAACCACGAGCTTCCGTTATATGTGCATTTATTTATTTATTTATTTATTTATTTATATTATATATTTTCACATATATTACAGTGTTTATGTGCCATCATAACAATCAACTTTTTTTTTTTTAACTTCTTTGTCACTGCCTCCTGATCACACCCATTTATTTTCTCAAGGGACTCTATCCGTTTCCACATGCTCAAGCTGCCTGATCTCATGTCTGGGATGGCATGGTTTGATTTGATTTACATGGACAAACTGCTCTATTGCTGTTTCACCTTCATTTTTCAAAATTTTATACACTACAGGAGAGACTTTATCTATAATTCGAAATGGCCCCTGCCAGGCTGCCAGAAATTTAGAATTTTTCTGTTTACTTTTTCCAAAATGAAACTTGTACACCTGATCCCCTACATTGTATTCCTTTACTGATGTCTTTTTGTCATAATATGACTTAGCACTGTCAGCAGCTCTTTCCAGATTTCTCTGCACAAAAGCAAATGCATGTTGCAAATGCCTCCTCAGTTCATCAATATATTCATGAACTGTGGATGCACTCACTAGAGTTTGCTCATGTGTTCTGTATAGTAGGTGTTGTGGTAACACCATTTTCCTACCTGTTAAGACCTCATGGGGGCTAACACCTGTTGCTTTGGCAGGAGTCGACCTGATTGCCATCAAAACCAATGGTAAACGCAAATCCCAGCTGGAACCTGCTTCTGCCACAAATTTCTTTAAAATATCCACAACAGACCTATTGCTTCTTTCAACTGTACCTGAAGACGCCGCCCGATATGCGATATGTAGTTTCCTTTTCACACCTAGTATTTGCCATACCTTACTCATTAGAGTACTTGTGAAATGACTTCCTCTGTCTGACTCAATTCTTTGTGGCAACCCAAACCTTGAGAACACATGGTTCACCAGCAATGTGGCTGCTGTTTGCGCACTACAATCTGGTGCAGGAATGCACTCAATCCACTTTGACATCAAACATACCACACTCAAAATATAACAGTGTCCCCTGCTCGACCTTTTTAAAGGACCTACATAGTCTATTTGCAAATCTGACCATGGGAGAGTTAGGCCTCTTTTCATCAATGGTGCTCTATGCATTGGTGAAGCAGGTTTAAATTGGGCGCATACTAGACATCCTCTAGTATATAATTCCACATCTTGGGACATATGTGGCCAGTAAGCATAATCTTTTAGTATTTCTAATGTCTTTTGTGAACCCCTATGGCCTGCAGTTATGGCATCATGTGCATGGTGTAGCATTAGTCCTCTGAATGAAAGGGGTACTACCCACTGTATTTGCCCTGTTATGGACTCTCTAATCATGAGCCCATCCTGTAATCTAATTCGTGTTTTGTTCTTTAATAACACCCTCAACTCTTCTTTTCCCATGCAATCTTTTTCTGTTAAAGGATTTTGTTCAGGATCTATCAAATGATTATAATAGATTCCCAAAATTTGATCATTCTTTTGTGCCTCAATCAAATCTTGGTCTGGCGTGTCATGACTCCACTGCACCACCGGTTGATCTACCTCCTTTGGTGCTTTAGAACGTGTGACTGCATCAATTTGTATTTCACCCATTAAATAATCAATAGGTAGCAATTCTCCCATCACAGCCCCAATCTTAGCCAGATGGTCTGCCTTATCATTTCCCTCCTTATCCTCTCCTGGTGTTTTTAAATGCCCACGAATTTTTCTCCAGTATATTGTTAAATTATTTTCCGACACCAATTTGTCTATGGCTTGTATTATTTTTCCATGTTTAAGTGGCTTTTTGTTGTATGTAACCATGCCTCTTGCTTTCCAACCAGGCAAATATTCCACAAAGCTATTCCGTGCATAGTCGGAATCAGTCACCAGGACAATTTCACTGAACTTTTTATCAACTGCAGTAGCAATTGCTTTATAGATGGCTGCCAATTCCGCCACCTGACTGCTCCTATCTCCAATCCTCATCCCTATACTAGGAACGCCTTCACATTTCAACCAGACATTTCCTATTCCTGCCACTAATTGTTTATTACTGTCATTTTCAATGTGAAAAGCACAACCATCCACATATACAGTTGGCAAATCCTTGCATGTTTTTTCATCAAAAGCTTTGTGTGGTGATTGTTCAAATTCCTGTAAACTAGCTTCCACATCCATTTCATTTGTTATTTGTTCAGCTGCACAGTCATGTAAGTCAGCTAACCCTTGAGCAATTGGGCTCTTTTTATTTTGTCCATATCTTACTTCTACGGGAAAACCTTGTAATGCCAGTGTCCATGAAGTGATTCTGGATTGCGCTAGATTGCCTGATCTAATTCTTTTACTCTCTAAAAATTGCAAAGGTTGATGATTTGTTTCAATAATCACCTTTTCTCCCTGAATAATGGGGCGGAAATGTTGTAGCGCCCACACAGTGGTTAATAGGGCCTTTTCGCATTCATTAAATTTCATTTCAACTTGGGAAAATGCCTTACTTGCATATGCAACGGTTTTGTGATTCAAATCGTGTTTTTGTGATAACACTGCTGACATACAATGTTCAGAAAAGCCTATTTCTATAAAGAAATCCCTGTCCTTTATGGGGTATGCTAAACATGGTGCCTTTACAAGACATTCCTTCAATCTAGCCACTGCATCAGATTGCTCTCTTTCCCATCTCCAGGGAGTATTTAGTTTAAGCAGTTTAGTCAATGGTTGAGTGATTTCTGCATAATTCTCAATGAACTTTCTGTTATAGCCTGTCATCCCTAATAAACTTTTTACTCCTTTCACATTTTTAGGATCTTTTAATCTTTGTATGGCCTCTATTTTCTTCCTTTGTGGATTTAGCCCATGTTCAGTCACTTCATGCCCTAGAAAGTTCACTTTTTTCTTGCACCATTGTGCTTTTTGCAAAGATACTTTGGCGCCTGCTTTCTGCAATTGGCCAAGCACATGTCTTATTTCATCAAAATGGCTTTTAAGGTTTTCATTTTTTATCAAGACATCATCCACATAAACTATTGTCCCTCTTTCCGCTGCATCCGGCATGGCCTTTCTCAAAAATATGCCAAATTCACTCCCACTATTGATGTACCCGAACGGAGCTCTAAGCCAGGCATATTGAGTCCTGTCAAATGTAAAGGAAAATAGGTGTTGTATCTCCTCTGCCAATGGCACACACCAATATCCAGATGTGAGATCTAACGTGGTAAATACATTTGAACCATGTATCTGAGCTAGGCCCTGATCAATGAATGGTAGTGGCCATCTAGATACTGGTACTCTTTTATTTAACTCTCTTAAGTCTGCACACAGCCGCCATTGACCATTTGGCTTTAACACACCTAAAATAGGCGTATTGGATGTGCTATGAATGGGCCTAATTATTCCCCGTGATTCCAAATTTTTAATAATCTCTGCCAATGATTCTAAACATGCCAGCGGTAGTCTATACTGGCGTACAAACACTGGATTTCTGCTACAACCTTCTGGTAGTGTGGCCACATGTAAATCAGTTAAACCACAATCATAAGCATCTTTTGCAAATACATCCTTAAACTCCATAAATATTTCCCTCAGATTGCGTCGATCCTCATCGCTGTCACATGCATCCGCTAAAGAGATCTGCTCTTCTACCATTCTGGAAAATTCTGGAAACTCTTCCGGTAAAGGAATCTCAGCGCTTTCCTCTAACTGTGTGGCTGTGTCTTTTTGTAGAGCTGCCACTTTCAAATATTTTGGCAGATCAGCTTCCACTTCAATGGGCTGATTTCCTGTTTCATTTTCATTTAAATTAAATATTATGCAATCCTCTTGATGGCAGCACACTGTCTCATTTGAATCATAAGGATACACAGAATGAATTTTAAATATTCCTTTGGGCTGAGAGTCCAGGTGTTCTGGTAACTCGCCCTTGGCATCTACATATTTTTCAGGAATATTCCCAATCACCATGTTATTTAAATCTGCCGTATAATGTGATTTTTGTATGGCCATTCCTAATGGGGAGTTTTCCTCTAAATGAATATCCTGACAACCTTTATTATTCACCATGATTTTTACAGATCCCTCACCAATGTCTACCAATGGAATGTATTCATAATCCAGGCCTTGCTGTTTTATGGATTCATTCAGGCATACAAATGCATCAGAGCCTTTCATCTGCTGTCCATTTTTGCATTTCAGTGTTATTGCAAACTGTTTTGTAAATGCAGGAACAATAGTATTTTTCCTCATCTGTAATTCGACTGCATAAGGAACTAGTTGTGCACAATGATAAGCCCTTCTTTTGTCTTCAAATTCAGGCGCCGGCCCACCTAGGCGTGACCATATTTTTTGATTAAGGAAATCTAACACCATACACATTCTGTGCATGATGTCATTGCCCATGTAAAATTCATTTTGTGCTCCACTCACTATCCATACATTATGGTAAATTGCTTTCTGCCCAATGCTAATTTTAAGCATGCATCTGCCTGTAATTCGGTTTTCAAAGTCTGGACTGTCCAACCCAGAAACATATTGGTTTTTAATCCTAAATTTCGGGATTTCTTCCCTCTCCATAATTTTTTGCAACAATTTCTCATTAATGAAACTCCTTTCATGTTCAAGCGCTAAAGTGGCTTTTATTGTTTTAAGATAATCATTTATACCAGCGTGAACCCATGGTTGCCCATCTTCCATGTGTATCTCTGCCAGAGTGGTAATGTGTTTTTCTGAATCTGTTTTAGGAACAATATTCTGTTTGCATGTATTCTCTTTTAAATAGAAACGTAATGTGTGTTCGTCTATGGCAGTCTGCCAATCTTTCCTTGGGTCCAAGTATATTTGTACAGGTAGTTTTTCATTGTCGCTCTGATCTTTGTCTTGACACCTTAATATAACAGTGACACTAGGTATGCAGCTATTCTGGAGATATACCTCCACAGCATCATTTGTTTTGGCAACGGTGTGACATTCTTTTATATTGCTGTTTTGTGATTTTAGTTTCTTAGGCCTCAATGGTTTTTTGGTTAAGGACCACAGCACTCCATTCACCCCATCTATGAGAGGAGACAATCTTTTCAGGCAATCTGTCCCCATCAGAAATGGAATTTCACAAATAGATGTGATCAATACCTCTTGTTTCATTCTGTGCTTTCCTATTTTTATGTCAACCTCAGTTACACCTATGATGGGCACCTCCTCCCCATTAAAGTTATGCACTGGGCCTTGATTTGCCTTCACTGTGATCTGACTCTGTGGAGGCCTCCCTTCATTGATACTCTTTACCAGCTCCTTGGACATAATTGTGGCCTGTGCGCCAGTGTCAATCATAGCAAAGGTGTGGCATTTTTCTTCTACAGTGATGGGTGCATAATATCTGTCCTCAACTTCCTCTAATACACATAAGAAATGTGAATTCTTACTGATTTCAGGGCTCACCTTTCTCAGGTCTTTTTCACTTTTGGCTAAGCACATTGGTAAATGAAAAGACATTTTTCCCTCCTTTTTACCCATTTCTGTGCGAGATATTTTATTCATTTCTCCATGTTCAGAGGTTTTTTGGAGTGTGGCCACCGTTCGCCCATCCATCTGGGTAACATCAGAGACCACATTACAACCTTCCAACTGAACATGTGTCACAACATCATTCAGCAATTTGTCATTTTTTAATTCTGTGCATTTGTGATCATTTAGTGTAATACCAGCCCTTTCAGCCTCTTCCAAAATATGTGGCTCAAAGAATTTTTCAGGTGATTGACTTGTACCCTCCTTGTGAGTATTTCCTTTTTCTGTCTGTGTTTGGTAATTGTTTTGCTTGCCCAGGGAAGGAGCTATGGCATCCCCACTTACTCCCTGTTCACTGGTATTCCCCATGCATGAGTCATTTTTCTTAAATCTGTCCCTTTGTTCTTTTGGAATTCCTAATGTTTCTTTTTCATTTGTGCAAATCTTTACTGTTTTATTTAGCTCTAAGTTAAACCGTACCTCTTTTTTAGAAGTATTTGCACTTTCTGTCACAATTTCATTTACTGGTACTTTCATTTTTAATCCATTAGACATCTCAGAGTCGTTATGCAAAATTATATCAGAGCAATCTGTCATTTTGGCACTGCAGTTATCATGAGTACTTAGTCACTTTTCGGAAGCCCCCCGGTCATTGCTATGGCCATCAGGCCCCTCTTTGGAAGGTTGTTTTTGCGCTGTATAGAGCTTTCCTATTTGCTCAGCTAACATTTTCACTTGGGCCTCAAGGCATTGGAACCTTTCCACCTCTCTAGGATCCTCTTTCTGTGGCCTAGGTCGATATTGGTTGTTTTCCCCCTGATTGGATCTATTCTGATACCTCTCAGGTGATTGATACCGGTTGGGATGGTTTCTGAACTCTTGATTCATTTGTGGAGGGGAGCGGGTTGCACCCATCCTTTGATTATAGTCCCCTGGTGGGGAATCATTGTACTGGCGTGGACTGTAGTTCACGTTTTGCTTCATGTCCTGTCTCTCAGATTGTGGGTACTGGCCCCTATATTGATTTCCATTATCAGTAAATCGATCCACATATCGGGGCCTATCCTGATTACCATATATCATGGTGCTGGGATCAAATCTGCTCTGTGTCCCCAATGACTGGTAGGGACCATCATTTCTTTGATCTTGATTTTGTCTCTGGTTATTGTTCATACCTGCCATATCAGACCGGTATCTTACCCGGGGTCTATCTCCTAAATATCTAGGGCTGATGTAGCTCTCTCTATTACTAGGATCATGTGATTGGAACATTGGTACAGTAAATGGCGATCTTTGTTGATTACCCCTTTGTTCAGGTGTCACATTATTTTTACCTTGGCTTTGAGCAGACTCAAGGGACATTTTGGCTGACCTGATTTCCATTACTGTGGCTGAGGGTTCTTTAGATTTAGGCCTAGTATCTTTCATTTTATCACTTTCTCTACCCTGACAATAGAGTACCTCATATAGCTTGGTGCTTTGATGTACAATCCATTCAAGGGACTTGTCACGGTCAAATTCACGGACCAATTGGGATATGATGTCTTTCTGTAGCCCATAGAAGTATGCGGTTTTAAACTCATTGGAATTTGAGTCAAAAGATACATCAAAGCGAGAGAATGCTCTTTTTAAGTCTTGTAAAAATTGGCGAGGTGATGTATTAGGTCCAGCAGTAATAGTGTACGCGACTTTCTTTGCCTCCTGCAATGACTGAAAAGGAGAAAAATGACGCCTAATTTCTTTTTCAAACTCCAGCCATGTCATATTCTGCTGTTCATTTAATCCCCTTATGATGCTGGCCGTCGGGGCATCTAAAGTTAAATGAAAATATTGTCTGTACTGTTCCTTAGGTATCTGGAGCGCTTTAAAAATGTCATGCACCGCTTCTAAGTGATCCTCAATGCAGCATTCCCCTCCCTTTTTAAATGGTTTGATCAGGGCTTTAATGGATTTCATTATTTTTATGGGGCTACTTGTTGCAATGCATGGAATTGCACTATTTTGTGATTCAATCCTGTTTTCAGGTGTATGAGATTGGTGGCTGCCCCCAATGGGAGTATCAAATCCCCCAAGGGCGCTGCAACCAAGTTCAGTCACCGGTCCTGTCACTGGGGCACTAGCTCTTTGGGCAGAGCTAGAATTCACCTCCACTCCATTGAATGTGGTACCCTGCCGCCTCTCCTGGGACCTGGGAATGCACATTTGCTGTTCTAAGTCCTTACACTTTTTAAGGAGTCTGTTGGCTTCATCATGCAAATAATTATTTTCATCACTCATTTTATTAATTGCCTCCTGCATATCGCACATTTGCATTTGGCATTCATTGAACTCTTTATTTCTCTTGTCTCTTTCTTGGATCATTTTAATCATTTCTTGTTCTACACTCTGGAGATCACCTTCTTTTTCGCAATGTTCTTTTTGTAAAATCTGCATTTCTGAAACAACCTCATCTTTATCCTGCCTAATGTGATCCACTAAGGCTTTTAAGTGTGTCAATTCTTGCTCACTATCTTCAAATTGTTTCTTGCTTTTGGATAACTGAGTATCAAAGTCTCTGCATTTTAATTGCATGTCTTTTTGGCATACATCCAATTCTGCTCTCAACATTTCCTGATTTTTACTTGCCCCATCTAATTCAGTCTTTAACCTGTTAATTAGCTGAGTATCATTCTCTTGCATTCGCAGGGACTTGTTTAAAATAAACCATATTTTGCCGCATAGCCGTATTAAACAGTCTTTCTCTGCACTTTTATCGGCTGCATTCAATAATCTTGTAAGGCAGACCTGAATTATGCTGCCTTCTGCAAAAATATTGTCTAGTTTTTCTTTCTGCACCTCACCCTGAATGCGGTTACTCCATTCTAAGGTACTGTTCGAAGACCAATTCCCATGTGCAAATAACTTTGCCTCTAAATATTGTACTAGATCTGAGAATGTGGTTTCCCTTTGTGACATTCTGAAATTCGTTTTTAGTGGCACACTGCTATTATAAACTGGGTTCCCTTGAATGTGCAAATGGCAGTATGAGACACGCTTGCCACGCCCAGTAGGTACTCTGTGATCACTTTCCCGGCCAACGCACCATAAATATGTTGGGTATTTTGTGGAGATTTGGGGCCTGACGGTATTTTATTACCGCCGAGAAATAACTTAGCAATAATCACTCTTTGTATTCAGATTTGGCCATGTGCAACAATAATACAATGGACATGCATTATTTCAGCACCCAGACCTGCATATTTGGTATACGTGGTTGGTGGTATTTTGGTGAGCATAATTCCCTTGTTTTATTTGTGGCCCCAATGTCCAGAATCCCTTATCTTCGCTTAGATTTTTCGTGTGATCACTAGAGAGACCTCAGACCTGCATTCTAGGGAAACCACAATTTCCAGGGATAGTGTTGGTGCGCCACCATGGGCAAACTCACTGACTTATTTACGACAGAGAGCTATATGTGGTAGTCTTGTGGTAATTTCCACTACCTTATATACGGTAGGGAGCTATGTTCAGAGAGTCTCTCTTCCCGTTGGCTCATGTACCTCCAACAAGTTATACTACAGTCACTCACAATTATTCATACTGATTCTGACATACACACATCTGTCTTAAAATGACCATTGCACTGTTTAAAAATCTCCCCACATCATTGGCATTGTAATGGTAAATAGAAAATAAACCACCCGTCTGTTTTCAAATATTTTCTGTATTATGAAATTTGCATTTAGACATGATCTCATTCTTTACAGCAATAAAAGGGAACAATCAAAGCATTTTCAATGACACACTGCAATTATAGTGGCGGAGAACAGAACTTAAATTGCAACATTAGCATTTGATTAAGACACGCACGGGACTTTCATTTTTCTACACTGACTGCATACTTTCGTGCACACACACAGCTCCCCCAGTTAGGTAATTACCTTATCTGTTCAGAGTCTTCTCTCTGTGAATGTGGCTCTCTTGGCTTAACTCCAACAAAAAGGAACGCTTGCCTTCTCAAGCCGGGGTCATTGCCTGGAATTCTCAGCTTTTTCAGATAGGACTGCCTCTGCCAGTGGAAAGGTAATTCTTTCAGCTTTCCCCAGTCTCGACTGCAGCAGGACACCCCCACAGCCAGGTCTTCTCCCCAGTAGTGCAGAAAGATGTCTGCCTGTCTTTTTCCCTGCTACTGCCCACTAAAACTTTCCTCTCAGCCCTCTTTATGACGTGTTCCAATGAAATCCATCATCTCTCATCCTCCTACTTTTAAACAATAGCTTCGCTTATACATTTGCAATTGTTGCAAATCTGACTTCCTTCCTCCTGCAGTTACTGTGCACAACAACACGGATAATCAGGCAGAGAAGAGAGGAAAAATCTGCACACTCATTTAACTGGTTTTCAAAGTATGCCTAATTCTGCAGTAGAGAACACATTTTATTAGTGAGTTATATTAAAATAAGGTTTTATTAGTCAGGTTAATGGTTAATATGTTAGCTGTTAATTTTCAAATGTGTCTCTAGCAATATAGGCATTTCAGGTGAAAAATAGTGTGCATTTTTAAATGAACACGTGTGCTTTTAACTGTAAAAATAGCTTTGCATCTTATATGTTAAAATCGTTTTTTGACTGAATAGTCTGTCTTTCCTTGTTAATCTGCTAACCCATATAGCGATGCACCGCACCCTTGTGGTGGTGCTGAAAAAAAAAATGCTACTTGTGCAGTAGTGCTGTAATGCTACTTGTGCAGTAGTGCTGTAATGCTACTTGTGCTGTAACATGCCAAATATCCTTACAGGTCTCAGGTTTGGTATAAGCATTGAGATATCACCTCTCATGCTATAGGAAGGGTATCAGGATTGGAATGGGAAGGAGTTGGATATCAAATCTCATGCTATAGGAAGGGTCTCAGGATTTTAATGAGAAGGAGTTGTATATGACATCTCAGGCCATAGGAAGGGTCTCAGGTTTGGTATAAGCATTGAGATATCACATCTCTGCTATCGGAAGGGTCTCAGGATTCTAATGGGAAGGACTTGGATGTCACATCTCATGCTATAGGGAAGGTCTCAAGTTTGATATTAGTAGCATTGAGATAACAAATCTCATGATATCGGAAGGGTCTCAGGATTGGAATGGGAAGGAGTTGGATATCACATCTCATGATAAAGGAAGGGTCTAAGGTTTGGAAGGGGAAGGATTTGGATATCACATCCCGTGTTATAGGATGGGTCTCAGGTTTGGTATTAGAAGCATTGAGATATCAAGTCTCATGGTATAGGAAGGGTCTCAGAATTGGAATGGGAAGGAGTTGGATATCACATCTCAAGCTATAGGAAGGGTCTCAGGATTGGAATGGGAAGGAGTTTGATATCACATCTCATGCCATAGTATGGGTCTCAGGTTTGGTAGAAGCATTCAGACATCACATCTCATGCTATAGGAAGGGTCTCAGGATTAGAATGGGAAGGAGTTGGATATCCCATCTCATGCTATGGGAAGGGTCTCAGGTTGGAATGGGAAGGAGTTGGATATCACATCTCATGCTATAGGAAGGGTCTCAGGAATGGAATGGGAAGGAGTTGTATATGACATCTCAGGCCATAGGAAGGGTCTCAGGTTTGGTATAAGCATGGAGATATCACTTCTCATGCTATAGGAAGGGTCTCAGGATTGGAATGGGAAGGAGTTGGATATCACATCTCATGTTATAGGAAGGATCTCAGGTTTGGTATTAGAAGCATTCAGACATCAGATCTCATGCTATAGGAAGGGTCTCAGGATTGGAATGGGAAGGAGTTGGATATCACATCTCATGCTATAGGAAGGGTCTCAGGATTTTAATGGGAAGGAGTTGTATATGACATCTCAGGCCATAGGAAGGGTCTCAGGTTTGGTATAAGCATTGAGATATCACATCTCTGCTATCGGAAGTGTCTCAGGATTTTAATGGGAAGGACATGGATGTCACAACTCATGCTATAGGGAGGGTCTCAAGTTTGATATTAGAAGCATTGAGATAACAAATCTCATGATATCGGAAGGGTCTCATGATTGGAAAGGGAAGGAGTTGGATATCACATCTCATGATAAAGGAAGGGTCTAAGGTTTGGAAGGGAAAGGATTTGGATATCACATCCCATGTTATAGGATAGGTCTCAGGTTTGGTATTAGAAGCATTGAGATATCAAGTCTCATGGTATAGGAAGGGTCTCAGAATTGGAATGGGAAGGAGTTGGATATCACATCTCAAGCTATAGGAAGGGTCTCAGGATTGGAATGGGAAGGAGTTTGATATCACATCTCATGCCATAGTATGGGTCTCAGGTTTGGTAGAAGCATTGGGATATCACATCTCATGCTATCGGAAGGGTATCAGTATTGTATTTGGAAGGAGTTGGATATCCCATCTCATGCTATAGGAAGGGTCTCAGGTTGGAATGGGAAGGAGTTGGATATCACATCTCATTTTATAGGAAGGGTCTCAGGTTTGGAATGGGAAGGACTTGGATATCATATCTCATGCTATGGGAAGGCTCTCAGGTTTGGAAGGGGAAGGAGTTGGATATCACATTTCATGTTAGAGGAAGGATCTCAGGTTTGGTATTAGAGGCATTGAGATATCACATCTCACGCTATAGGAAGGGTCTCAGAATTGGAATGGGAAGGAGTTGGATATCACATCTCATGCTATAGGAAGGGTCTCAGGTTTGGAAGGGGAAAGAGTTGGATATCCCATCTCATGTTATAGGACTGGTCTCAGGTTTGGTATTAGAAGCATTGAGATATCACATTGCATGCTGTCGGAAGGGTATCAGGTTTGGAATGGGAAGGAGTTGGATATCCCATCTCATGTTATAGGACGGGTCTCTGGTTTGGTATTAGAATCATTGAGATATCACATTGCATGCTGTAGGAAGGGTCTAAGGATTGGAATGGGATGGACTTGGATATCACATCTCATGCTATAGGTAGGCTCTCAGGTTTGATATAAGCATTGAGATATCACATCTCATGCTATAGGAAGGGTCTCAGGATTGGAATGGGAAGGATTTGGATATCACATCTCATGCTATAGGAAGGGTCTCAGGTTTGGTATAAGCATGGAGATAGCACTTCTCATGCTACAGGAAGGGTCTCGGGATTTGAATGGGAAGGAGTTGGATATCACATCTCATGTTATAGGAAGGATCTCAGGTTTGGTATTAGAAGCATTGAGACATCACATCTCATGCTATAGGAAGGGTCTCAGGATTGGAATGGGAAGGAGTTGGATATCACATCTCATGCTATAGGAAGGGTCTCAGATTTGGTATAAGCATTGAGATATCACATCTCATGCTATAGGAAGGGTCTCAGGATTGGAATGGGAAGGAGTTGTATATGACATCTCAGGCCATAGGAAGGGTCTCAGGTTTGGTATAAGCATTGAGATATCACATCTCTGCTATCGGAAGGGTCTCAGGATTTTAATGGGAAGGACTTGGATGTCACATCTCATGATAAAGGAAGGGTCTAAGGTTTGGAAGGGGAAGGATTTGGATATCACATCTCATGTTATAGGATGGGTCTCAGGTTTGGTATTAGAAGCATTGAGATATCAAGTCTCATGGTATAGGAAGGGTCTCGGAATTGCAATGGGAAGGAGTTGGATATCACATCTCAAGCTATAGGAAGGGACTCAGGATTGGAATGGGAAGGAGTTTGATATCACATCTCATGCCATAGTATGGGTCTCAGGTTTGGTAGAAGCATTGGGATATCACATCTCATGCTATCGGAAGGGTATCAGAATTGGATTTGGAAGGAGTTGGATATCCCATCTCATGCTATAGGAAGGGTCTCAGGTTGAAATGGGAAGGAGTTGGATATCACATCTCATGTTATAGGAAGGGTCTCAGGATTGGTATTAGAGGCATTGAGATATCACATCTCATGCTATCAGAAGGGTATCAGGATTGGAATGGGAAGGAGTTGGATATCACATCTCATGCTATAGGGAGGGTCTCACGTTTGGAAAGGGAAGGAGTTGGATATCACATCTCATGTTATAGGAAGGATCTCAGGTTTGGTATTAGAAGCATTGAGATATCACATCTCATGCTATCGGAAGGATCTCAGGTTTGGTATTAGAAGCATTGAGATATCACATCTCATGCTATAGGAAGGGTCTCAGGATTGGAATGGGAAGGAGTTGGATATCGCATCTCATGTTATAGGAAGGATCTCAGGTTTGGTATTAGAAGCATTGAGATATCACATCTCATGCTATAGGAAGGGTTTTAGGATTGGAATGGGAAGGAGTTGGATATCACATCTGATGCTAAAGGAAGGGTCTCAGTTTTGGTAGAAGCATTGAGATATCACATCTCATGCTATAGGAAGGGTCTCAGGATTGGAATGGGAAGGAGTTGGATATCACATCTCATGCTATAGGAAGGGTCTCAGGTTTGGTATAAGCACTGAGATATCACTTCTCATGCTATAGGAAGAGTCTCAGGATTGGAATGGGAAGGAGTTGGATATCACGTCTCATGTTATAGGAAGGGTCTCAGGATTGGAATGGGAAGGAGTTGGATATCACATCTCATGCTAAAGGAAGGGTCTCAGATTTGGTATAAGCATTGAGATATCACATCTCATGCTATAGGAAGGGTCTCAGGATTGGAATGGGAAGGAGTTGTATATGACATCTCAGGCCATAGGAAGGGTCTCAGGTTTGGTATAAGCATTGAGATATCACATCTCTGCTATCGGAAGGGTCTCAGGATTTTAATGGGAAGGACTTGGATGTCACATCTCATGATAAAGGAAGGGTCTAAGGTTTGGAAGGGGAAGGATTTGGATATCACATCTCATGTTATAGGATGGGTCTCAGGTTTGGTATTAGAAGCATTGAGATATCAAGTCTCATGGTATAGGAAGGGTCTCGGAATTGCAATGGGAAGGAGTTGGATATCACATCTCAAGTTATAGGAAGGGACTCAGGATTGGAATGGGAAGGAGTTTGATATCACATCTCATGCCATAGTATGGGTCTCAGGTTTGGTAGAAGCATTGGGATATCACATCTCATGCTATCGGAAGGGTATCAGAATTGGATTTGGAATGAGTTGGATATCCCATCTCATGCTATAGGAAGGGCCTCAGGTTGAAATGGGAAGGAGTTGTATATCACATCTCATGTTATAGGAAGGGTCTCAGGATTGGTATTAGAGGCATTGAGATATCACATCTCATGCTATCAGAAGGGTCTCAGTATTGGAATGGGAAGGAGTTGGATATCACATCTCATGTTATAGGAAGGGTCTCAGGATTGGAATGGGAAGGACTTGGATATCACATTTCATGTTAGAGGTAGGATCTCAGGTTTGGTATTAGAGGCATTGAGATATCAAATCTCATGCTATCAGAAGGGTATCAGGATTGGAATGGGAAGGAGTTGGATATCACATCTCATGCTATAGGGAGGGTCTCACGTTTGGAAAGGGAAGGAGTTGGATATCACATCTCATGTTATAGGAAGGATCTCAGGTTTGGTATTAGAAGCATTGAGATATCACATCTCATGCTATCGGAAGGATCTCAGGTTTGGTATTAGAAGCATTGAGATATCACATCTCATGCTATAGGAAGGGTCTCAGGATTGGAATGGGAAGGAGTTGGATATCGCATCTCATGTTATAGGAAGGATCTCAGGTTTGGTATTAGAAGCATTGAGATATCACATCTCATGCTATAGGAAGGGTTTTAGGATTGGAATGGGAAGGAGTTGGATATCACATCTGATGCTAAAGGAAGGGTCTC
This sequence comes from Ambystoma mexicanum, assembly GCF_040938575.1. Taxonomy (NCBI): domain Eukaryota; kingdom Metazoa; phylum Chordata; class Amphibia; order Caudata; family Ambystomatidae; genus Ambystoma; species Ambystoma mexicanum. Next base: position 294,436 of record NW_027182366.1, read on the forward strand.
AGTTTTGGTAGAAGCATTGAGATATCACATCTCATGCTATAGGAAGGGTCTCAGGATTGGAATGGGAAGGAGTTGGATATCACATCTCATGCTATAGGAAGGGTCTCAGGCTTGGTATAAGCACTGAGATATCACATCTCATGCTATAGGAAGAGTCTCAGGATTGGAATGGGAAGGAGTTGGATATCACGTCTCATGTTATAGGAAGGGTCTCAGGATTGGAATGGGAATGAGTTGGATATCACATCTCATGCTAAAGGAAGGGTCTCAGGTTTGATAGAAGCATTGAGATATCACATCTCATTCTATAGGAAGGAAGTCAGGATTGGAATGGGAAGGAGTTGGATATCACATCTCATGCCATAGTAAGGGTCATCAGGTTTGGTATAAGCATTGAGATATCACATCTCTGCTATCGGAAGGGTCTCAGGATAGGAATGGGAAGGACTTAGATATCACATCTCATACTATAGGGAGGGTCTCAGTTTTGATATTAGAAGCATTGAGATATCACATCTCATGCTATCAGAAGGGTCTCAGGATTGAAATGGGATGGAGTTGGATATCACATTGAATGGGAAGGAGTTTGATATCACATCTCAAGCTATAGGAAAGGTCTCAGGTTTGGAAAGGGAATGATTTGGATTTCACATCTCATGTTATAGGATGGTTCTCATGTTTGGTTTTAGAAGCATTGAGATACCACATCTCATGCTATAGGAAGAGTCTCAGGATTGGAATGGGAAGGAGTTGGATATCACGTCTCATGTTATAGGAAGGGTCTCAGGATTGGAATGGGAAGGAGTTGGATATCACATCACATGCTAAAGGAAGGGTCTCAGGTTTGATAGAAGCAAAGGTTTGCAATGGGAAGGAGTTTCATATCACATTTCATGTTATAGGAAGGATCTCTGGTTTGGTATTAGAAGCATTGAGGTATCACATCTCATGCTATAGGAAGAGTCTCAGGATTGGAATGGGAAGGAGTTGGATATCACATCTCATGCTATAGGAAGGGTCTCTGGATTGGAATGGGAAGCAGTTGGATATCACATCTCATGCTAAAGGAAGGGTATCAGGTTTGATAGAAGCATTGAGATATCACATCTCATGCTATAGGAAGGAACTCAGGATTGGAATGGGAAGGAGTTGGATATCACATCTCATGCCATAGGAAGGGTCATCAGGTTTGGTATAAGCATCGAGATATCACATCTCTGCTCTCGGAAGGGTCTCAGGATAGGAATGGGAAGGACTTAGATATCACATCTCATACTATAGGGAGGGTCTCAGTTTTGATATTAGAAGCATTGAGATATCACATCTCATGCTATCAGAAGGGTCTCAGGATTGGAATGGGATGGAGTTGGATATCACATCTCAAGCTATCTCAGGATTGGAATGGGAAGGAGTTTGATATCACATCTCATGCCATAGTATGGGTCTCAGGTTTGGTAGAAGCATTGGGATATCACATCTCATGATATCGGAAGGGTATCAGTATTGGATTTGGAAGGAGTTGGATATCACATCTCAAGCTATCTCAGGATTTGAATGGGAAGGAGTTGGATATCACATCTCAAGCTATAGGAAGGGTCTCAGGTTTGGAAAGGGAAGGATCTGGATTTCACATCTTATGTTATAGGATGGTTCTCATGTTTGGTTTTAGAAGCATTGAGATATCACATCTCATGCTATCGGAAGGGTCTCAGGTTTGGAAAGGGAAGGATTTGGATTTCACATGTTATAGGATGGTTCTCAGGTTTGGTTTTAGAAGCATTAAGATATAAAATGTCATGCTATAGGAAGGGTCTCAGGTTTGGAATGGGAAGGAGTTGGATATCACATCTCATGCTAAAGGAAAGGTCTCAGGTTTGGAATGGGAAGGATTTGGATCTCACAGCTCATGTTTTAGGACGGGTCTCAGGTTTGGTATTAGAAGCATTGAGATATCACATCTCATGCTATCGGAAGGGTCTCAGGATTGGATTGGGAAGGAGTTGGATATCCCTTCTCATGCAATAGGAAGGATCTCAGGTTGGAATGGGAAGGAGTTGGATATCACATCTCGTTATAGGAAGGGTCTCAAGATTGGAATGGGAAGGATTTGGATTTCACATCTCATGCTAAAGGAAGGGTCTCAGGTTTGGAAGGGGAAGGATTTGGATATCACATCTCATGCTAAAGGAAGGGTATCAGGTTTGGTATTAGAAGCATTGAGATATCACATCTCATGCTATAGGAAGAGTCTCAGGATTGGAATGGGAAGGAGTTGGATATCACGTCATGTTATAGGAAGGGTCTCAGGATTGGAATGGGAAGGAGTTGGATATCACATCTCATGCTAAAGGAAGGGTCTCAGGTTTGATAGAAGCATTGAGATATCACATCTCATTCTATAGGAAGGAAGTCGGGATTGGAATGGGAAGGAGTTGGATATCACATCTCATGCCATAGGAAGGGTCATCAGGTTTGGTATAAGCATTGAGATATCACATCTCTGCTATCGGAAGGGTCTCAGGATAGGAATGGGAAGGACTTAGATATCACATCTCATACTATAGGGAGGGTCTCAGTTTTGATATTAGAAGCATTGAGATATCACATCTCATGCTATCAGAAGGGTCTCAGGATTGAAATGGGATGGAGTTGGATATCACATTGAATGGGAAGGAGTTTGATATCACATCTCAAGCTATAGGAAAGGTCTCAGGTTTGGAAAGGGAATGATTTGGATTTCACATCTCATGTTATAGGATGGTTCTCATGTTTGGTTTTAGAAGCATTGAGATACCACATCTCATGCTATAGGAAGAGTCTCAGGATTGGAATGGGAAGGAGTTGGATATCACGTCTCATGTTATAGGAAGGGTCTCAGGATTGGAATGGGAAGGAGTTGGATATCACATCACATGCTAAAGGAAGGGTCTCAGGTTTGATAGAAGCAAAGGTTTGGAATGGGAAGGAGTTTCATATCACATTTCATGTTATAGGAAGGATCTCTGGTTTGGTATTAGAAGCATTGAGGTATCACATCTCATGCTATAGGAAGGGTCTCAGGATTGGAATGGGAAGGAGTTGGATATCACATCTCATGCTATAGGAAGGGTCTCTGGATTGGAATGGGAAGCAGTTGGATATCACATCTCATGCCATAGGAAGGGTCATCAGGTTTGGTATAAGCATCGAGATATCACATCTCTGCTCTCGGAAGGGTCTCAGGATAGGAATGGGAAGGACTTAGATATCACATCTCATACTATAGGGAGGGTCTCAGTTTTGATATTAGAAGCATTGAGATATCACATCTCATGCTATCAGAAGGGTCTCAGGATTGGAATGGGATGGAGTTGGATATCACATCTCAAGCTATCTCAGGATTGGAATGGGAAGGAGTTTGATATCACATCTCATGCCATAGTGTGGGTCTCAGGTTTGGTAGAAGCATTGGGATATCACATCTCATGATATCGGAAGGGTATCAGTATTGGATTTGGAAGGAGTTGGATATCACATCTCAAGCTATCTCAGGATTGGAATGGGAGGAGTTTGATATCACATCTCAAGCTATAGGAAGGGTCTCAGGTTTGGAAAGGGAAGGATCTGGATTTCACATCTTATGTTATAGGATGGTTCTCATGTTTGGTTTTAGAAGCATTGAGATATCACATCTCATGCTATCGGAAGGGTCTCAGGTTTGGAAAGGGAAGGATTTGGATTTCACATGTTATAGGATGGTTCTCAGGTTTGGTTTTAGAAGCATTAAGATATAAAATGTCATGCTATAGGAAGGGTCTCAGGTTTGGAATGGGAAGGAGTTGGATATCACATCTCATGCTAAAGGAAAGGTCTCAGGTTTGGAAGGGGAAGGATTTGGATCTCACAGCTCATGTTTTAGGACGGGTCTCAGGTTTGGTATTAGAAGCATTGAGATATCACATCTCATGCTATCGGAAGGGTCTCAGGATTGGATTGGGAAGGAGTTGGATATCCCTTCTCATGCAATAGGAAGGATCTCAGGTTGGAATGGGAAGGAGTTGGATATCACATCTCATGCTATCGGAAGGGTCTCAGGATTGGATTGGGAAGGAGTTGGATATCCCTTCTCATGCAATAGGAAGGGTCTCAAGATTGGAATGGGAAGGATTTGGATTTCACATCTCATGCTAAAGGAAGGGTCTCAGGTTTGGAAGGGGAAGGATTTGGATATCATATCTCATGTTATAGGACGGGTCCCAGGTTTGGTATTAGAAGCATTGAGATATCACATCTCATGGTATAGGAAGGGTCTCAGGATTGGAATGGGAAGGAGTTGGATATCCCTTCTCATGCTATAGGAAGGGTCTCAGGTTGGAATGGGAAGGAGTTGGATATCACATCTCGTTATAGGAAGGGTCTCAGGATTTGAATGGGAAGGATTTGGATATCACATCTCTTGCTATAGGAAGGTCTCAGGTATTTTATTAGAAACATTGAGATATCACATCTCATGCTATGGGAAGGGTTTCAGGATTGGAATGGGAAGGATGTGGATATCACATCTCATGCTAAAGGAAGGGTCTCAGGTTTGGAAGGGGAAGGATTTGGATATCATATCTCATGTTATAGGACTGGTCCCAGGTTTGGTATTAGAAGCATTGAGATATCACATCTCATGCTATAGGAATAGTCTCAGGATTGGAATGGGAAGGAGTTGGATATCTCGTCTATAGGAAGGGTCTCAGGATTGGAATGGGAAGGAGTTGGATATCACATCTCATGCTAAAGGAAGGGTCTTAGGTTTGATAGAAGCATTGAGATATAACATCTCATGTTATAGGAAGGAACTCAGGATTGAAATGGGAAGGAGTTGGATATCACATCTCATGCCATAGGAAGGGTCATCAGGTTTGGTATAAGCATTGAGATATCACATCTCTGCTATCGGAAGGGTCTCAGGATAGGAATGGGAAGGACTTAGATATCACATCTCATACTATAGGGAGGGTCTCAGTTTTGATATTAGAAGCATTGAGATATCATATCTCATGCTATCGGAAGGGTCTCGGATTGGAATGGGATGGAGTTGGATATCACATCTCAAGCTATCTCAGGATTGGAATGGGAAGGAGTTTGATATCACATCTCAAGCTATAGGAATGGTCTCAGGTTTGGAAGGGGAAGGATTAGGATCTCACATCTCATGTTTTAGGACGGGTCTCAGGTTTGGTATTAGAAGCATTGAGATATCACATCTCATGGTATAGGAAGGGTCTCAGGATTGGAATGGGAAGGAGTTGGATATCACATCTCAAGCTATCTCAGGATTGGAATGGGAAGGAGTTTGATATCACATCTCAAGCTATAGGAAGGGTCTCAGGTTTGGAAAGGGAAGGATCTGGATTTCACATCTCATGTTATAGGATGGTTCTCATGTTTTGTTTTCGAAGCATTGAGATATCACATCTCATGCTATCGGAAGGGTCTCAGGTTTAGAAAGGGAAGGAGTTAGATATCACATCTCATGCTAAAGGAAAGGTCTCAGGTTTGGAAGGGGAAGGATTTGGATCTCACATCTCATGTTTTACGACGGGTCTCAGGTTTGGTATTAGAATCATTGAGATATCACATCTCATGGTATAGGAAGGGTCTCAGGATTGGAATGGGAAGGAGTTGTATATCACATTGAATGGGAAGGAGTTTGATATCACATCTGAAACTATAGGAAGGGTCTCAGGTTTGGAAAGGGAATGATTTGGATTTCACATCTCATGTTATAGGATGGTTCTCATGTTTGGTTTTAGAAGCATTGAGATATCACATCTCATGCTATAGGAAGAGTCTCAGGATTGGAATGGGAAGGAGTTGGATATCACGTCTCATGTTATAGGAAGGGTCTCAGGATTGGAATGGGAAGGAGTTGGATATCACATCTCATGCTAAAGGAAGGGTCTCAGGTTTGATAGAAGCAAAGGTTTGGAATGGGAAGGCATTTGATATCACATTTCATGTTATAGGAAGGATCTCTGGTTTGGTATTAGAAGCATTGAGATATCACATCTCATGCTATAGGAAGGGTCTCAGGATTTGAATGGGAAGGAGTTGGATATCACATCTCAAGCTATAGGAAGGGTCTCAGGTTTGGAAAGGGAAGGATCTGGATTTCACATCTTATGTTATAGGATGGTTCTCATGTTTGGTTTTAGAAGCATTGAGATATCACATCTCATGCTATCGGAAGGGTCTCAGGTTTGGAAAGGGAAGGATTTGGATTTCACATGTTATAGGATGGTTCTCAGGTTTGGTTTTAGAAGCATTAAGATATAAAATGTCATGCTATAGGAAGGGTCTCAGGTTTGGAATGGGAAGGAGTTGGATATCACATCTCATGCTAAAGGAAAGGTCTCAGGTTTGGAAGGGGAAGGATTTGGATCTCACAGCTCATGTTTTAGGACGGGTCTCAGGTTTGGTATTAGAAGCATTGAGATATCACATCTCATGCTATCGGAAGGGTCTCAGGATTGGATTGGGAAGGAGTTGGATATCCCTTCTCATGCAATAGGAAGGATCTCAGGTTGGAATGGGAAGGAGTTGGATATCACATCTCATGTTATAGGAAGGGTCTCAAGATTGGAATGGGAAGGATTTGGATTTCACATCTCATGCTAAAGGAAGGGTCTCAGGTTTGGAAGGGGAAGGATTTGGATATCATATCTCATGTTATAGGACGGGTCCCAGGTTTGGTATTAGAAGCATTGAGATATCACATCTCATGGTATAGGAAGGGTCTCAGGATTGGAATGGGAAGGAGTTGGATATCCCTTCTCATGCTATAGGAAGGGTCTCAGGTTGGAATGGGAAGGAGTTGGATATCACATCTCGTTATAGGAAGGGTCTCAGGATTTGAATGGGAAGGATTTGGATATCACATCTCTTGCTATAGGAAGGTCTCAGGTATTTTATTAGAAACATTGAGATATCACATCTCATGCTATAGGAAGGGTTTCAGGATTGGAATGGGAAGGATGTGGATATCACATCTCATGCTAAAGGAAGGGTCTCAGGTTTGGAAGGGGAAGGATTTGGATATCATATCTCATGTTATAGGACTGGTCCCAGGTTTGGTATTAGAAGCATTGAGATATCACATCTCATGCTATAGGAATAGTCTCAGGATTGGAATGGGAAGGAGTTGGATATCTCGTCTATAGGAAGGGTCTCAGGATTGGAATGGGAAGGAGTTGGATATCACATCTCATGCTAAAGGAAGGGTCTTAGGTTTGATAGAAGCATTGAGATATAACATCTCATGTTATAGGAAGGAACTCAGGATTGAAATGGGAAGGAGTTGGATATCACATCTCATGCCATAGGAAGGGTCATCAGGTTTGGTATAAGCATTGAGATATCACATCTCTGCTATCGGAAGGGTCTCAGGATAGGAATGGGAAGGACTTAGATATCACATCTCATACTATAGGGAGGGTCTCAGTTTTGATATTAGAAGCATTGAGATATCATATCTCATGCTATCGGAAGGGTCTCGGATTGGAATGGGATGGAGTTGGATATCACATCTCAAGCTATCTCAGGATTGGAATGGGACGGAGTTTGATATCACATCTCAAGCTATAGGAATGGTCTCAGGTTTGGAAGGGGAAGGATTAGGATCTCACATCTCATGTTTTAGGACGGGTCTCAGGTTTGGTATTAGAAGCATTGAGATATCACATCTCATGGTATAGGAAGGGTCTCAGGATTGGAATGGGAAGGAGTTGGATATCACATCTCAAGCTATCTCAGGATTGGAATGGGAAGGAGTTTGATATCACATCTCAAGCTATAGGAAGGGTCTCAGGTTTGGAAAGGGAAGGATCTGGATTTCACATCTCATGTTATAGGATGGTTCTCATGTTTTGTTTTCGAAGCATTGAGATATCACATCTCATGCTATCGGAAGGGTCTCAGGTTTAGAAAGGGAAGGAGTTAGATATCACATCACATGCTAAAGGAAAGGTCTCAGGTTTGGAAGGGGAAGGATTTGGATCTCACATCTCATGTTTTACGACGGGTCTCAGGTTTGGTATTAGAATCATTGAGATATCACATCTCATGGTATAGGAAGGGTTTCAGGATTGGAATGGGAAGGAGTTGTATATCACATTGAATGGGAAGGAGTTTGATATCACATCTGAAACTATAGGAAGGGTCTCAGGTTTGGAAAGGGAATGATTTGGATTTCACATCTCATGTTATAGGATGGTTCTCATGTTTGGTTTTAGAAGCATTGAGATATCACATCTCATGCTATAGGAAGAGTCTCAGGATTGGAATGGGAAGGAGTTGGATATCACGTCTCATGTTATAGGAAGGGTCTCAGGATTGGAATGGGAAGGAGTTGGATATCACATCTCATGCTAAAGGAAGGGTCTCAGGTTTGATAGAAGCAAAGGTTTGGAATGGGAAGGAGTTTGATATCACATTTCATGTTATAGGAAGGATCTCTGGTTTGGTATTAGAAGCATTGAGATATCACATCTCATGCTATAGGAAGGGTCTCAGGATTGGAATGGGAAGGAGTTGGATATCACATCTCATGCTGTAGGAAGGGTCTCTGGATTGAAATGGGAAGCAGTTGGATATCACATCTCATGCTAAAGGAAGGGTATCAGGTTTGATAGAAGCATTGAGATATCACATCTCATGCTATAGGAAGGAACTCAGGATTGGAATGGGAAGGAGTTGGATATCACATCTCATGCCATAGGAAGGGTCATCAGGTTTGGTATAAGCATCGAGATATCACATCTCTGCTCTCGGAAGGGTCTCAGGATAGGAATGGGAAGGACTTAGATATCACATCTCATACTATAGGGAGGGTCTCAGTTTTGATATTAGAAGCATTGAGATATCACATCTCATGCTATCAGAAGGGTCTCAGGATTGGAATGGGATGGAGTTGGATATCACATCTCAAGCTATCTCAGGATTGGAATGGGAAGGAGTTTGATATCACATCTCATGCCATAGTATGGGTCTCAGGTTTGGTAGAAGCATTGGGATATCACATCTCATGATATCGGAAGGGTATCAGTATTGGATTTGGAAGGAGTTGGATATCACATCTCAAGCTATCTCAGGATTGGAATGGGAGGAGTTTGATGTCACATCTCAAGCTATAGGAAGGGTCTCAGGTTTGGAAAGGGAAGGATCTGGATTTCACATCTTATGTTATAGGATGGTTCTCATGTTTGGTTTTAGAAGCATTGAGATATCACATCTCATGCTATCGGAAGGGTCTCAGGTTTGGAAAGGGAAGGATTTGGATTTCACATGTTATAGGATGGTTCTCAGGTTTGGTTTTAGAAGCATTAAGATATAAAATGTCATGCTATAGGAAGGGTCTCAGGTTTGGAATGGGAAGGAGTTGGATATCACATCTCATGCTAAAGGAAAGGTCTCAGGTTTGGAAGGGGAAGGATTTGGATCTCACAGCTCATGTTTTAGGACGGGTCTCAGGTTTGGTATTAGAAGCATTGAGATATCACATCTCATGCTATCGGAAGGGTCTCAGGATTGGATTGGGAAGGAGTTGGATATCCCTTCTCATGCAATAGGAAGGATCTCAGGTTGGAATGGGAAGGAGTTGGATATCACATCTCATGTTATAGGAAGGGTCTCAAGATTGGAATGGGAAGGATTTGGATTTCACATCTCATGCTAAAGGAAGGGTCTCAGGTTTGGAAGGGGAAGGATTTGGATATCATATCTCATGTTATAGGACGGGTCCCAGGTTTGGTATTAGAAGCATTGAGATATCACATCTCATGGTATAGGAAGGGTCTCAGGATTGGAATGGGAAGGAGTTGGATATCCCTTCTCATGCTATAGGAAGGGTCTCAGGTTGGAATGGGAAGGAGTTGGATATCACATCTCGTTATAGGAAGGGTCTCAGGATTTGAATGGGAAGGATTTGGATATCACATCTCTTGCTATAGGAAGGTCTCAGGTATTTTATTAGAAACATTGAGATATCACATCTCATGCTATAGGAAGGGTTTCAGGATTGGAATGGGAAGGATGTGGATATCACATCTCATGCTAAAGGAAGGGTCTCAGGTTTGGAAGGGGAAGGATTTGGATATCATATCTCATGTTATAGGACTGGTCCCAGGTTTGGTATTAGAAACATTGAGATATCACATCTCATGCTATAGGAATAGTCTCAGGATTGGAATGGGAAGGAGTTGGATATCTCGTCTATAGGAAGGGTCTCAGGATTGGAATGGGAAGGAGTTGGATATCACATCTCATGCTAAAGGAAGGGTCTTAGGTTTGATAGAAGCATTGAGATATAACATCTCATGTTATAGGAAGGAACTCAGGATTGAAATGGGAAGGAGTTGGATATCACATCTCATGCCATAGGAAGGGTCATCAGGTTTGGTATAAGCATTGAGATATCACATCTCTGCTATCGGAAGGGTCTCAGGATAGGAATGGGAAGGACTTAGATATCACATCTCATACTATAGGGAGGGTCTCAGTTTTGATATTAGAAGCATTGAGATATCATATCTCATGCTATCGGAAGGGTCTCGGATTGGAATGGGATGGAGTTGGATATCACATCTCAAGCTATCTCAGGATTGGAATGGGAAGGAGTTTGATATCACATCTCAAGCTATAGGAATGGTCTCAGGTTTGGAAGGGGAAGGATTAGGATCTCACATCTCATGTTTTAGGACGGGTCTCAGGTTTGGTATTAGAAGCATTGAGATATCACATCTCATGGTATAGGAAGGGTCTCAGGATTGGAATGGGAAGGAGTTGGATATCACATCTCAAGCTATCTCAGGATTGGAATGGGAAGGAGTTTGATATCACATCTCAAGCTATAGGAAGGGTCTCAGGTTTGGAAAGGGAAGGATCTGGATTTCACATCTCATGTTATAGGATGGTTCTCATGTTTTGTTTTCGAAGAATTGAGATATCACATCTCATGCTATCGGAAGGGTCTCAGGTTTAGAAAGGGAAGGAGTTAGATATCACATCTCATGCTAAAGGAAAGGTCTCAGGTTTGGAAGGGGAAGGATTTGGATCTCACATCTCATGTTTTACGACGGGTCTCAGGTTTGGTATTAGAATCATTGAGATATCACATCTCATGGTATAGGAAGGGTTTCAGGATTGGAATGGGAAGGAGTTGTATATCACATTGAATGGGAAGGAGTTTGATATCACATCTGAAACTATAGGAAGGGTCTCAGGTTTGGAAAGGGAATGATTTGGATTTCACATCTCATGTTATAGGATGGTTCTCATGTTTGGTTTTAGAAGCATTGAGATATCACATCTCATGCTATAGGAAGAGTCTCAGGATTGGAATGGGAAGGAGTTGGATATCACGTCTCATGTTATAGGAAGGGTCTCAGGATTGGAATGGGAAGGAGTTGGATATCACATCTCATGCTAAAGGAAGGGTCTCAGGTTTGATAGAAGCAAAGGTTTGGAATGGGAAGGAGTTTGATATCACATTTCATGTTATAGGAAGGATCTCTGGTTTGGTATTAGAAGCATTGAGATATCACATCTTATGCTATAGGAAGGGTCTCAGGATTGGAATGGGAAGGAGTTGGATATCACATCTCATGCTGTAGGAAGGGTCTCTGGATTGAAATGGGAAGCAGTTGGATATCACATCTCATGCTAAAGGAAGGGTATCAGGTTTGATAGAAGCATTGAGATATCACATCTCATGCTATAGGAAGGAACTCAGGATTGGAATGGGAAGGAGTTGGATATCACATCTCATGCCATAGGAAGGGTCATCAGGTTTGGTATAAGCATCGAGATATCACATCTCTGCTCTCGGAAGGGTCTCAGGATAGGAATGGGAAGGACTTAGATATCACATCTCATACTATAGGGAGGGTCTCAGTTTTGATATTAGAAGCATTGAGATATCACATCTCATGCTATCAGAAGGGTCTCAGGATTGGAATGGGATGGAGTTGGATATCACATCTCAAGCTATCTCAGGATTGGAATGGGAAGGAGTTTGATATCACATCTCATGCCATAGTATGGGTCTCAGGTTTGGAAAGGGAAGGATCTGGATTTCACATCTTATGTTATAGGATGGTTCTCATGTTTGGTTTTAGAAGCATTGAGATATCACATCTCATGCTATCGGAAGGGTCTCAGGTTTGGAAAGGGAAGGATTTGGATTTCACATGTTATAGGATGGTTCTCAGGTTTGGTTTTAGAAGCATTAAGATATAAAATGTCATGCTATAGGAAGGGTCTCAGGTTTGGAATGGGAAGGAGTTGGATATCACATCTCATGCTAAAGGAAAGGTCTCGGGTTTGGAAGGGGAAGGATTTGGATCTCACAGCTCATGTTTTAGGACGGGACTCAGGTTTGGTATTAGAAGCATTGAGATATCACATCTCTGCTATCGGAAGGGTCTCAGGATTGGATTGGGAAGGAGTTGGATATCCGTTCTCATGCTATAGGAAGGATCTCAGGTTGGAATGGGAAGGAGTTGGATATCACATCTCATGTTATAGGAAGGGTCTCAAGATTGGAATGGGAAGGATTTGGATATCACATCTCATGCTAAAGGAAGGGTCTCAGGTTTGGAAGGGGAAGGATTTGGATATCATATCTCATGTTATAGGACGGGTCCCAGGTTTGGTATTAGAAGCATTGAGATATCACATCTCATGGTATAGGAAGGGTCTCAGGATTGGAATGGGAAGGAGTTGGATATCCCTTCTCATGCTATAGGAAGGGTCTCAGGTTGGAATGGGAAGGAGTTGGATATCACATCTCGTTATAGGAAGGGTCTCAGGATTTGAATGGGAAGGATTTGGATATCACATCTCTTGCTATAGGAAGGTCTCAGGTATTTTATTAGAAACATTGAGATATCACATCTCATGCTATAGGAAGGGTTTCAGGATTGGAATGGGAAGGATTTGGATATCACATCTCATGCTAAAGGAAGGGTCTCAGGTTTGGAAGGGGAAGGATTTGGATATCATATCTCATGTTATAGGACTGGTCCCAGGTTTGGTATTAGAAGCATTGAGATATCACATCTCATGCTATAGGAATAGTCTCAGGATTGGAATGGGAAGGAGTTGGATATCTCGTCTATAGGAAGGGTCTCAGGATTGGAATGGGAAGGAGTTGGATATCACATCTCATGCTAAAGGAAGGGTCTTAGGTTTGATAGAAGCATTGAGATATAACATCTCATGTTATAGGAAGGAACTCAGGATTGAAATGCGAAGGAGTTGGATATCACATCTCATGCCATAGGAAGGGTCATCAGGTTTGGTATAAGCATTGAGATATCACATCTCTGCTATCGGAAGGGTCTCAGGATAGGAATGGGAAGGACTTAGATATCACATCTCATACTATAGGGAGGGTCTCAGTTTTGATATTAGAAGCATTGAGATATCATATCTCATGCTATCGGAAGGGTCTCGGATTGGAATGGGATGGAGTTGGATATCACATCTCAAGCTATCTCAGGATTGGAATGGGAAGGAGTTTGATATCACATCTCAAGCTATAGGAATGGTCTCAGGTTTGGAAGGGGAAGGATTAGGATCTCACATCTCATGTTTTAGGACGGGTCTCAGGTTTGGTATTAGAAGCATTGAGATATCACATCTCATGGTATAGGAAGGGTCTCAGGATTGGAATGGGAAGGAGTTGGATATCACATCTCAAGCTATCTCAGGATTGGAATGGGAAGGAGTTTGATATCACATCTCAAGCTATAGGAAGGGTCTCAGGTTTGGAAAGGGAAGGATCTGGATTTCACATCTCATGTTATAGGATGGTTCTCATGTTTGGTTTTCGAAGCATTGAGATATCACATCTCATGCTATCGGAAGGGTCTCAGGTTTAGAAAGGGAAGGAGTTGGATATCACATCTCATGCTAAAGGAAAGGTCTCAGGTTTGGAAGGGGAAGGATTTGGATCTCACATCTCATGTTTTACGACGGGTCTCAGGTTTGGTATTAGAATCATTGAGATATCACATCTCATGGTATAGGAAGGGTCTCAGGATTGGAATGGGAAGGAGTTGTATATCACATTGAATGGGAAGGAGTTTGATATCACATCTGAAACTATTGGAAGGGTCTCAGGTTTGGAAAGGGAATGATTTGGATTTCACATCTCATGTTATAGGATGGTTCTCATGTTTGGTTTTAGAAGCATTGAGATATCACATCTCATGCTATAGGAAGAGTCTCAGAATTGGAATGGGAAGGAGTTGGATATCACGTCTCATGTTATAGGAAGGGTCTCAGGATTGGAATGGGAAGGAGTTGGATATCACATCTCATGCTAAAGGAAGGGTCTCAGGTTTAATAGAAGCAAAGGTTTGGAATGGGAAGGAGTTTGATATCACATCTCATGTTATAGGAAGGATCTCAGGTTTGGTATTAGAAGCATTGAGATATCACATCTCATGCTATATGAAGGGTCTCAGGATTGGAATGGGAAGGAGTTGGATATCACATTTCATGCTATAGGAAGGGTCTCAGGTTTGGTATAAGCATTGAGATATCCCATCTCATGCTATAGGAAGGGTCTCAGGATTAGAATCGGAAGGAGTTTATATGACATCTCATGCCATAGGAAGGGTCACAGGTTTGGTATAAGCATCGAGATATCACATCTCTGCTATAGGAAGGGTCTCAGGATTGGAATGGGAAGGAGTTGGATATCCCATCTCGTTATCGGAAGGGTCTCAGGTTTGGTATTAGAAGCATTGAGATATCACATCTCATGCTATAGGAAGGGTCTAGGGTTTGGAAGGGGAAGGATTTGGATATCACATCTCATGCTATCGGAAGGGTATCAGGATTGGATTTGGAAGGAGTTGGATATCCCATCTCATGCTATAGGAAGGGTCTAAGGTTGGAATGGGAAGGAGTTGGATATCACATCTCATGTTATAGGAAGGGTCTCAGGATTGGAATGGGAAGGACTTGGATATAACATCTCATTCTATAGGAAGGCTCTCAGGGTTGGAAGGGGAAGGAGTTGGATATCACATTTCATGTTAGAGGTAGGATCTCAGGTTTGGTTATAGAGGTATTGAGATATCACATCTCATGCTAAAGGGAGGGTCTAAGGTTTGGAAGGGGAAGGATTTGGATATCACATCCTACCTCTAACATGAAATGTGATATCCAACTCCTTCCCTTTCCAAACCTGAGAGCCTTCCTACAGCATGAGATGTGATATCCAAGTCCTTCCCATTCCAATCCTGAGATCCTTCCTATAACATGAGATGTGATATCCAACTCCTCCCCATTCCAATCCTGAGACCCTCTTGAGACCTAGTCTTGACCGCCGCGATCGCTACCTTGATTGTTCTGGCTCGTCCAGAGGTTACCCTGTTCCAAGATGTGATATCAAACTCCTTCCCATTCCAATCCTGAGACCCTTCCTATAGCTTGAGATGTGATATCCAACTCCTTCCCATTCCAATTCTGAGACCCTTCCTATACCATGAGACTTGATATCTCAATGCTTCTAATACCAAACCTGAGACCCGTCCTATAACATGAGATGTGATATCCAAATCCTTCCCCTTCCAAACCTTAGACCCTTCCTTTACCATGAGATGTGATATCCAACTCCTTCCCATTCCAATCCTGAGACCCTTCCGATATCATGAGATGTGATATCTCAATGCTTCTAATATCAAACTTGAGACCCTCCCTATAGCATGAGATGTGATATCCAAGTCCTTCCCATTCCAATCGAGAGACACTTCCTATAGCATGAGATGTGATATCTCAATGCATCTAATATCAAACTTGAGTCCCTTCCTATAGCATAAGATGTGATATCTCAATGCTTCTAATACCAAACCTGAGACCCTTCCTATAACATGAGATGGGAATATCCAACTCCTTCCCATTCCAATCCTGACACCCTTCCGATAGTGGAGATGTGATATCTCAATGCTTATACCTAACCTGAAATCCTTCCTATAACATGATTTGTGATATCCAACTCCTTCCCATTCCAATCCTGAGACACTTCCTATAGCATGAGATGTGATATCTCACTGCTTATACCAAACCTGAGACCCTTCCTATAGCACGAGATGTGATATCCAAATCCTTCCCCTTCCAAACCTGAGACCCTCCCTTTAGCATGAGATGTGATATCCAACTCCTTCCCATTCCAATCCTGAGACCCTTATGATAGCATGAGATGTGATATCTCAATGCCTCTAATACCAAACCTGAGATACTTCCGATAGCATGAGATGTGATATCTCAATGCTTCTAATACCAAACCTGAGATCCTTCCTAAAACATGAGATGTGATATCCAAATCCTCCCCCTTCCAGACCTGAGACCCTGCCTATAGCATGAGATGTGATATCCAAGTCCTTCCCATTCCAATCCTGAGACCCTTCCTATAGCATGTGATGTAATATCTCAATGCTTATACCAAACCTGAGACCCTTCCTATGGTATGAGATGTCATATACAACTCCTTCCCATTCCAAACCTGAGACCCTTCCTATAGCATGAGATGTGATATCTCAATGCTTATACCAAAGCTGAGACCCTTCCTATAGCATGATATGTGATATCCAACTTCTTCCCATTCCAATCATGAGACCCTTCCTATAACATGAGATGTGATGTCTCACTGCTTCTAATACCAAACCTGAGATCTTTCCTATAACATGAGATGTGATATCCAACTCCTCCCCATTCCAATCCTGAGACCCTTCCGATATCATGAGATTTGTTATCTCAATGCTTCTAATATCAAACTTGAGACCCTCCCTAGAGCATGAGATGTGACATCCAAGTCCTTCCCATTCCAATCCTGAGACCCTTCCGATATCATGAGATTTGTTATCTCAATGCTTCTAATATCAAACTTGAGACCCTCCCTAGAGCATGAGATGTGACATCCAAGTCCTTCCCATTCCATTCCTGAGACCCTTCCTATAGCATGAGATGTGATATCTCAATGCTTCTAATACCAAACCTGAGATCCTTCCTATAACATGAGATGGGATATCCAACTCCTTCCCATTCCAATCCTGAGACCCTTCCGATAGCAGAGATGTGATATCTCAATGCTTATACCAACCCTGAGACCCTTCCTATAGCATGAGGTGTGATATCTCAATGCTTATACCAAATCTGAGACCCTTCCTATAGCATGATATGTGATATCCAACTCCTTCCCATTCCAATCCTGAGACCCTTCCTATAGCATGAGGTGTGATATCCCAATGCTTATACCAAACCTGAGACCCTTCCTATGGCATGAGATGTGATATCCAACTCCTTGCCATTCAAATCCTGAGACCCTCCCTATAACAAGAGATGTCATATCCAACTCCTTCCCATTCCAAACCTGAGACCCTTCCTTTAGCATGAGATGTGATATCCAATTCCTTCACATTCCAATCCTGAGACCCTTCCTATAGCAAGAATGTAATATCCAACTCCTACCCATTCCAATCCTGAGACCATTCCTATAGCATGAGATGTGATATATCAATGCTTCTAATACCAAACCTGAGATCCTTCCTATGACATGAGATGTGATATCCAAATCCTTCCCATTTCAATCCTGAGACCCTTCCGATAGCAGAGATGTGATATCTCAATGCTTCTAATACCAAACCTGGGACCCGTCCTATAACATGAGATATGATATCCAAATCCTTCCCATCCAAAACCTGAGACTCTTCCTATAGCATGAGATGTGATATCTCAATGCTTCTACCAAACCTGAAACCCTTCCTATAGCATGAGATGTGATATCCAACTCCTTCCCATTCCAATCCTGAGACACTTCCTATAGCATGAGATGTGATATCTCAATGCTTCTAATAGCAAACCTGAGACCCGTCCTATAACATGAGATGTGATATCCAAATCCTTCCCCTTCCAAACCTGAGACCCTTCCTTTAGCATGAGATGTGATATCCAGCTCCTCCCATTCCAATCCTGAGACCCTTCCTATACCATGGGATGTGATATCTCAATGCTTCTAATACCAAACCTGGGACCCGTCCTATAACATGAGATGTGATATCCAAATCCTTCCCATTACAATCCTGAAACCCTTCCTATAGCATGAGATGTGATATCTCAATGTTTCTAATAAAGAACCTGAGACTCTTCCTATAACATGAGATGTGATATCCAATTCCTTCCCATTCCAAACCTGAGACCCTTCCTATTGGATGAGATGTGATATCTCAATGCTTCTAATACCAAACCTGAGACCCTTCCTATAACATGAGATGGGATATCCAACTCCTTCCCATTCCAATCCTGAGACCCTTCCGATAGCAGAGATGTGATATCTCAATGCTTATACCAATCCTGAGACCCTTCCTATAGCATGAGGTGTGATATCTCAATGCTTATACCAAATCTGAGACCCTTCCTATAGCATGAGATGTGATATCAAACTCCTTCCCATTCCAATCCTGAGACCCTTCCTATAGCATGAGGTGTGATATCTCAATGCTTATACCAAATCTGAGACCCTTCCTATAGCATGAGATGTGATATCCAACTCCTTCCCATTCCAATCCTGAGATCCTTCCTATAACATGAGATGTGATATCCAACTCCTTCCCGTTCCAAACCTGAGACACTTCCTATAGCATATGTGATAGCCAACTCCTTCCCATTCCAAACATGACACCCTTCCTATAGAAAGAATGTAATATCCAACTCCTACTTATTCCAATCCTGAGACCATTCCTATAGCATGAGATGTGATATATCAATGCTTCTAAAACCAAACCTGAGATCCTTCCTATGACATGAGATGTGATATCCAAATCCTTCCCATTCCAATCCTGAGACCCTTCCTATAGCAAGAGATGTGATATCCAAATCCTTCCCATTCCAACCTGAGACCCTTCCTATAGCATGAGAAGGGATATCCAACTCCTTCCCAATCCAATACTGAGACCCTTCCGATAGCAGAGATGTGATATCTCAATGCTTCTAATACCAAACCTGGGACCCGTCCTATAACATGAGATATGATATCCAAATCCTTCCCATCCAAAACCTGAGACTCTTCCTATAGCATGAGATGTGATATCTCAATGCTTCTACCAAACCTGAAACCCTTCCTATAGCATGAGATGTGATATCCAACTCCTTCCCATTCCAATCCTGAGACACTTCCTATAGCATGAGATGTGATATCTCAATGCTTCTAATAGCAAACCTGAGACCCGTCCTATAACATGAGATGTGATATCCAAATCCTTCCCCTTCCAAACCTGAGACCCTTCCTTTCGCATGAGATGTGATATCCAGCTCCTCCCATTCCAATCCTGAGACCCTTCCTATACCATGGGATGTGATATCTCAATGCTTCTAATACCAAACCTGGGACCCGTCCTATAACATGAGATATGATATCCAAATCCTTCCCCTTCCAAACCTGAGACCCTTCCTTTAGCATGAGATGTGATATCCAAATCCTTCCCATTACAATCCTGAAACCCTTCCTTTAGCATGAGATGTGATATCCAGCTCCTCCCATTCCAATCCTGAGACCTTCCTATACCATGGGATGTGATATCTCAATGCTTCTAATACCAAACCTGGGACCCGACCTATAACATGAGATATGATATCCAAATCCTTCACATTCCAATCCTGAGACCCTTCCTGTAACATGAGATGTGATATCCAACTCCTTCCCATTCCAACCTGACACCCTTCCTATAGCATGAGAAGTGATATCCAACTCCTTCCCAATCCAATCCTGAGACCCTTCCGATAGCAGAGATTTGATATCTCAATGCTTATACCAAACCTGAGACCCTTCCTATGGCATGAGATGTGATATCCAACTCCTTGCCATTCAAATCCTGAGACCCTTCCTATAGCATGAGATGTGATATCTTAATGCTTCTACCAAACCTGAGACTCTTCCTTTAGAATGAGATGTGATATCCAAGTCCTTCACATTCCAATCCTGAGACCCTTCCTATAGCATGAGATGTGATATCTCAATGCTTCTAATACCAAACCTGAGATCCTTCCTATAACATGAGATGTGATATCCAATTCCTTCCCATTCCAAACCTGAGACCCTTCCTATTGGATGAGATGTGATATCTCAATGCTTCTAATACCAAACCTGAGACCCTTCCTATAACATGAGATGGGATATCCAACTCCTTCCCATTCCAATCCTGAGACCCTTCCGATAGCAGAGATGTGATATCTCAATGCTTATACCAATCCTGAGACCCTTCCTATAGCATGAGGTGTGATATCTCAATGCTTATACCAAATCTGAGACCCTTCCTATAGCATGAGATGTGATATCAAACTCCTTCCCATTCCAATCCTGAGACCCTTCCTATAGCATGAGGTGTGATATCTCAATGCTTATACCAAATCTGAGACCCTTCCTATAGCATGAGATGTGATATCCAACTCCTTCCCATTCCAATCCTGAGACCCTTCCTATAACATGAGATGTGATATCCAACTCCTTCCCGTTCCAAACCTGAGACACTTCCTATAGCATATGTGATATCCAACTCCTTCCCATTCCAAACATGAGACCCTTCCTATAGCAAGAATGTAATATCCAACTCCTACCCATTCCAATCCTGAGACCATTCCTATAGCATGAGATGTGATATATCAATGCTTCTAATACCAAACCTGAGATCCTTCCTATGACATGAGATGTGATATCCAAATCCTTCCCATTCCAATCCTGAGACCCTTCCTATAGCAAGAGATGTGATATCCAAATCCTTCCCATTCCAACCTGAGACCATTCCTATAGCATGAGAAGGGATATCCAACTCCTTCCCAATCCAATCCTGAGACCCTTCCGATAGCAGAGATGTGATATCTCAATGCTTATACCAAACCCGAGACCCTTCCTATGGCATGTGATGTGATATCCAACTCCTTGCCATTCAAATCCTGAGACCCTTCCTATAGCATGAGATGTGATATCTTAATGCTTCTACCAAACCTGAGACCCTTCCTTTAGCATGAGATGTGATATCCAAACCCTTCACATTCCAATCCTGAGACCCTTCCAATAGCATGAGATGTGATATCTCAATGCTTCTAATACAAACCTGAGATCCTTCCTATAACATGAGATGTGATATCCAACTCCTTCCCATTCCAAACCTGAGACCCTTCCTATTGGATAAGGTGTGATATCCAACTCCTTCCCATTCCAACCCTGAGACCCTTCCTATACCATGAGATGTGAAATCTCAATGCTTCTAATACCAAACCTGGGACCCGTCCTATAACATGAGATATGATATCCAAATCCTTCCCCTTCCAAACCTGAGACCCTTCCTTTAGCATGAGATGTGATATCCAAATCCTTCCCATTCCAATCCTGAAACCCTTCCTATAGCATGAGATGTGATATCTCAATGTTTCTAATAAAAAACCTGAGACTCTTCCTATAGCAAGAGATATGATATCCAAATCCTTCCCCTTCCAAACCTGAGACCCTTCCTTTAGCATGAGATGTGATATCCAAATCCTTCCCATTCCAATCCTGAAACCCTTCCTATAGCATGAGATGTGATATCTCAATGTTTCTAATAAAAAACCTGAGACTCTTCCTATAGCAAGAGATGTGATATCCACATCCTTCCCATTCCAATCCTGAGACCCTTCCTGTAACATGAGATGTGATATCCAACTCCTTCCCATTCCAACCTGACACCCTTCCTATAGCATGAGAAGGGATATCCAACTCCTTCCCAATCCAATCCTGAGACCCTTCTGATAGCAGAGATGTGATATCTCAATGCTTATACCAAACCTGAGACCCTTCCTATGGCATGAGATGTGATATCCAACTCCTTGCCATTCAAATCCTGAGACCCTTCCTATAGCATGAGATGTGATATCTTAATGCTTCTACCAAACCTGAGACCCTTCCTTTAGCATGAGATGTGATAGCCAAATCCTTCACATTCCAATCCTGAGACCCTTCCTATAGCATGAGATGTGATATCTCAATGCTTCTAAAACCAAACCTGAGATCCTTCCTATAACATGAGATGTGATATCCAATTCCTTCCCATTCCAAACCTGAGACCCTTCCTATTGGATGAGGTGTGATATCCAACTCCTTCCCATTCCAACCCTGAGACCCTTCCTATACCATGAGATGTGATATCTCAATGCTTCTAATACCAAACCTGGGACCCGTCCTATAACATGAGATATGATATCCAAATCCTTCCCCTTCCAAACCTGAGACCCTTCCTATAGCAAGAGATGTGATATCCAAATCCTACCCATTCCAATCCTGAAACCCTTCCTATAACATGAGATGTGATATCCAACTCCTTCCCATTCCAACCTGAGCCCCTTCCTATAGCATGAGAAGGGATATCCAACTCCTTCCCAATCCAATCCTGAGACCCTTCCGATAGCAGAGATGTGATATCTCAATGCTTATACCAAACCTGAGACCCTTCCTATGGCATGAGATGTGATATCCAAATCCTTCCCCTTCCAAACCTTAGACCCTTCCTTTACCATGAGATGTGATATCCAACTCCTTCCCATTCCAATCCTGAGACCCTTCCGATATCATGAGATGTGATATCTCAATGCTTCTAATATCAAACTTGAGACCCTCCCTATAGCATGAGATGTGATATCCAAGTCCTTCCCATTCCAATCGAGAGACACTTCCTATAGCATGAGATGTGATATCTCAATGCTTCTAATATCAAACTTGAGTCCCTTCCTATAGCATAAGATGTGATATCTCAATGCTTCTAATACCAAACCTGAGACCCTTCCTATAACATGAGATGGGAATATCCAACTCCTTCCCATTCCAATCCTGACACCCTTCCGATAGTGGAGATGTGATATCTCAATGCTTATACCAAACCTGAAATCCTTCCTATAACATGATTTGTGATATCCAACTCCTTCCCATTCCAATCCTGAGACACTTCCTACAGCATGAGATGTGATATCTCACTGCTTATACCAAACCTGAGACCCTTCCTATAGCATGAGATGTGATATCCAACTCCTTCCCATTCCAATCCTGAGACCCTTCCTATAGCATGAGATGTGATATCTCAATGCTTCTAATATCAAACTTGAGACCCTCCCTATAGCATGAGATGTGATATCCAAGTCCTTCCCATTCCAATCCTGAGACACTCCCTATAGCATGAGATGTGATATCTCAATGCTTCTAATACCAAACCTGAGACTCTTCCTATAACATGAGATGGGATATCCAACTCCTTCCCATTCCAATCCTGAGACCCTTCCAATAGCAGAGGTGTGATATCTCAATGCTTATACCAAACGTGAGACCCTTCCTATGGCATGAGATGTGATATCTCAATGTTTATACCAAACCTGAGACCCTTCCTATAGCATGAGATGTGATATCCAACTCCTTCCCATTCCAATCCTGAGACCCTTCCTATAGCATGAGATGTGATATCTCAATGTTTATACCAAACCTGAGACCCTTCCTATAGCATGAGATGTGATATCCAACTCCTTCCTATTCCAATCCTGAGACCCTTCCTATAGCATGAGATGTGATGTCTCAATGCTTCTAATACCAAACCTGAGATCCTTCCTATAACATGAGATGTGATATCCAACTCCTTCCCATTCCAATCCTGAGACCCTTCCTATAGCATGAGATGTGATATCTCAATGCTTATACCAAACCTGAGACCCTTCCTATAGCATGAGATGTGATATCCAACTCCTTCCCATTCCAAACCTGAGATACTTCCGATAGCATGAGATGTGATATCTCAATGCTTCTAATACCAAACCTGAGATCCTTCCTAAAACATGAGATGTGATATCCAAATCCTCCCCCTTCCAGACCTGAGACCCTGCCTATAGCATGAGATGTGATATCCAAGTCCTTCCCATTCCAATCCTGAGACCCTTCCTATAGCATGTGATGTAATATCTCAATGCTTATACCAAACCTGAGACCCTTCCTATGGTATGAGATGTCATATACAACTCCTTCCCATTCCAAACCTGAGACCCTTCCTATAGCATGAGATGTGATATCTCAATGCTTATACCAAAGCTGAGACCCTTCCTATAGCATGAGATGTGATATCCAACTTCTTCCCATTCCAATCATGAGACCCTTCCTATAACATGAGATGTGATGTCTCACTGCTTCTAATACCAAACCTGAGATCTTTCCTATAACATGAGATGTGATATCCAACTCCTCCCCATTCCAATCCTGAGACCCTTCCGATATCATGAGATTTGTTATCTCAATGCTTCTAATATCAAACTTGAGACCCTCCCTAGAGCATGAGATGTGACATCCAAGTCCTTCCCATTCCAAACCTTAGACCCGTCCTTCATCATGAGATGTGATATCCAACTCCTTCCCATTCCAATCCTGAGACCCTTCCGATATCATGAGATTTGTTATCTCAATGCTTCTAATATCAAACTTGAGACCCTCCCTAGAGCATGAGATGTGACATCCAAGTCCTTCCCATTCCATTCCTGAGACCCTTCCTATAGCATGAGATGTGATATCTCAATGCTTCTAATACCAAACCTGAGATCCTTCCTATAACATGAGATGGGATATCCAACTCCTTCCCATTCCAATCCTGAGACCCTTCCGATAGCAGAGATGTGATATCTCAATGCTTATACCAATCCTGAGACCCTTCCTATAGCATGAGGTGTGATATCTCAATGCTTATACCAAATCTGAGACCCTTCCTATAGCATGATATGTGATATCCAACTCCTTCCCATTCCAATCCTGAGACCCTTCCTATAGCATGAGGTGTGATATCCCAATGCTTATACCAAACCTGAGACCCTTCCTATGGCATGAAATGTGATATCCAACTCCTTGCCATTCAAATCCTGAGACCCTCCCTATAACAAGAGATGTCATATCCAACTCCTTCCCATTCCAAACCTGACACCCTTCCTTTAGCATGAGATGTGATATCCAATTCCTTCACATTCCAATCCTGAGACCCTTCCTATAGCAAGAATGTAATATCCAACTCCTACCCATTCCAATCCTGAGACCATTCCTATAGCATGAGATGTGATATAGCAATGCTTCTAATACCAAACCTGAGATCCTTCCTATGACATGAGATGTGATATCCAAATCCTTCCCATTCCAATCCTGAGACCCTTCCTATAGCAAGAGATGTGATATCCAAATCCTTCCCATTCCAACCTGAGAAACTTCCTATAGCATGAGAAGGGATATCCAACTCCTTCCCAATCCAATCCTGAGACCCTTCCGATAGCAGAGATGTGATATCTCAATGTTTCTAATACCAAACCTGGGACCCGTCCTATAACATGAGATATGATATCCAAATCCTTCCCATCCAAAACCTGAGACTCTTCCTATAGCATGAGATGTGATATCTCAATGCTTCTACCAAACCTGAAACCCTTCCTATAGCATGAGATGTGATATCCAACTCCTTCCCATTCCAATACTGAGACACTTCCTATAGCATGAGATGTGATATCTCAATGCTTCTAATAGCAAACCTGAGACCCGTCCTATAACATGAGATGTGATATCCAAATCCTTCCCCTTCCAAACCTGAGACCCTTCCTTTAGCATGAGATGTGATATCCAGCTCCTCCCATTCCAATCCTGAGACCCTTCCTATACCATGGGATGTGATATCTCAATGCTTCTAATACCAAACCTGGGACCTGTCCTATAACATGAGATATGATATCCAAATCCTTCCCCTTCCAAACCTGAGACCCTTCCTTTAGCATGAGATGTGATATCCAAATCCTTCCCATTACAATCCTGAAACCCTTCCTTTAGCATGAGATGTGATATCCAGCTCCTCCCATTCCAATCCTGAGACCCTTCCTATACCATGGGATGTGATATCTCAATGCTTCTAATACCAAACCTGGGACCCGTCCTATAACATGAGATATGATATCCAAATCCTTCACATTCCAATCCTGAGACCCTTCCTGTAACATGAGATGTGATATCCAACTCCTTCCCATTCCAACCTGACACCCTTCCTATAGCATGAGAAGTGATATCCAACTCCTTCCCAATCCAATCCTGAGACCCTTCCGATAGCAGAGATTTGATCTCAATGCTTATACCAAACCTGAGACCCTTCCTATGGCATGAGATGTGATATCCAACTCCTTGCCATTCAAATCCTGAGACCCTTCCTATAGCATGAGATGTGATATCTTAATGCTTCTACCAAACCTGAGACCCTTCCTTTAGAATGAGATGTGATATCCAAGTCCTTCACATTCCAATCCTGAGACCCTTCCTATAGCATGAGATGTGATATCTCAATGCTTCTAATACCAAACCTGAGATCCTTCCTATAACATGAGATGTGATATCCAATTCCTTCCCATTCCAAACCTGAGACCCTTCCTATTGGATGAGATGTGATATCTCAATGCTTCTAATACCAAACCTGAGACCCTTCCTATAACATGAGATGGGATATCCAACTCCTTCCCATTCCAATCCTGAGACCCTTCCGATAGCAGAGATGTGATATCTCAATGCTTATACCAATCCTGAGACCCTTCCTATAGCATGAGGTGTGATATCTCAATGCTTATACCAAATCTGAGACCCTTCCTATAGCATGAGATGTGATATCAAACTCCTTCCCATTCCAATCCTGAGACCCTTCCTATAGCATGAGGTGTGATATCTCAATGCTTATACCAAATCTGAGACCCTTCCTATAGCATGAGATGTGATATCCAACTCCTTCCCATTCCAATCCTGAGACCCTTCCTATAACATGAGATGTGATATCCAACTCCTTCCCGTTCCAAACCTGAGACACTTCCTATAGCATATGTGATATCCAACTCCTTCCCATTCCAAACATGAGACCCTTCCTATAGCAAGAATGTAATATCCAACTCCTACCCATTCCAATCCTGAGACCATTCCTATAGCATGAGATGTGATATATCAATGCTTCTAATACCAAACCTGAGATCCTTCCTATGACATGAGATGTGATATCCAAATCCTTCCCATTCCAATCCTGAGACCCTTCCTATAGCAAGAGATGTGATATCCAAATCCTTCCCATTCCAACCTGAGACCATTCCTATAGCATGAGAAGGGATATCCAACTCCTTCCCAATCCAATCCTGAGACCCTTCCGATAGCAGAGATGTGATATCTCAATGCTTATACCAAACCCGAGACCCTTCCTATGGCATGTGATGTGATATCCAACTCCTTGCCATTCAAATCCTGAGACCCTTCCTATAGCATGAGATGTGATATCTTAATGCTTCTACCAAACCTGAGACCCTTCCTTTAGCATGAGATGTGATATCCAAACCCTTCACATTCCAATCCTGAGACCCTTCCAATAGCATGAGATGTGATATCTCAATGCTTCTAATACAAACCTGAGATCCTTCCTATAACATGAGATGTGATATCCAATTCCTTCCCATTCCAAACCTGAGACCCTTCCTATTGGATAAGGTGTGATATCCAACTCCTTCCCATTCCAACCCTGAGACCCTTCCTATACCATGAGATGTGATATCTCAATGCTTCTAATACCAAACCTGGGACCCGTCCTATAACATAAGATATGATATCCAAATCCTTCCCCTTCCAAACCTGAGACCCTTCCTTTAGCATGAGATGTGATATCCAAATCCTTCCCATTCCAATCCTGAAACCCTTCCTATAGCATGAGATGTGATATCTCAATGTTTCTAATAAAAAACCTGAGACTCTTCCTATAGCAAGAGATGTGATATCCACATCCTTCCCATTCCAATCCTGAGACCCTTCCTGTAACATGAGATGTGATATCCAACTCCTTCCCATTCCAACCTGACACCCTTCCTATAGCATGAGAAGGGATATCCAACTCCTTCCCAATCCAATCCTGAGACCCTTCTGATAGCAGAGATGTGATATCTCAATGCTTATACCAAACCTGAGACCCTTCCTATGGCATGAGATGTGATATCCAACTCCTTGCCATTCAAATCCTGAGACCCTTCCTATAGCATGAGATGTGATATCTTAATGCTTCTACCAAACCTGAGACCCTTCCTTTAGCATGAGATGTGATAGCCAAATCCTTCACATTCCAATCCTGAGACCCTTCCTATAGCATGAGATGTGATATCTCAATGCTTCTAAAACCAAACCTGAGATCCTTCCTATAACATGAGATGTGATATCCAATTCCTTCCCATTCCAAACCTGAGACCCTTCCTATTGGATGAGGTGTGATATCCAACTCCTTCCCATTCCAACCTGACACCCTTCCTATAGCATGAGAAGTGATATCCAACTCCTTCCCAATCCAATCCTGAGACCCTTCCGATAGCAGAGATTTGATATCTCAATGCTTATACCAAACCTGAGACCCTTCCTATGGCATGAGATGTGATATCCAACTCCTTGCCATTCAAATCCTGAGACCCTTCCTATAGCATGAGATGTGATATCTTAATGCTTCTACCAAACCTGAGACTCTTCCTTTAGAATGAGATGTGATATCCAAGTCCTTCACATTCCAATCCTGAGACCCTTCCTATAGCATGAGATGTGATATCTCAATGCTTCTAATACCAAACCTGAGATCCTTCCTATAACATGAGATGTGATATCCAATTCCTTCCCATTCCAAACCTGAGACCCTTCCTATTGGATGAGATGTGATATCTCAATGCTTCTAATACCAAACCTGAGACCCTTCCTATAACATGAGATGGGATATCCAACTCCTTCCCATTCCAATCCTGAGACCCTTCCGATAGCAGAGATGTGATATCTCAATGCTTATACCAATCCTGAGACCCTTCCTATAGCATGAGGTGTGATATCTCAATGCTTATACCAAATCTGAGACCCTTCCTATAGCATGAGATGTGATATCAAACTCCTTCCCATTCCAATCCTGAGACCCTTCCTATAGCATGAGGTGTGATATCTCAATGCTTATACCAAATCTGAGACCCTTCCTATAGCATGAGATGTGATATCCAACTCCTTCCCATTCCAATCCTGAGACCCTTCCTATAACATGAGATGTGATATCCAACTCCTTCCCGTTCCAAACCTGAGACACTTCCTATAGCATATGTGATATCCAACTCCTTCCCATTCCAAACATGAGACCCTTCCTATAGCAAGAATGTAATATCCAACTCCTACCCATTCCAATCCTGAGACCATTCCTATAGCATGAGATGTGATATATCAATGCTTCTAATACCAAACCTGAGATCCTTCCTATGACATGAGATGTGATATCCAAATCCTTCCCATTCCAATCCTGAGACCCTTCCTATAGCAAGAGATGTGATATCCAAATCCTTCCCATTCCAACCTGAGACCATTCCTATAGCATGAGAAGGGATATCCAACTCCTTCCCAATCCAATCCTGAGACCCTTCCGATAGCAGAGATGTGATATCTCAATGCTTATACCAAACCCGAGACCCTTCCTATGGCATGTGATGTGATATCCAACTCCTTGCCATTCAAATCCTGAGACCCTTCCTATAGCATGAGTTGTGATATCTTAATGCTTCTACCAAACCTGAGACCCTTCCTTTAGCATGAGATGTGATATCCAAACCCTTCACATTCCAATCCTGAGACCCTTCCAATAGCATGAGATGTGATATCTCAATGCTTCTAATACAAACCTGAGATCCTTCCTATAACATGAGATGTGATATCCAATTCCTTCCCATTCCAAACCTGAGACCCTTCCTATTGGATAAGGTGTGATATCCAACTCCTTCCCATTCCAACCCTGAGACCCTTCCTATACCATGAGATGTGATATCTCAATGCTTCTAATACCAAACCTGGGACCCGTCCTATAACATGAGATATGATATCCAAATCCTTCCCCTTCCAAACCTGAGACCCTTCCTTTAGCATGAGATGTGATATCCAAATCCTTCCCATTCCAATCCTGAAACCCTTCCTATAGCATGAGATGTGATATCTCAATGTTTCTAATAAAAAACCTGAGACTCTTCCTGTAGCAAGAGATATGATATCCAAATCCTTCCCCTTCCAAACCTGAGACCCTTCCTTTAGCATGAGATGTGATATCCAAATCCTTCCCATTCCAATCCTGAAACCCTTCCTATAGCATGAGATGTGATATCTCAATGTTTCTAATAAAAAACCTGAGACTCTTCCTATAGCAAGAGATGTGATATCCACATCCTTCCCATTCCAATCCTGAGACCCTTCCTGTAACATGAGATGTGATATCCAACTCCTTCCCATTCCAACCTGACACCCTTCCTATAGCATGAGAAGGGATATCCAACTCCTTCCCAATCCAATCCTGAGACCCTTCTGATAGCAGAGATGTGATATCTCAATGCTTATACCAAACCTGAGACCCTTCCTATGGCATGAGATGTGATATCCAACTCCTTGCCATTCAAATCCTGAGACCCTTCCTATAGCATGAGATGTGATATCTTAATGCTTCTACCAAACCTGAGACCCTTCCTTTAGCATGAGATGTGATAGCCAAATCCTTCACATTCCAATCCTGAGACCCTTCCTATAGCATGAGATGTGATATCTCAATGCTTCTAAAACCAAACCTGAGATCCTTCCTATAACATGAGATGTGATATCCAATTCCTTCCCATTCCAAACCTGAGACCCTTCCTATTGGATGAGGTGTGATATCCAACTCCTTCCCATTCCAACCCTGAGACCCTTCCTATACCATGAGATGTGATATCTCAATGCTTCTAATACCAAACCTGGGACCCGTCCTATAACATGAGATATGATATCCAAATCCTTCCCCTTCCAAACCTGAGACCCTTCCTATAGCAAGAGATGTGATATCCAAATCCTACCCATTCCAATCCTGAAACCCTTCCTATAACATGAGATGTGATATCCAACTCCTTCCCATTCCAACCTGAGCCCCTTCCTATAGCATGAGAAGGGATATCCAACTCCTTCCCAATCCAATCCTGAGACCCTTCCGATAGCAGAGATGTGATATCTCAATGCTTATACCAAACCTGAGACCCTTCCTATGGCATGAGATGTGATATCCAAATCCTTCCCCTTCCAAACCTTAGACCCTTCCTTTACCATGAGATGTGATATCCAACTCCTTCCCATTCCAATCCTGAGACCCTTCCGATATCATGAGATGTGATATCTCAATGCTTCTAATATCAAACTTGAGACCCTCCCTATAGCATGAGATGTGATATCCAAGTCCTTCCCATTCCAATCGAGAGACACTTCCTATAGCATGAGATGTGATATCTCAATGCTTCTAATATCAAACTTGAGTCCCTTCCTATAGCATAAGATGTGATATCTCAATGCTTCTAATACCAAACCTGAGACCCTTCCTATAACATGAGATGGGAATATCCAACTCCTTCCCATTCCAATCCTGACACCCTTCCGATAGTGGAGATGTGATATCTCAATGCTTATACCAAACCTGAAATCCTTCCTATAACATGATTTGTGATATCCAACTCCTTCCCATTCCAATCCTGAGACACTTCCTACAGCATGAGATGTGATATCTCACTGCTTATACCAAACCTGAGACCCTTCCTATAGCATGAGATGTGATATCCAACTCCTTCCCATTCCAATCCTGAGACCCTTCCTATAGCATGAGATGTGATATCTCAATGCTTCTAATATCAAACTTGAGACCCTCCCTATAGCATGAGATGTGATATCCAAGTCCTTCCCATTCCAATCCTGAGACACTCCCTATAGCATGAGATGTGATATCTCAATGCTTCTAATACCAAACCTGAGACTCTTCCTATAACATGAGATGGGATATCCAACTCCTTCCCATTCCAATCCTGAGACCCTTCCAATAGCAGAGGTGTGATATCTCAATGCTTATACCAAACGTGAGACCCTTCCTATGGCATGAGATGTGATATCTCAATGTTTATACCAAACCTGAGACCCTTCCTATAGCATGAGA
The DNA here is from genome assembly GCF_040938575.1 of Ambystoma mexicanum. Taxonomy (NCBI): domain Eukaryota; kingdom Metazoa; phylum Chordata; class Amphibia; order Caudata; family Ambystomatidae; genus Ambystoma; species Ambystoma mexicanum. The sequence goes on from NW_027182366.1 coordinate 326,508, forward strand.
TGTGATATCCAACTCCTTCCCATTCCAATCCTGAGACCCTTCCTATAGCATGAGATGTGATATCTCAATGTTTATACCAAACCTGAGACCCTTCCTATAGCATGAGATGTGATATCCAACTCCTTCCTATTCCAATCCTGAGACCCTTCCTATAGCATGAGATGTGATGTCTCAATGCTTCTAATACCAAACCTGAGATCCTTCCTATAACATGAGATGTGATATCCAACTCCTTCCCATTCCAATCCTGAGACCCTTCCTATAGCATGAGATGTGATATCTCAATGCTTATACCAAACCTGAGACCCTTCCTATAGCATGAGATGTGATATCCAACTCCTTCCCATTCCAAACCTGAGATACTTCCGATAGCATGAGATGTGATATCTCAATGCTTCTAATACCAAACCTGAGATCCTTCCTAAAACATGAGATGTGATATCCAAATCCTCCCCCTTCCAGACCTGAGACCCTGCCTATAGCATGAGATGTGATATCCAAGTCCTTCCCATTCCAATCCTGAGACCCTTCCTATAGCATGTGATGTAATATCTGAATGCTTATACCAAACCTGAGACCCTTCCTATGGTATGAGATGTCATATACAACTCCTTCCCATTCCAAACCTGAGACCCTTCCTATAGCATGAGATGTGATATCTCAATGCTTATACCAAAGCTGAGACCCTTCCTATAGCATGAGATGTGATATCCAACTTCTTCCCATTCCAATCATGAGACCCTTCCTATAACATGAGATGTGATGTCTCACTGCTTCTAATACCAAACCTGAGATCTTTCCTATAACATGAGATGTGATATCCAACTCCTCCCCATTCCAATCCTGAGACCCTTCCGATATCATGAGATTTGTTATCTCAATGCTTCTAATATCAAACTTGAGACCCTCCCTAGAGCATGAGATGTGACATCCAAGTCCTTCCCATTCCAAACCTTAGACCCGTCCTTCATCATGAGATGTGATATCCAACTCCTTCCCATTCCAATCCTGAGACCCTTCCGATATCATGAGATTTGTTATCTCAATGCTTCTAATATCAAACTTGAGACCCTCCCTAGAGCATGAGATGTGACATCCAAGTCCTTCCCATTCCATTCCTGAGACCCTTCCTATAGCATGAGATGTGATATCTCAATGCTTCTAATACCAAACCTGAGATCCTTCCTATAACATGAGATGGGATATCCAACTCCTTCCCATTCCAATCCTGAGACCCTTCCGATAGCAGAGATGTGATATCTCAATGCTTATACCAATCCTGAGACCCTTCCTATAGCATGAGGTGTGATATCTCAATGCTTATACCAAATCTGAGACCCTTCCTATAGCATGATATGTGATATCCAACTCCTTCCCATTCCAATCCTGAGACCCTTCCTATAGCATGAGGTGTGATATCCCAATGCTTATACCAAACCTGAGACCCTTCCTATGGCATGAGATGTGATATCCAACTCCTTGCCATTCAAATCCTGAGACCCTCCCTATAACAAGAGATGTCATATCCAACTCCTTCCCATTCCAAACCTGAGACCCTTCCTTTAGCATGAGATGTGATATCCAATTCCTTCACATTCCAATCCTGAGACCCTTCCTATAGCAAGAATGTAATATCCAACTCCTACCCATTCCAATCCTGAGACCATTCCTATAGCATGAGATGTGATATATCAATGCTTCTAATACCAAACCTGAGATCCTTCCTATGACATGAGATGTGATATCCAAATCCTTCCCATTCCAATCCTGAGACCCTTCCTATAGCAAGAGATGTGATATCCAAATCCTTCCCATTCCAACCTGAGAAACTTCCTATAGCATAAGAAGGGATATCCAACTCCTTCCCAATCCAATCCTGAGACCCTTCCGATAGCAGAGATGTGATATCTCAATGCTTCTAATACCAAACCTGGGACCCGTCCTATAACATGAGATATGATATCCAAATCCTTCCCATCCAAAACCTGAGACTCTTCCTATAGCATGAGATGTGATATCTCAATGCTTCTACCAAACCTGAAACCCTTCCTATAGCATGAGATGTGATATCCAACTCCTTCCCATTCCAATACTGAGACACTTCCTATAGCATGAGATGTGATATCTCAATGCTTCTAATAGCAAACCTGAGACCCGTCCTATAACATGAGATGTGATATCCAAATCATTCCCCTTCCAAACCTGAGACCCTTCCTTTAGCATGAGATGTGATATCCATCTCCTCCCATTCCAATCCTGAGACCCTTCCTATACCATGGGATGTGATATCTCAATGCTTCTAATACCAAACCTGGGACCCGTCCTATAACATGAGATATGATATCCAAATCCTTCCCCTTCCAAACCTGAGACCCTTCCTTTAGCATGAGATGTGATATCCAAATCCTTCCCATTACAATCCTGAAACCCTTCCTTTAGCATGAGATGTGATATCCAGCTCCTCCCATTCCAATCCTGAGACCCTTCCTATACCATGGGATGTGATATCTCAATGCTTCTAATACCAAACCTGGGACCCGTCCTATAACATGAGATATGATATCCAAATCCTTCACATTCCAATCCTGAGACCCTTCCTGTAACATGAGATGTGATATCCAACTCCTTCCCATTCCAACCTGACACCCTTCCTATAGCATGAGAAGTGATATCCAACTCCTTCCCAATCCAATCCTGAGACCCTTCCGATAGCAGAGATTTGATCTCAATGCTTATACCAAACCTGAGACCCTTCCTATGGCATGAGATGTGATATCCAACTCCTTGCCATTCAAATCCTGAGACCCTTCCTATCGCATGAGATGTGATATCTTAATGCTTCTACCAAACCTGAGACCCTTCCTTTAGAATGAGATGTGATATCCAAGTCCTTCACATTCCAATCCTGAGACCCTTCCTATAGCATGAGATGTGATATCTCAATGCTTCTAATACCAAACCTGAGATCCTTCCTATAACATGAGATGTGATATCCAATTCCTTCCCATTCCAAACCTGAGACCCTTCCTATTGGATGAGATGTGATATCTCAATGCTTCTAATACCAAACCTGAGACCCTTCCTATAACATGAGATGGGATATCCAACTCCTTCCCATTCCAATCCTGAGACCCTTCCGATAGCAGAGATGTGATATCTCAATGCTTATACCAATCCTGAGACCCTTCCTATAGCATGAGGTGTGATATCTCAATGCTTATACCAAATCTGAGACCCTTCCTATAGCATGAGATGTGATATCAAACTCCTTCCCATTCCAATCCTGAGACCCTTCCTATAGCATGAGGTGTGATATCTCAATGCTTATACCAAATCTGAGACCCTTCCTATAGCATGAGATGTGATATCCAACTCCTTCCCATTCCAATCCTGAGACCCTTCCTATAACATGAGATGTGATATCCAACTCCTTCCCGTTCCAAACCTGAGACACTTCCTATAGCATATGTGATATCCAACTCCTTCCCATTCCAAACATGAGACCCTTCCTATAGCAAGAATGTAATATCCAACTCCTACCCATTCCAATCCTGAGACCATTCCTATAGCATGAGATGTGATATATCAATGCTTCTAATACCAAACCTGAGATCCTTCCTATGACATGAGATGTGATATCCAAATCCTTCCCATTCCAATCCTGAGACCCTTCCTATAGCAAGAGATGTGATATCCAAATCCTTCCCATTCCAACCTGAGACCATTCCTATAGCATGAGAAGGGATATCCAACTCCTTCCCAATCCAATCCTGAGACCCTTCCGATAGCAGAGATGTGATATCTCAATGCTTATACCAAACCCGAGACCCTTCCTATGGCATGTGATGTGATATCCAACTCCTTGCCATTCAAATCCTGAGACCCTTCCTATAGCATGAGATGTGATATCTTAATGCTTCTACCAAACCTGAGACCCTTCCTTTAGCATGAGATGTGATATCCAAACCCTTCACATTCCAATCCTGAGACCCTTCCAATAGCATGAGATGTGATATCTCAATGCTTCTAATACAAACCTGAGATCCTTCCTATAACATGAGATGTGATATCCAATTCCTTCCCATTCCAAACCTGAGACCCTTTCTATTGGATAAGGTGTGATATCCAACTCCTTCCCATTCCAACCCTGAGACCCTTCCTATACCATGAGATGTGATATCTCAATGCTTCTAATACCAAACCTGGGACCCGTCCTATAACATAAGATATGATATCCAAATCCTTCCCCTTCCAAACCTGAGACCCTTCCTTTAGCATGAGATGTGATATCCAAATCCTTCCCATTCCAATCCTGAAACCCTTCCTATAGCATGAGATGTGATATCTCAATGTTTCTAATAAAAAACCTGAGACTCTTCCTATAGCAAGAGATGTGATATCCACATCCTTCCCATTCCAATCCTGAGACCCTTCCTGTAACATGAGATGTGATATCCAACTCCTTCCCATTCCAACCTGACACCCTTCCTATAGCATGAGAAGGGATATCCAACTCCTTCCCAATCCAATCCTGAGACCCTTCTGATAGCAGAGATGTGATATCTCAATGCTTATACCAAACCTGAGACCCTTCCTATGGCATGAGATGTGATATCCAACTCCTTGCCATTCAAATCCTGAGACCCTTCCTATAGCATGAGATGTGATATCTTAATGCTTCTACCAAACCTGAGACCCTTCCTTTAGCATGAGATGTGATAGCCAAATCCTTCACATTCCAATCCTGAGACCCTTCCTATAGCATGAGATGTGATATCTCAATGCTTCTAAAACCAAACCTGAGATCCTTCCTATAACATGAGATGTGATATCCAATTCCTTCCCATTCCAAACCTGAGACCCTTCCTATTGGATGAGGTGTGATATCCAACTCCTTCCCATTCCAACCCTGAGACCCTTCCTATACCATGAGATGTGATATCTCAATGCTTCTAATACCAAACCTGGGACCCGTCCTATAACATGAGATATGATATCCAAATCCTTCCCCTTCCAAACCTGAGACCCTTCCTATAGCAAGAGATGTGATATCCAAATCCTACCCATTCCAATCCTGAAACCCTTCCTATAACATGAGATGTGATATCCAACTCCTTCCCATTCCAACCTGAGCCCCTTCCTATAGCATGAGAAGGGATATCCAACTCCTTCCCAATCCAATCCTGAGACCCTTCCGATAGCAGAGATGTGATATCTCAATGCTTATACCAAACCTGAGACCCTTCCTATGGCATGGGATGTGATATCCAAATCCTTCCCCTTCCAAACCTTAGACCCTTCCTTTACCATGAGATGTGATATCCAACTCCTTCCCATTCCAATCCTGAGACCCTTCCGATATCATGAGATGTGATATCTCAATGCTTCTAATATCAAACTTGAGACCCTCCCTATAGCATGAGATGTGATATCCAAGTCCTTCCCATTCCAATCGAGAGGCACTTCCTATAGCATGAGATGTGATATCTCAATGCTTCTAATATCAAACTTGAGTCCCTTCCTATAGCATAAGATGTGATATCTCAATGCTTCTAATACCAAACCTGAGACCCTTCCTATAACATGAGATGGGAATATCCAACTCCTTCCCATTCCAATCCTGACACCCTTCCGATAGTGGAGATGTGATATCTCAATGCTTATACCAAACCTGAAATCCTTCCTATAACATGATTTGTGATATCCAACTCCTTCCCATTCCAATCCTGAGACACTTCCTACAGCATGAGATGTGATATCTCACTGCTTATACCAAACCTGAGACCCTTCCTATAGCATGAGATGTGATATCCAACTCCTTCCCATTCCAATCCTGAGACCCTTCCTATAGCATGAGATGTGATATCTCAATGCTTCTAATATCAAACTTGAGACCCTCCCTATAGCATGAGATGTGATATCCAAGTCCTTCCCATTCCAATCCTGAGACACTTCCTATAGCATGAGATGTGATATCTCAATGCTTCTAATACCAAACCTGAGACTCTTCCTATAACATGAGATGGGATATCCAACTCCTTCCCATTCCAATCCTGAGACCCTTCCAATAGCAGAGGTGTGATATCTCAATGCTTATACCAAACGTGAGACCCTTCCTATGGCATGAGATGTGATATCTCAATGTTTATACCAAACCTGAGACCCTTCCTATAGCATGAGATGTGATATCCAACTCCTTCCCATTCCAATCCTGAGACCCTTCCTATAGCATGAGATGTGATATCTCAATGTTTATACCAAACCTGAGACCCTTCCTATAGCATGAGATGTGATATCCAACTCCTTCCCATTCCAATCCTGAGACCCTTCCTATAGCATGAGATGTGATGTCTCAATGCTTCTAATACCAAACCTGAGATCCTTCCTATAACATGAGATGTGATATCCAACTCCTTCCCATTCCAATCCTGAGACCCTTCCTATAGCATGAGATGTGATATCTCAATGCTTATACCAAACCTGAGACCCTTCCTATAGCATGAGATGTGATATCCAACTCCTTCCCATTCCAAACCTGAGATACTTCCGATAGCATGAGATGTGATATCTCAATGCTTCTAATACCAAAACCTGAGATCCTTCCTAAAACATGAGATGTGATATCCAAATCCTCCCCCTTCCAGACCTGAGACCCTGCCTATAGCATGAGATGTGATATCCAAGTCCTTCCCATTCCAATCCTGAGACCCTTCCTATAGCATGTGATGTAATATCTCAATGCTTATACCAAACCTGAGACCCTTCCTATGGTATGAGATGTCATATACAACTCCTTCCCATTCCAAACCTGAGACCCTTCCTATAGCATGAGATGTGATATCTCAATGCTTATACCAAAGCTGAGACCCTTCCTATAGCATGAGATGTGATATCCAACTTCTTCCCATTCCAATCATGAGACCCTTCCTATAACATGAGATGTGATGTCTCACTGCTTCTAATACCAAACCTGAGATCTTTCCTATAACATGAGATGTGATATCCAACTCCTCCCCATTCCAATCCTGAGACCCTTCCGATATCATGAGATTTGTTATCTCAATGCTTCTAATATCAAACTTGAGACCCTCCCTAGAGCATGAGATGTGACATCCAAGTCCTTCCCATTCCAAACCTTAGACCCGTTCTTCATCATGAGATGTGATATCCAACTCCTTCCCATTCCAATCCTGAGACCCTTCCGATATCATGAGATTTGTTATCTCAATGCTTCTAATATCAAACTTGAGACCCTCCCTAGAGCATGAGATGTGACATCCAAGTCCTTCCCATTCCATTCCTGAGACCCTTCCTATAGCATGAGATGTGATATCTCAATGCTTCTAATACCAAACCTGAGATCCTTCCTATAACATGAGATGGGATATCCAACTCCTTCCCATTCCAATCCTGAGACCCTTCCGATAGCAGAGATGTGATATCTCAATGCTTATACCAATCCTGAGACCCTTCCTATAGCATGAGGTGTGATATCTCAATGCTTATACCAAATCTGAGACCCTTCCTATAGCATGATATGTGATATCCAACTCCTTCCCATTCCAATCCTGAGACCCTTCCTATAGCATGAGGTGTGATATCCCAATGCTTATACCAAACCTGAGACCCTTCCTATGGCATGAGATGTGATATCCAACTCCTTGCCATTCAAATCCTGAGACCCTCCCTATAACAAGAGATGTCATATCCAACTCCTTCCCATTCCAAACCTGAGACCCTTCCTTTAGCATGAGATGTGATATCCAATTCCTTCACATTCCAATCCTGAGACCCTTCCTATAGCAAGAATGTAATATCCAACTCCTACCCATTCCAATCCTGAGACCATTCCTATAGCATGAGATGTGATATATCAATGCTTCTAATACCAAACCTGAGATCCTTCCTATGACATGAGATGTGATATCCAAATCCTTCCCATTCCAATCCTGAGACCCTTCCTATAGCAAGAGATGTGATATCCAAATCCTTCCCATTCCAACCTGAGAAACTTCCTATAGCATGAGAAGGGATATCCAACTCCTTCCCAATCCAATCCTGAGACCCTTCCGATAGCAGAGATGTGATATCTCAATGCTTCTAATACCAAACCTGGGACCCGTCCTATAACATGAGATATGATATCCAAATCCTTCCCATCCAAAACCTGAGACTCTTCCTATAGCATGAGATGTGATATCTCAATGCTTCTACCAAACCTGAAACCCTTCCTATAGCATGAGATGTGATATCCAACTCCTTCCCATTCCAATCCTGAGACACTTCCTATAGCATGAGATGTGATATCTCAATGCTTCTAATAGCAAACCTGAGACCCGTCCTATAACATGAGATGTGATATCCAAATCCTTCCCCTTCCAAACCTGAGACCCTTCCTTTAGCATGAGATGTGATATCCAGCTCCTCCCATTCCAATCCTGAGACCCTTCCTATACCATGGGATGTGATATCTCAATGCTTCTAATACCAAACCTGGGACCCGTCCTATAACATGAGATATGATATCCAAATCCTTCCCCTTCCAAACCTGAGACCCTTCCTTTAGCATGAGATGTGATATCCAAATCCTTCCCATTACAATCCTGAAACCCTTCCTTTAGCATGAGATGTGATATCCAGCTCCTCCCATTCCAATCCTGAGACCCTTCCTATACCATGGGATGTGATATCTCAATGCTTCTAATACCAAACCTGGGACCCGTCCTATAACATGAGATATGATATCCAAATCCTTCACATTCCAATCCTGAGACCCTTCCTGTAACATGAGATGTGATATCCAACTCCTTCCCATTCCAACCTGACACCCTGACTATAGCATGAGAAGTGATATCCAACTCCTTCCCAATCCAATCCTGAGACCCTTCCGATAGCAGAGATTTGATATCTCAATGCTTATACCAAACCTGAGACCCTTCCTATGGCATGAGATGTGATATCCAACTCCTTGCCATTCAAATCCTGAGACCCTTCCTATAGCATGAGATGTGATATCTTAATGCTTCTACCAAACCTGAGACCCTTCCTTTAGAATGAGATGTGATATCCAAGTCCTTCACATTCCAATCCTGAGACCCTTCCTATAGCATGAGATGTGATATCTCAATGCTTCTAATACCAAACCTGAGATCCTTCCTATAACATGAGATGTGATATCCAATTCCTTCCCATTCCAAACCTGAGACCCTTCCTATTGGATGAGATGTGATATCTCAATGCTTCTAATACCAAACCTGAGACCCTTCCTATAACATGAGATGGGATATCCAACTCCTTCCCATTCCAATCCTGAGACCCTTCCGATAGCAGAGATGTGATATCTCAATGCTTATACCAATCCTGAGACCCTTCCTATAGCATGAGGTGTGATATCTCAATGCTTATACCAAATCTGAGACCCTTCCTATAGCATGAGATGTGATATCAAACTCCTTCCCATTCCAATCCTGAGACCCTTCCTGTAGCATGAGGTGTGATATCTCAATGCTTATACCAAATCTGAGACCCTTTCTATAGCATGAGATGTGATATCCAACTCCTTCCCATTCCAATCCTGAGACCCTTCCTATAACATGAGATGTGATATCCAACTCCTTCCCGTTCCAAACCTGAGACACTTCCTATAGCATATGTGATATCCAACTCCTTCCCATTCCAAACATGAGACCCTTCCTATAGCAAGAATGTAATATCCAACTCCTACCCATTCCAATCCTGAGACCATTCCTATAGCATGAGATGTGATATATCAATGCTTCTAATACCAAACCTGAGATCCTTCCTATGACATGAGATGTGATATCCAAATCCTTCCCATTCCAATCCTGAGACCCTTCCTATAGCAAGAGATGTGATATCCAAATCCTTCCCATTCCAACCTGAGACCCTTCCTATAGCATGAGAAGGGATATCCAACTCCTTCCAAATCCAATCCTGAGACCCTTCCGATAGCAGAGATGTGATATCTCAATGCTTATACCAAACCCGAGACCCTTCCTATGGCATGTGATGTCATATCCAACTCCTTGCCATTCAAATCCTGAGACCCTTCCTATAGCATGAGATGTGATATCTTAATGCTTCTACCAAACCTGAGACCCTTCCTTTAGCATGAGATGTGATATCCAAACCCTTCACATTCCAATCCTGAGACCCTTCCAATAGCATGAGATGTGATATCTCAATGCTTCTAATACAAACCTGAGATCCTTCCTATAACATGAGATGTGATATCCAACTCCTCCCCATTCCAATCCTGAGACCCTTCCGATATCATGAGATTTGTTATCTCAATGCTTCTAATATCAAACTTGAGACCCTCCCTAGAGCATGAGTTGTGACATCCAAGTCCTTCCCATTCCAAACCTTAGACCCGTCCTTCATCATGAGATGTGATATCCAACTCCTTCCCATTCCAATCCTGAGACCCTTCCGATATCATGAGATTTGTTATCTCAATGCTTCTAATATCAAACTTGAGACCCTCCCTAGAGCATGAGATGTGACATCCAAGTCCTTCCCATTCCATTCCTGAGACCCTTCCTATAGCATGAGATGTGATATCTCAATGCTTCTAATACCAAACCTGAGATCCTTCCTATAACATGAGATGGGATATCCAACTCCTTCCCATTCCAATCCTGAGACCCTTCCGATAGCAGAGATGTGATATCTCAATGCTTATACCAATCCTGAGACCCTTCCTATAGCATGAGGTGTGATATCTCAATGCTTATACCAAATCTGAGACCCTTCCTATAGCATGATATGTGATATCCAACTCCTTCCCATTCCAATCCTGAGACCCTTCCTATAGCATGAGGTGTGATATCCCAATGCTTATACCAAACCTGAGACCCTTCCTATGGCATGAGATGTGATATCCAACTCCTTGCCATTCAAATCCTGAGACCCTCCCTATAACAAGAGATGTCATATCCAACTCCTTCCCATTCCAAACCTGAGACCCTTCCTTTAGCATGAGATGTGATATCCAATTCCTTCACATTCCAATCCTGAGACCCTTCCTATAGCAAGAATGTAATATCCAACTCCTACCCATTCCAATCCTGAGACCATTCCTATAGCATGAGATGTGATATATCAATGCTTCTAATACCAAACCTGAGATCCTTCCTATGACATGAGATGTGATATCCAAATCCTTCCCATTCCAATCCTGAGACCCTTCCTATAGCAAGAGATGTGATATCCAAATCCTTCCCATTCCAACCTGAGACCCTTCCTATAGCATGAGAAGGGATATCCAACTCCTTCCCAATCCAATCCTGAGACCCTTCCGATAGCAGAGATGTGATATCTCAATGCTTCTAATACCAAACCTGGGACCCGTCCTATAACATGAGATATGATATCCAAATCCTTCCCATCCAAAACCTGAGACTCTTCCTATAGCATGAAATGTGATATCTCAATGCTTCTACCAAACCTGAAACCCTTCCTATAGAATGAGATGTGATATCCAACTCCTTCCCATTCCAATCCTGAGACACTTCCTATAGCATGAGATGTGATATCTCAATGCTTCTAATAGCAAACCTGAGACCCGTCCTATAACATGAGATGTGATATCCAAATCCTTCCCCTTCCAAACCTGAGACCCTTCCTTTAGCATGAGATGTGATATCCAGCTCCTCCCATTCCAATCCTGAGACCCTTCCTATACCATGGGATGTGATATCTCAATGCTTCTAATACCAAACCTGGGACCCGTCCTATAACATGAGATATGATATCCAAATCCTTCCCCTTCCAAACCTGAGACCCTTCCTTTAGCATGAGATGTGATATCCAAATCCTTCCCATTACAATCCTGAAACCCTTCCTATAGCATGAGATGTGATATCTCAATGTTTCTAATAAAGAACCTGAGACTCTTCCTATAGCAAGAGATGTGATATCCACATCCTTCCCATTCCAATCCTGAGACCCTTCCTGTAACATGAGATGTGATATCCAACTCCTTCCCATTCCAACCTGACACCCTTCCTATAGCATGAGAAGTGATATCCAACTCCTTCCCAATCCAATCCTGAGACCCTTCCGATAGCAGAGATTTGATATCTCAATGCTTATAGCAAACCTGAGACCCTTCCTATGGCATGAGATGTGATATCCAACTCCTTGCCATTCAAATCCTGAGACCCTTCCTATAGCATGAGATGTGATATCTTAATGCTTCTACCAAACCTGAGACCCTTCCTTTAGAATGAGATGTGATATCCAAGTCCTTCACATTCCAATCTTGAGACCCTTCCTATAGCATGAGATGTGATATCTCAATGCTTCTAATACCAAACCTGAGATCCTTCCTATAACATGAGATGTGATATCCAATTCCTTCCCATTCCAAACCTGAGACCCTTCCTATTGGATGAGATGTGATATCTCAATGCTTCTAATACCAAACCTGAGACCCTTCCTATAACATGAGATGGGATATCCAACTCCTTCCCATTCCAATCCTGAGACCCTTCCGATAGCAGAGATGTGATATCTCAATGCTTATACCAATCCTGAGACCCTTCCTATAGCATGAGGAGTGATATCTCAATGCTTATACCAAATCTGAGACCCTTCCTATAGCATGAGATGTGATATCAAACTCCTTCCCATTCCAATCCTGAGACCCTTCCTATAGCATGAGGTGTGATATCTCAATGCTTATACCAAATCTGAGACCCTTCCTATAGCATGAGATGTGATATCCAACTCCTTCCCATTCCAATCCTGAGATCCTTCCTATAACATGAGATGTGATATCCAACTCCTTCCCGTTCCAAACCTGAGACACTTCCTATAGCATATGTGATATCCAACTCCTTCCCATTCCAAACATGACACCCTTCCTATAGCAAGAATGTAATATCCAACTCCTACCCATTCCAATCCTGAGACCATTCCTATAGCATGAGATGTGATATATCAATGCTTCTAATACCAAACCTGAGATCCTTCCTATGACATGAGATGTGATATCCAAATCCTTCCCATTCCAATCCTGAGACCCTTCCTATAGCAAGAGATGTGATATCCAAATCCTTCCCATTCCAACCTGAGACCCTTCCTATAGCATGAGAAGGGATATCCAACTCCTTCCCAATCCAATCCTGAGACCCTTCCGATAGCAGAGATGTGATATCTCAATGCTTCTAATACCAAACCTGGGACCCGTCCTATAACATGAGATATGATATCCAAATCCTTCCCATCCAAAACCTGAGACTCTTCCTATAGCATGAGATGTGATATCTCAATGCTTCTACCAAACCTGAAACCCTTCCTATAGCATGAGATGTGATATCCAACTCCTTCCCATTCCAATCCTGAGACACTTCCTATAGCATGAGATGTGATATCTCAATGCTTCTAATAGCAAACCTGAGACCCTTCCTATAACATGAGATGTGATATCCAAATCCTTCCCCTTCCAAACCTGAGACCCTTCCTTTAGCATGAGATGTGATATCCAGCCCCTCCCATTCCAATCCTGAGACCCTTCCTATACCATGGGATGTGATATCTCAATGCTTCTAATACCAAACCTGGGACCCGTCCTATAACATGAGATATGATATCCAAATCCTTCCCCTTCCAAACCTGAGACCCTTCCTTTAGCATGAGATGTGATATCCAAATCCTTCCCATTACAATCCTGAAACCCTTCCTTTAGCATGAGATGTGATATCCAGCTCCTCCCATTCCAATCCTGAGACCCTTCCTATACCATGGGATGTGATATCTCAATGCTTCTAATACCAAACCTGGGACCCGTCCTATAACATGAGATATGATATCCAAATCCTTCACATTCCAATTCTGAGACCCTTCCTGTAACATGAGATGTGATATCCAACTCCTTCCCATTCCAACCTGACACCCTTCCTATAGCATGAGAAGTGATATCCAACTCCTTCCCAATCCAATCCTGAGACCCTTCCGATAGCAGAGATTTGATATCTCAATGCTTATACCAAACCTGAGACCCTTCCTATGGCATGAGATGTGATATCCAACTCCTTGCCATTCAAATCCTGAGGCCCTTCCTATAGCATGAGATGTGATATCTTAATGCTTCTACCAAACCTGAGACCCTTCCTTTAGAATGAGATGTGATATCCAAGTCCTTCACATTCCAATCCTGAGACCCTTCCTATAGCATGAGATGTGATATCTCAATGCTTCTAATACCAAACCTGAGATCCTTCCTATAACATGAGATGTGATATCCAATTCCTTCCCATTCCAAACCTGAGACCCTTCCTATTGGATGAGATGTGATATCTCAATGCTTCTAATACCAAACCTGAGACCCTTCCTATAACATGAGATGGGATATCCAACTCCTTCCCATTCCAATCCTGAGACCCTTCCGATAGCAGAGAAGTGATATCTCAATGCTTATACCAATCCTGAGACCCTTCCTATAGCATGAGGTGTGATATCTCAATGCTTATACCAAATCTGAGACCCTTCCTATAGCATGAGATGTGATATCAAACTCCTTCCCATTCCAATCCTGAGACCCTTCCTATAGCATGAGGTGTGATATCTCAATGCTTATACCAAATCTGAGACCCTTCCTATAGCATGAGATGTGATATCCAACTCCTTCCCATTCCAATCCTGAGACCCTTCCTATAACATGAGAAGTGATATCCAACTCCTTCCCGTTCCAAACCTGAGACACTTCCTATAGCATATGTGATATCCAACTCCTTCCCATTCCAAACATGAGACCCTTCCTATAGCAAGAATGTAATATCCAACTCCTACCCATTCCAATCCTGAGACCATTCCTATAGCATGAGATGTGATATATCAATGCTTCTAATACCAAACCTGAGATCCTTCCTATGACATGAGATGTGATATCCAAATCCTTCCCATTCCAATCCTGAGACCCTTCCTATAGCAAGAGATGTGATATCCAAATCCTTCCCATTCCAACCTGAGACCCTTCCTATAGCATGAGAAGGGATATCCAACTCCTTCCAAATTCAATCCTGAGACCCTTCCGATAGCAGAGATGTGATATCTCAATGCTTATACCAAACCCGAGACCCTTCCTATGGCATGTGATGTGATATCCAACTCCTTGCCATTCAAATCCTGAGACCCTTCCTATAGCATGAGATGTGATATCTTAATGCTTCTACCAAACCTGAGACCCTTCCTTTAGCATGAGATGTGATATCCAAACCCTTCACATTCCAATCCTGAGACCCTTCCAATAGCACGAGATGTGATATCTCAATGCTTCTAATACAAACCTGAGATCCTTCCTATAACATGAGATATGATATCCAAATCCTTCCCCTTCCAAACCTGAGACCCTTCCTTTAGCATGAGATGTGATATCCAAATCCTTCCCATTCCAATCCTGAAACCCTTCCTATAGCATGAGATGTGATATCTCAATGTTTCTAATAAAAAACCTGAGACTCTTCCTATAGCAAGAGATGTGATATCCACATCCTTCCCATTCCAATCCTGAGACCCTTCCTGTAACATGAGATGTGATATCCAACTCCTTCCCATTCCAACCTGACACCCTTCCTATAGCATGAGAAGGGATATCCAACTCCTTCCCAATCCAATCCTGAGACCCTTCTGATAGCAGAGATGTGATATCTCAATGCTTATACCAAACCTGAGACCCTTCCTATGGCATGAGATGTGATATCCAACTCCTTGCCATTCAAATCCTGAGACCCTTCCTATAGCATGAGATGTGATATCTTAATGCTTCTACCAAACCTGAGACCCTTCCTTTAGCATGAGATGTGATAGCCAAATCCTTCACATTCCAATCCTGAGACCCTTCCTATAGCATGAGATGTGATATCTCAATGCTTCTAAAACCAAACCTGAGATCCTTCCTATAACATGAGATGTGATATCCAATTCCTTCCCATTCCAAACCTGAGACCCTTCCTATTGGATGAGGTGTGATATCCAACTCCTTCCCATTCCAACCCTGAGACCCTTCCTATACCATGAGATGTGATATCTCAATGCTTCTAATACCAAACCTGGGACCCGTCCTATAACATGAGATATGATATCCAAATCCTTCCCCTTCCAAACCTGAGACCCTTCCTATAGCAAGAGATGTGATATCCAAATCCTACCCATTCCAATCCTGAAACCCTTCCTATAACATGAGATGTGATATCCAACTCCTTCCCATTCCAACCTGAGCCCCTTCCTATAGCATGAGAAGGGATATCCAACTCCTTCCCAATCCAATCCTGAGACCCTTCCGATAGCAGAGATGTGATATCTCAATGCTTATACCAAACCTGAGACCCTTCCTATGGCATGAGATGTGATATCCAAATCCTTCCCCTTCCAAACCTTAGACCCTTCCTTTACCATGAGATGTGATATCCAACTCCTTCCCATTCCAATCCTGAGACCCTTCCGATATCATGAGATGTGATATCTCAATGCTTCTAATATCAAACTTGAGACCCTCCCTATAGCATGAGATGTGATATCCAAGTCCTTCCCATTCCAATCGAGAGACACTTCCTATAGCATGAGATGTGATATCTCAATGCTTCTAATATCAAACTTGAGTCCCTTCCTATAGCATAGGATGTGATATCTCAATGCTTCTAATACCAAACCTGAGACCCTTCCTATAACATGAGATGGGAATATCCAACTCCTTCCCATTCCAATCCTGACACCCTTCCGATAGTGGAGATGTGATATCTCAATGCTTATACCAAACCTGAAATCCTTCCTATAACATGATTTGTGATATCCAACTCCTTCCCATTCCAATCCTGAGACACTTCCTATAGCATGAGATGTGATATCTCACTGCTTATACCAAACCTGAGACCCTTCCTATAGCATGAGATGTGATATCCAACTCCTTCCCATTCCAATCCTGAGACCCTTCCTATAGCATGAGATGTGATATCTCAATGCTTCTAATATCAAACTTGAGACCCTCCCTATAGCATGAGATGTGATATCCAAGTCCTTCCCATTCCAATCCTGAGACACTTCCTATAGCATGAGATGTGATATCTCAATGCTTCTAATACCAAACCTGAGACTCTTCCTATAACATGAGATGGGATATCCAACTCCTTCCCATTCCAATCCTGAGACCCTTCCAATAGCAGAGGTGTGATATCTCAATGCTTATACCAAACGTGAGACCCTTCCTATGGCATGAGATGTGATATCTCAATGTTTATACCAAACCTGAGACCCTTCCTATAGCATGAGATGTGATATCCAACTCCTTCCCATTCCAATCCTGAGACCCTTCCTATAGCATGAGATGTGATATCTCAATGTTTATACCAAACCTGAGACCCTTCCTATAGCATGAGATGTGATATCCAACTCCTTCCCATTCCAATCCTGAGACCCTTCCTATAGCATGAGATGTGATGTCTCAATGCTTCTAATACCAAACCTGAGATCATTCCTATAACATGAGATGTGATATCCAACTCCTTCCCATTCCAATCCTGAGACCCTTCCTATAGCATGAGATGTGATATCTCAATGCTTATACCAAACCTGAGACCCTTGCTATAGCATGAGATGTGATATCCAACTCCTTCCCATTCCAATCCTGAGACCCTTCCTATAGCAGGAGTTGTGATATTTCAATGCCTCTAATACCAAACCTGAGATCCTTCCTCTAACATGAAATGTAATATCCAACTCCTTCCCTTTCCAAACCTGAGAGCCTACCTATAGCATGAGATGTGATATCCAAGTGCTTCCCATTCCAATCCTTATACCCTTCTACAGCATGCAATATGATATCACAATGATTCTAATAACAAACCTGAGACCCGTCCTATAACATGAGATGGGATATCCAACTCCTTCCCATTCCAATCCTGAGACACTTCCGATAGCAGAGATGTGATATCTCAATGCTTATACCAAACCTGAGACCCTTCCTATAGCATATGTGATATCCAACTCCTTCCCATTCCAAACATGAGACCCTTCCGATAGCATGCGATGTGATATCTCAATGCTTCTAATACCAAACCTGAGACCAGTCTCATAACATGAGATGGGATATCCAACTCCTTCCCGTTCCAAACCTGAGACCCTTCCTATAGCATGAGATGTGATATCCAACTCCTTCCCATCCCAATCCTGAGACACTTCCGATTGCAGAGATGTGATATCTCAATCCTTATACCAAACCTGAGACTCTTCCTATAACATGAGATGTGATATCCAACTCCTTCCCGTTCCAAACCTGAGATCCTTCCTATAGCATCAGATGTGATATCCAACTCCTTCCCATTCCAATCCTGAGACCCTTCCGATAGCATGAGATGTGATATCTCAATGCTTCTAATACCAAACCTGAGATCCTTCCTATAACATGAGATGTGATATCCAACTCCTTCCCATTCCAATCCTGAGACCCTTCATATAGCATGAGATGTGATATCTCAATACCTCTAATACCAAACATGAGATCGTACCTCTAACATGAAATGTAATATCCAACTCCTTCCCTGTCCAAACCTGAGACCCTGCCTATAGCATGAGATGTGATATCCAAGTCCTTACCATTCCAATCCTGAGACCCTTCCTATAGCATGAGATGTGATAGCTCAATGCTTATACCAAACCTGAGACCCTTCCTATAGCATGAGATGTGATATCCAACTTCTTCCCATTACAATCCTGAGACCCTTCCTATAACATGAGATTTGATGTCTCAATGCCTCTAATAGCAAACCTGAGATCTTTCCTATAACATGAGATGTGATATCCAACTCCTTCCCATTCCAAACCTGAGACCCTTCCTATAGCATGGAATGTGATATCCAACTTCTTCCCATTCCAATCCTGAGACCCTTCCTATAGCATGTGATGTGATATCTCAATGCTTATACCAAACCTGAGACCCTTCCTATGGCATGAGATGTCATATACAACTCCTTCCCATTCCAATCATGAGACCCTTCCTATAGCATGAGATGTGATATCTCAATGCTTATACCAAACCTGAGACCCTTCCTATAGCATGAGATGTGATATCCAACTTCTTCCCATTCCAATCCTGAGACCCTTCCTATAACATGAGATGTGATGTCTCAATGCTTCTAATACCAAACCTGAGATCTTTCCTATAACATGAGATGTGATATCCAACTCCTTCCCATTCCAATCCTGAGACCCTTCCTATAGCATGAGATGTGATATCTCAATGCTTATACCAAAACTGAGACCCTTCCTATAGCTTGAGAAGTGATATCCAACTCCGCCCCATTCCAATCCTGAGACCCTTCCTATAGCATGAGATGTGATATCTCAATGCCTCTAGTACCAAACCTAAGATCCTTCCTCTAACATGAAATATGATATCCAACTCCTTCCCCTTCCAAACCTGAGAGCCTTCCTATAGCATGAGATATGATATCCAAGTCCTTCCCATTCCAATCCTGAGACCCTTCCTATAACATGAGATGTGATATCCAACTCCTTCCCATTCCAACCTGAGACACTTCCGATAGCAGATATGTGATATCTCAATGCTTATACCAAACCTGAGATCCTTCCTATAGCATATGTGATATCCAACTCCTTCCCATTCCAAACATGAGACCCTTCCTATAGCAAGAATGTAATATCCAACTCCTTCCCATTCCAATCCTGAGACCATTCCTATAGCATGAGATATGATATCTCAATGCTTCTAATACCAAACCTGAGATCCTTCCTATGACATGAGATGTGATATCCAATTCCTTCCCATTCCAAACCTGAGACCCTTCCTACAGCATGCGATGTGATATCTCAATGCTTCTAATACCAAACCTGAGACCAGTCTTATAACATGAGATGGGATATCCAACTCCTTCCCGTTCCAATCCTGAGACCCTTCCTATAGCATGAGATGTGATATCCAACTCCTTCCCATCCCAATCCTGAGACACTTCCGATTGCAGAGATGTGATATCTCAATGCTTATACCAAACCTGAGACTCTTCCTATAACATGAGATGTGATATACAACTCCTTCCCGTTCCAAACCTGAGACCCTTCCTATAGCATGAGATGTGATATCCAACTCCTTCCCATTCCAATCCTGAGACCCTTCCGATAGCATGAGATGTGATATCTCAATGCTTCTAATACCAAACCTGAGATCCTTCCTATAACATGTGATGTGATATCCAAATCCTTCCCCTTCCAAACCTGAGACCCTCCCTTTAGCATACCAAACCTGATGACCCTTCCTATGGCATGAGATGTGATATCCAACTGCTTCCCATTACAATCCTGAGACCCTTCCTATAACATGAGACGTGATATCCAACTCCTTCCCATTCCAATCCTGAGACTCTTCCTGCAGCATGAGATGTGATATCTCAATGCTTCTAATACCAAACCTGGGAGCCTTCCTACAGCATGAGATGTGATATCCAAGTCCTTCCCATTCCAATCCTGTGACCCTTCCTATAGCATGAGATGTGATATCTCAATGCTTCTAATACCAAACCTGAGAGCCTTCCTACAGCATGAGATGTGATATCCAAGTCCTTCCCATTCCAATCCTGAGATCCTTCCTATAACATGAGATGTGATATCCAACTCCTTCCCATTCCAACCTGAGACCCTTCCTATAGCATGAGATGGGATATCAAACTCCTTCCAAATCCAATCCTGATACCCTTCCATGAGATGTGATATCCCAATGCTTCTACAAAACCTGAGACCCATACCATGGCATGAGATGTGATATCAAACTCCCGTCCTATACCATGAGACTTGATATCTCAATGCTTCTAATACCAAACCTGAGACCGGTCCAATAACATGAGATGTGATATCCAAATCTTCCCCTTCCAAACCTAAGACCCTTCCTTTATCATGAGATGTGATATCCAAGTCCTTCCCATGCCATTCCTGAGACCCTTCCTATTGCATGAGATGTGATATCTCAATGCTTCTAATACCAAACCTGAGACCCTTCCTATAACATGAGATGTGATATCCAAGTCCTTCCCATTCCAATCCTGAAACCCTTCCTATAGCATGAGATGTGATATCTCAATGCTTCTAATACCAAACCTGAGACCTTTCCTATAACATGAATTGTAATATCCAAGTCCTTCCCATTCCAATCCTGAGACCCTTCCGATAGCAGAGATGTGATATCTCAATGCTTATACCAAACCTGAGACCCTTCCGATAGCATGAGATGTGATATCTCAATGCTTCTAATACCAAACCTGAGATCCTTCCTATAACATGAGATGTGATATCCAAATCCTTCCCCTTCCAAACCTTAGACCCTCCCTTTAGCATGAGATGTGATATCCAACTCCTTCCCATTCCAATCCTGAGACCCTTCTGATAGCATGAGATGTGATATCTAAATGCCTCTATTACCAAACCTGAGATCCTACCTCTAACATGAAATGTGATATCCAACTCCTTCCCCTTCCAACCCTGAGAGCCTTCCTATAGAATGAGATGTGATATCTCAATGCCTCTAGTACCAAACCTAAGATCCTTCCTCTAACATGAAATATGATATCCAACTCCTTCCCCTTCCAAACCTGAGAGCCTTCCTATAGCATGAGATATGATATCCAAGTCCTTCCCATTCCAATCCTGAGACCCTTCCTATAACATGAGATGTGATATCCAACTCCTTCCCATTCCAACCTGAGACACTTCCGATAGCAGATATGTGATATCTCAATGCTTATACCAAACCTTAGATCCTTCCTATAGCATATGTGATATCCAACTCCTTCCCATTCCAAACATGAGACCCTTCCTATAGCAAGAATGTAATATCCAACTCCTTCCCATTCCAATCCTGAGACCATTCCTATAGCATGAGATGTGATATCTCAATGCTTCTAATACCAAACCTGAGATCCTTCCTATGACATGAGATGTGATATCCAATTCCTTCCCATTCCAAACCTGAGACCCTTCCTACAGCATGCGATGTGATATCTCAATGCTTCTAATACCAAACCTGAGACCAGTCTTATAACATGAGATGGGATATCCAACTCCTTCCCGTTCCAAACCTGAGACCCTTCCTATAGCATGAGATGTGATATCCAACTCCTTCCCATCCCAATCCTGAGACACTTCCGATTGCAGAGATGTGATATCTCAATGCTTATACCAAACCTGAGACTCTTCCTATAACATGAGATGTGATATACAACTCCTTCCCGTTCCAAACCTGAGACCCTTCCTATAGCATGAGATGTGATATCCAACTCCTTCCCATTCCAATCCTGAGACCCTTCCGATAGCATGAGATGTGATATCTCAATGCTTCTAATACCAAACCTGAGATCCTTCCTATAACATGTGATGTGATATCCAAATCCTTCCCCTTCCAAACCTGAGACCCTCCCTTTAGCATACCAAACCTGATGACCCTTCCTATGGCATGAGATGTGATATCCAACTGCTTCCCATTACAATCCTGAGACCCTTCCTATAACATGAGACGTGATATCCAACTCCTTCCCATTCCAATCCTGAGACTCTTCCTGCAGCATGAGATGTGATATCTCAATGCTTCTAATACCAAACCTGGGAGCCTTCCTACAGCATGAGATGTGATATCCAAGTCCTTCCCATTCCAATCCTGTGACCCTTCCTATAGCATGAGATGTGATATCTCAATGCTTCTAATACCAAACCTGAGAGCCTTCCTACAGCATGAGATGTGATATCCAAGTCCTTCCCATTCCAATCCTGAGATCCTTCCTATAACATGAGATGTGATATCCAACTCCTTCCCATTCCAACCTGAGACCCTTCCTATAGCATGAGATGGGATATCAAACCCCTTCCAAATCCAATCCTGATACCCTTCCATGAGATGTGATATCCCAATGCTTCTACAAAACCTGAGACCCATACCATGGCATGAGATGTGATATCAAACTCCCGTCCTATACCATGAGACTTGATATCTCAATGCTTCTAATACCAAACCTGAGACCGGTCCAATAACATGAGATGTGATATCCAAATCTTCCCCTTCCAAACCTAAGACCCTTCCTTTATCATGAGATGTGATATCCAAGTCCTTCCCATGCCATTCCTGAGACCCTTCCTATAGCATGAGATGTGATATCTCAATGCTTCTAATACCAAACCTGAGACCCTTCCTATAACATGAGATGTGATATCCAAGTCCTTCCCATTCCAATCCTGAAACCCTTCCTATAGCATGAGATGTGATATCTCAATGCTTCTAATACCAAACCTGAGACCTTTCCTATAACATGAATTGTAATATCCAAGTCCTTCCCATTCCAATCCTGAGACCCTTCCGATAGCAGAGATGTGATATCTCAATGCTTATACCAAACCTGAGACCCTTCCGATAGCATGAGATGTGATATCTCAATGCTTCTAATACCAAACCTGAGATCCTTCCTATAACATGAGATGTGATATCCAAATCCTTCCCCTTCCAAACCTTAGACCCTCCCTTTAGCATGAGATGTGATATCCAACTCCTTCCCATTCCAATCCTGAGACCCTTCTGATAGCATGAGATGTGATATCTCAATGCCTCTATTACCAAACCTGAGATCCTACCTCTAACATGAAATGTGATATCCAACTCCTTCCCCTTCCAACCCTGAGAGCCTTCCTATAGAATGAGATGTTATATCCAAGTCCTTCGAATTCCAATCCTGAGACCCTTCCTATAGCAAGAGATGTGATATCCACATCCTTCCCATTCCAATCCTGAGACCCTTCCTGTAACATGAGATGTGATATCCAACTCCTTCCCATTCCAACCTGACACCCTTCCTATAGCATGAGAAGTGATATCCAACTCCTTCCCAATCCAATCCTGAGACCCTTCCGATAGCAGAGATTTGATATCTCAATGCTTATAGCAAACCTGAGACCCTTCCTATGGCATGAGATGTGATATCCAACTCCTTGCCATTCAAATCCTGAGACCCTTCCTATAGCATGAGATGTGATATCTTAATGCTTCTACCAAACCTGAGACCCTTCCTTTAGAATGAGATGTGATATCCAAGTCCTTCACATTCCAATCTTGAGACCCTTCCTATAGCATGAGATGTGATATCTCAATGCTTCTAATACCAAACCTGAGATCCTTCCTATAACATGAGATGTGATATCCAATTCCTTCCCATTCCAAACCTGAGACCCTTCCTATTGGATGAGATGTGATATCTCAATGCTTCTAATACCAAACCTGAGACCCTTCCTATAACATGAGATGGGATATCCAACTCCTTCCCATTCCAATCCTGAGACCCTTCCGATAGCAGAGATGTGATATCTCAATGCTTATACCAATCCTGAGACCCTTCCTATAGCATGAGGTGTGATATCTCAATGCTTATACCAAATCTGAGACCCTTCCTATAGCATGAGATGTGATATCAAACTCCTTCCCATTCCAATCCTGAGACCCTTCCTATAGCATGAGGTGTGATATCTCAATGCTTATACCAAATCTGAGACCCTTCCTATAGCATGAGATGTGATATCCAACTCCTTCCCATTACAACCTTAGACCCTTCCTATAGCATGAGATGGGATATCCAACTCCTCCAAATCCAATCCTGATACCCTTCCGATAGCATGAGATGTGATATCCCAATGCCTCTACAAAACCTGAGACCCATACCATGGCACGAGATGTGATATCAAACTCCTTCCCATTCCAATCCTGAGGCCCTTCCTATAGCTTGAGATGTGATATCCAACTCCTTCCCATTCCAATTCTGAGACCCGTCCTATACCATGAGACTTCATATCTCAATGCTTCTACCAAAGCTGAGACCCTTCCTATAGCATGAGATGTGATATCCAACTCCTTCCCATTCCAATCCTGAGACCCTTCCTATAGCATGAGATGTGATATCTCAATGCTTCTACCAAAACTGAGGCCCTTCCTTTAGCATCAGATGTGATATCCAAGTCCTTCCCATTCCAATCCTGAGACCCTTCCTATAGCATGAGATGTGATATCTCAATGCTTCTAATATCAAACCTGAGAGCCTTCCTACAGCATGAGATGTGATATCCAAGTCCTTCCCATTCCAATCCTGAGATCCTTCCTATAACATGAGATGTGATATCCAACTCCTTCCCATTCCAACCTGAGACCCTTCCTATAGCATGAGATGGGATATCCAACTCCTTCCAAATCCAATCCTGATACCCTTCCATGAGATGTGATATCCCAATGCTTCTACAAAACCTGAGACCCATACCATGGCATGAGATGTGATATCAAACTCCCGTCCTATACCATGAGACTTGATATCTCAATGCTTCTAATACCAAACCTGAGACCGGTCCAATAACATGAGATGTGATATCCAAATCTTCCCCTTCCAAACCTAAGACCCTTCCTTTATCATGAGATGTGATATCCAAGTCCTTCCCATGCCATTCCTGAGACCCTTCCTATAGCATGAGATGTGATATCTCAATGCTTCTAATACCAAACCTGAGACCCTTCCTATAACATGAGATGTGATATCCAAGTCCTTCCCATTCCAATCCTGAAACCCTTCCTATAGCATGAGATGTGATATCTCAATGCTTCTAATACCAAACCTGAGACCTTTCCTATAACATGAATTGTAATATCCAAGTCCTTCCCATTCCAATCCTGAGACCCTTCCGATAGCAGAGATGTGATATCTCAATGCTTATACCAAACCTGAGACCCTTCCGATAGCATGAGATGTGATATCTCAATGCTTCTAATACCAAACCTGAGATCCTTCCTATAACATGAGATGTGATATCCAAATCCTTCCCCTTCCAAACCTTAGACCCTCCGTTTAGCATGAGATGTGATATCCAACTCCTTCCCATTCCAATCCTGAGACCCTTCTGATAGCATGAGATGTGATATCTCAATGCCTCTATTACCAAACCTGAGATCCTACCTCTAACATGAAATGTGATATCCAACTCCTTCCCCTTCCAACCCTGAGAGCCTTCCTATAGAATGAGATGTTATATCCAAGTCCTTCCCATTCCAATCCTGAGACCCTTCCTATAACATGAGATGTGATATCCAACTCCTTCCCATTACAACCTTAGACCCTTCCTATAGCATGAGATGGGATATCCAACTCCTTCCAAATCCAATCCTGATACCCTTCCGATAGCATGAGATGTGATATCCCAATGCCTCTACAAAACCTGAGACCCATACCATGGCACGAGATGTGATATCAAACTCCTTCCCATTCCAATCCTGAGACCCTTCCTATAGCTTGAGATGTGATATCCAACTCCTTCCCATTCCAATTCTGAGACACGTCCTATACCATGAGACTTCATATCTCAATGCTTCTACCAAACCGGAGACCCTTCCTATAGCATGAGATGTGATATCCAACTCCTTCCCATTCCAATCCTGAGACCCTTCCTATAGCATGAGATGTGATATCTCAATGCTTCTACCAAAACTGAGGCCCTTCCTTTAGCATCAGATGTGATATCCAACTCCTTCCCATTCCAATCCTGAGACCCTTCCTATAGCATGTGATGTGATATCTCAATGCTTCTAATACCAAACCTGAGATCCTTCCTATAACATGAGATGCGATATCCAACTCCTTCCCATTCCAATCCTGAGACCCTTCCTATAGCATGAGATGTGATATCTCAATGCTTCTAATACCAAACCTGAGATCCTTCCTATAACATGAGATGTGATATCCAAATCCTTCCCCTTCCAAACCTGAGACCCTCCCTTTAGCATGAGATGTGATATCCAACTCCTTCCCATTCCAATCCTGAGACCCTTCCTATAGCATGAGATGTGATATCTCAATGCTTCTACCAAAACTGAGACCCTTCCTTTAGCATCAGATGTGATATCCAACTCCTTCCCATTCAAATCCTGAGAGCCTTCCTATAGCATGAGATGTGACATCTCAATGCTTCTAATACCAAACCTGAGATCCTTCCTATAACATGAGATGCGATATCCAACTCCTTCCCATTCCAATCCTGAGACCCTTCCTATAGTATGAGATGTGATATCTCAATGCTTCTAATACCAAACCTGAGAGCCTTCCTACAGCATGAGATGTGATATCCAAGTCCTTCCCATTCCAATCCTGAGATCCTTCCTATAACATGAGATGTGATATCCAACTCCTTCCCATTCCAACCTGAGACCCTTCCTATAGCATGAGATGGGATATCCAACTCCTTCCAAATCCAATCCTGATACCCTTCCATGAGATGTGATATCCCAATGCTTCTACAAAACCTGAGACCCATACCATGGCATGAGATGTGATATCAAACTCCCGTCCTATACCATGAGACTTGATATCTCAATGCTTCTAATACCAAACCTGAGACCGGTCCAATAACATGAGATGTGATATCCAAATCTTCCCCTTCCAAACCTAAGACCCTTCCTTTATCATGAGATGTGATATCCAAGTCCTTCCCATGCCATTCCTGAGACCCTTCCTATAGCATGAGATGTGATATCTCAATGCCTCTAATACCAAACCTGAGACCCTTCCTATAACATGAGATGTGATATCCAAGTCCTTCCCATTCCAATCCTGAAACCCTTCCTATAGCATGAGATGTGATATCTCAATGCTTATAATACCAAACCTGAGACCTTTCCTATAACATGAATTGTAATATCCAAGTCCTTCCCATTCCAATCCTGAGACCCTTCCGATAGCAGAGATGTGATATCTCAATGCTTCTAATACCAAACCTGAGATCCTTCCTATAACATGAGATGTGATATCCAAATCCTTCCCCTTCCAAACCTTAGACCCTCCCTTTAGCATGAGATGTGATATCCAACTCCTTCCCATTCCAATCCTGAGACCCTTCTGATAGCATGAGATGTGATATCTCAATGCCTCTATTACCAAACCTGAGATCCTACCTCTAACATGAAATGTGACATCCAACTCCTTCCCCTTCCAACCCTGAGAGCCTTCCTATAGAATGAGATGTTATATCCAAGTCCTTCGAATTCCAATCCTGAGACCCTTCCTATAACATGAGATGTGATATCCAACTCCTTCCCATTACAACCTTAGACCCTTCCTATAGCATGAGATGGGATATCCAACTCCTTCCAAATCCAATCCTGATACCCTTCCGATAGCATGAGATGTGATATCCCAATGCCTCTACAAAACCTGAGACCCATACCATGGCACGAGATGTGATATCAAACTCCTTCCCATTCCAATCATGAGACCCTTCCTATAGCTTGAGATGTGATATCCAACTCCTTCCCATTCCAATCCTGAGACCCTTCCTATAGCTTGAGATGTGATATCCAACTCCTTCCCATTCCAATCCTGAGACCCTTCCTATAGCATGAGATGTGATATCGCAATGCTTCTACCAAAACTGAGGCCCTTCCTTTAGCATCAGATGTGATATCCAAGTCCTTCCCATTCCAATCCTGAGACCCTTCCTATAGCATGAGATGTGATATCTCAATGCTTCTAATACCAAACCTGAGAGCCTTCCTACAGCATGAGATGTGATATCCAAGTCCTTCCCATTCCAATCCTGAGATCCTTCCTATAACATGAGATGTGATATCCAACTCCTTCCCATTCCAACCTGAGACCCTTCCTATAGCATGAGATGGGATATCCAACTCCTTCCAAATCCAATCCTGATACCCTTCCATGAGATGTGATATCCCAATGCTTCTACAAAACCTGAGACCCATACCATGGCATGAGATGTGATATCAAACTCCCGTCCTATACCATGAGACTTGATATCTCAATGCTTCTAATACCAAACCTGAGACCGGTCCAATAACATGAGATGTGATATCCAAATCTTCCCCTTCCAAACCTAAGACCCTTCCTTTATCATGAGATGTGATATCCAAGTCCTTCCCATGCCATTCCTGAGACCCTTCCTATAGCATGAGATGTGATATCTCAATGCTTCAAATACCAAACCTGAGACCCTTCCTATAACATGAGATGTGATATCCAAGTCCTTCCCATTCCAATCCTGAAACCCTTCCTATAGCATGAGATGTGATATCTCAATGCTTCTAATACCAAACCTGAGACCTTTCCTATAACATGAATTGTAATATCCAAGTCCTTCCCATTCCAATCCTGAGACCCTTCCGATAGCAGAGATGTGATATCTCAATGCTTATACCAAACCTGAGACCCTTCCGATAGCATGAGATGTGATATCTCAATGCTTCTAATACCAAACCTGAGATCCTTCCTATAACATGAGATGTGATATCCAAATCCTTCCCCTTCCAAACCTTAGACCCTCCCTTTAGCATGAGATGTGATATCCAATTCCTTCCCATTCCAATCCTGAGACCCTTCTGATAGCATGAGATGTGATATCTCAATGCCTCTATTACCAAACCTGAGATCCTACCTCTAACATGAAATGTGATATCCAACTCCTTCCCCTTCCAACCCTGAGAGCCTTCCTATAGAATGAGATGTTATATCCAAGTCCTTCCCATTCCAATCCTGAGACCCTTCCTATAACATGAGATGTGATATCCAACTCCTTCCCATTACAACCTTAGACCCTTCCTATAGCATGAGATGGGATATCCAACTGCTTCCAAATCCAATCCTGATACCCTTCCGATAGCATGAGATGTGATATCCCAATGCCTCTACAAAACCTGAGACCCATACCATGGCACGAGATGTGATATCAAACTCCTTCCCATTCCAATCCTGAGACCCTTCCTATAGCTTGAGATGTGATATCCAACTCCTTCCCATTCCAATTCTGAGACCCGTCCTATACCATGAGATGTGATATCTCAATGCTTCTACCAAAACTGAGGCCCTTCCTTTAGCATCAGATGTGATATCCAACTCCTTCCCATTCCAATCCTGAGACCCTTCCTATAGCATGAGATGTGATATCTCAATGCTTCTACCAAAACTGAGGCCCTTCCTTTAGCATCAGATGTGATATCCAACTCCTTCCCATTCCAATCCTGAGACCCTTCCTATAGCATGTGATGTGATATCTCAATGCTTCTAATACCAAACCTGAGATCCTTCCTATAACATGAGATGCGATATCAAACTCCTTCCCATTCCAATCCTGAGACCCTTCCTATAGCTTGAGATGTGATATCCAACTCCTTCCCATTCCAATTCTGAGACCCGTCCTATACCATGAGATGTGATATCTCAATGCTTCTACCAAACCTGAGACCCTTCCTATAGCATGAGATGTGATATCCAACTCCTTCCCATTCCAATCCTGAGACCCTTCCTATAGCATGAGATGTGATATCTCAATGCTTCTACCAAAACTGAGGCCCTTCCTTTAGCATCAGATGTGATATCCAACTCCTTCCCATTCCAATCCTGAGACCCTTCCTATAGCATGTGATGTGATATCTCAATGCTTCTAATACCAAACCTGAGATCCTTCCTATAACATGAGATGCGATATCCAACTCCTTCCCATTCCAATCCTGAGACCCTTCCTATAGCATGAGATGTGATATCTCAATGCTTCTAATACCAAACCTGAGATCCTTCCTATAACATGAGATGTGATATCCAAATCCTTCCCCTTCCAAACCTGAGACCCTCCCTTTAGCATGAGATGTGATATCCAACTCCTTCCCATTCCAATCCTGAGACCCTTCCTATAGCATGAGATGTGATATCTCAATGCTTCTACCAAAACTGAGACCCTTCCTTTAGCATGAGATGTGATATCCAACTCCTTCCCATTCAAATCCTGAGACCCTTCCTATAGCATGAGATGTGACATCTCAATGCTTCTAATACCAAACCTGAGATCCTTCCTATAACATGAGATGCGATATCCAACTCCTTCCCATTCCAATCCTGAGACCCTTCCTATAGTATGAGATGTGATATCTCAATGCTTCTAATACCAAACCTGAGAGCCTTCCTACAGCATGAGATGTGATATCCAAGTCCTTCCCATTCCAATCCTGAGATCCTTCCTATAACATGAGATGTGATATCCAACTCCTTCCCATTCCAACCTGAGACCCTTCCTATAGCATGAGATGGGATATCCAACTCCTTCCAAATCCAATCCTGATACCCTTCCATGAGATGTGATATCCCAATGCTTCTACAAAACCTGAGACCCATACCATGGCATGAGATGTGATATCAAACTCCCGTCCTATACCATGAGACTTGATATCTCAATGCTTCTAATACCAAACCTGAGACCGGTCCAATAACATGAGATGTGATATCCAAATCCTTCCCCTTCCAAACCTTAGACCCTTCCTTTATCATGAGATGTGATATCCAAGTCCTTCCCATGCCATTCCTGAGACCCTTCCTATAGCATGAGATGTGATATCTCAATGCTTCTAATACCAAACCTGAGACCCTTCCTATAACATGAGATGTGATATCCAAGTCCTTCCCATTCCAATCCTGAAACCCTTCCTATAGCATGAGCTGTGATATCTCAATGCTTCTAATACCAAACCTGAGACCTTTCCTATAACATGAATTGTAATATCCAAGTCCTTCCCATCCCAATCCTGAGACCCTTCCGATAGCAGAGATGTGATATCTCAATGCTTATACCAAACCTGAGACCCTTCCGATAGCATGAGATGTGATATCTCAATGCTTCTAATACCAAACCTGAGATCCTTCCTATAACATGAGATGTGATATCCAAATCCTTCCCCTTCCAAACCTTAGACCCTCCCTTTAGCATGAGATGTGATATCCAACTCCTTCCCATTCCAATCCTGAGACCCTTCTGATAGCATGAGATGTGATATCTCAATGCCTCTAATACCAAACCTGAGATCCTACCTCTAACATGAAATGTGATATCCAACTCCTTCGCCTTCCAACCCTGAGAGCCTTCCTATAGAATGAGATGTTATATCCAAGTCCTTCCCATTCCAATCCTGAGACCCTTCCTATAACATGAGATGTGATATCCAACTCCTTCCCATTACAACCTTAGACCCTTCCTATAGCATGAGATGGGATATCCAACTCCTTCCAAATCCAATCCTGATACCCTTTCGATAGCATGAGATGTGATATCCCAATGCCTCTACAAAACCTGAGACCCATACCATGGCATGAGATGTGATATCAAACTCCTTCCCATTCCAATCCTGAGACCCTTCCTATAGCTTGAGATGTGATATCCAACTCCTTCCCATTCCAATTCTGAGACCCGTCCTATACCATGAGACTTCATATCTCAATGCTTCTACCAAACCTGAGACCCTTCCTATAGCATGAGATGTGATATCCAACTCCTTCCCATTCCAATCCTGAGACTCTTCCTATAGCATGAGATATGATATCTCAATGCTTCTACCAAAACTGAGGCCCTTCCTTTAGCATCAGATGTGATATCCAACTCCTTCCCATTCCAATCCTGAGACCCTTCTTATAGCATGTGATGTGATATCTCAATGCTTCTAATACCAAACCTGAGATCCTTCCTATAACATGAGATGCAATATCCAACTCCTTCCCATTCCAATCCTGAGACCCTTCCTATAGCATGAGATGTGATATCTCAATGCTTCTGATACCAAACCTGAGATCCTTCCTATAACATGAGATGTGATATCCAAATCCTTACCCTTCCAAACCTGAGACCCTCCCTTTAGCATGAGATGTGATATCCAACTCCTTCCCGTTCCAATCCTGAGACCCTTCCTATAGCATGAGATGTGATATCTCAATGCTTCTACCAAAACTGAGACCCTTCCTTTAGCATCAGATGTGATATCCAACTCCTTCCCATTCAAATCCTGAGACCCTTCCTATAGCATGAGATGTGACATCTCAATGCTTCTAATCCCAAACCTGAGATCCTTCCTATAACATGAGATGCGATATCCAACTCCTTCCCATTCCAATCCTGAGACCCTTCCTATAGTATGAGATATGATATCTCAATGCTTCTAATACCAAACCTGAGAGCCTTCCTACAGCATGAGATGTGATATCCAAGTCCTTCCCATTCCAATCCTGAGATCCTTCCTATAACATGAGATGTGATATCCAACTCCTTCCCATTCCAACCTGAGACCCTTCCTATAGCATGAGATGGGATATCCAACTCCTTCCAAGTCCAATCCTGATACCCTTCCATGAGATGCGATATCCCAATGCTTCTACAAAACCTGAGACCCATACCATGAGATGTGATATCAAACTCCCGTCCTATACCATGAGACTTGATATCTCAATGCTTCTAATACCAAACCTGAGACCGGTCCAATAACATGAGATGTGATATCCAAATCCTTCCCCTTCCAAACCTTAGACCCTTCCTTTATCATGAGATGTGATATCCAAGTCCTTCCCATGCCATTCCAGAGACCCTTCCTATAGCATGAAATGTGATATCTCAATGCTTCTAATACCAAACCTGAGACCCTTCCTATAACACGAGATGTGATATCCAAGTCCTTCCCATTCCAATCCTGAAACCCTTCCTATAGCATGAGATGTGATATCTCAATGCTTCTAATACCAAACCTGAGACCTTTCCTATAACATGAATTGTAATATCCAAGTCCTTCCCATTCCAATCCTGAGACCCTTCCGATAGCAGAGATGTGATATCGCAATGCTTATACCAAACCCGAGACCCTTCCGATAGCATGAGATGTGATATCTCAATGCTTCTAATACCAAACCTGAGATCCTTCCTATAACATGAGATGTGATATCCAAATCCTTCCCCTTCCAAACCTTAGACCCTCCCTTTAGCATGAGATGTGATATCCAACTCCTTCCCATTCCAATCCTGAGACCCATCTGATAGCATGAGATGTGATATCTCAATGCCTCTAATACCAAACCTGAGATCCTACCTCTAACATGAAATGTGATATCCAACTCCTTCCCCTTCCAACCCTGAGAGCCTTCCTATAGAATGAGATGTTATATCCAAGTCCTTCCCATTCCAATCCTGAGACCCTTCCTATAACATGAGATGTGATATCCAACTCCTTCCCATTCCAACCTTAGACCCTTCCTATAGCATGAGATGGGATATCCAACTCCTTCCAAATCCAATCCTGATACCCTTCCGATAGCATGAGATGTGATATCCCAATGCCTCTACAAAACCTGAGACCCATACCATGGCATGAGATGTGATTTCAAACTCCTTCCCATTCCAATCCTGAGACCCTTCCTATAGCTTGAGATGTGATATCCAACTCCTTCCCATTCCAATTCTGAGACCCGTCCTATACCATGAGACTTGATATTTCAATGCTTCTAATACCAAACCTGAGACCGGTCCTATAACATGAGATGTGATATCCAAATCCTTCCCCTTCCAAACCTTAGACCCTTCCTATAGCAGAGATGTGATATCTCAATGCTTATACCAAACCTGTGACCCTTCCTATGGCATGAGATGTCATATACAACTCCTTCTGATTCCAATCCTGAGACGCTTCCTATAGCATGAGTTGGGATATCTCAATGCTTATACCAAACCTGAGACCCTTCCTATAGCATGGGATGTGATATCCAACTCCTTCCCATTCCAATCCTGAGACCCTTCATATAGCATGAGATGTGATATCTCAATGCTTCTAATACCAAACCTGAGATCCTTCCTATAACATGAGGTGTGATATCAAACTCCTTCCCATTCCAAACCTTTGCTTCTATCAAACCTGAGACCCTTCCTTTAGCAAGAGATGTGATATCCAACTCCTTCCCATTCCAATCCTGAGACCCTTCCTATAACATGAGACATGATATCCAACTCCTTCCCATTCCAAACCTTTGCTTCTACCAAAACTGAGACCCTTCCTTTAGCATCAGATGTGATATCTAACTCCTTCCCATTCCAATCCTGAGACCCTTCCTATAGCATGAGATGTGATATCCAAGTCCTTCCCATTCCAATCCTGAGATCCTTCCTATAACATGAGATGTGATATCCAACTCCTTCCCATTCCAACCTGAGACCCTTCCTATAGCATGAGATGGGATATCCAACTCCTTCCAAATCCAATCCTGATACCTTTCCATGAGATGTGATATCCCAATGCTTCTTCAAAACCTGAGACCCATACCATGGCATAAGATGTGATATCAAACTCCCGTCCTATACCATGAGACTTGATATCTCAATGCTTCTAATACCAAACCTGAGACCGGTCCAATAACATGAGATGTGATATCCAAATCCTTCCCCTTCCAAACCTTAGACCCTTCCTTTATCATGAGATGTGATATCCAAGTCCTTCCCATGCCATTCCTGAGACCCTTCCTATAGCATGAGATGTGATATCCAACTCCTTCCCATCCCAATCCTGAGACACTTCCGATTGCAGAGATGTGATATCTCAATGCTTATACCAAACCTGAGACTCTTCCTATAACATGTGATGTGATATCCAAATCCTTCCCCTTCCAAACCTGAGACCCTCCCTTTAGCATGAGATGTGCTATCCAACTCCTTCCCGTTCCAAACCTGAGACCCTTCCTATAGCATGAGACGTGATATCCAACTCCTTCCGATTCCAATCCTGAGACCCTTCCGATAGCATGAGATGTGATATCTCAATGCTTCTAATACCAAACCTGAGACCCTTCCAATAACATGAGATGTGATATCCAAGTCCTTCCCATTCCAATCCTGAAACCCTTCCTATAGCATGAGATGTGATATCTCAATGCTTGTAATACCAAACCTGAGACCTTTCCTATAACATGAATTGTAATATCCAAGTCCTTCCCATTCCAATCCTGAGACCCTTCCGATAGCAGAAATGTGATATCTCAATGCTTATACCAAACCTGAGACCCTTCCGATAGCAGGAGATGTGATATCTCAATGCTTCTAATACCAAACCTGAGATCCTTCCTATAACATGAGATGTGATATCCAAATCCTTCCCCTTCCAAACCTTAGACCCTCCCTTTAGCATGAGATGTGATATCCAACTTCTTCCCATTCCAATCCTGAGACCCTTCTGATAGCATGAGATGTGACATATCAATGCCTCTAATACCAAACCTGAGATCCTACCTCTAACATGAAATGTGATATCCAACTCCTTCCCCTTCCAACCCTGAGAGCCTTCCTATAGCTTGAGATGTGATATCCAACTCCTTCCCATTCCAATTCTGAGACCCGTCCTACACCATGAGACTTGATATCTCAATGCTTCTACCAAACCTGAGACCCTTCCTATAGCATGAGATGTGATATCCAACTCCTTCCCATTCCAATCCTGAGACCCTTCCTATAGCATGAGATGTGATATCTCAATGCTTCTTCCAAAACTGAGGCCCTTCCTTTAGCATCAGATGTGATATCCAACTCCTTCCCATTCCAATCCTGAGACCCTTCCTATAGCATGTGATGTGATATCTCAATGCTTCTAATACCAAACCTGAGATCCTTCCTATAACATGAGATGCGATATCCAACTCCTTCCCATTCCAATCCTGAGACCCTTCCTATAGCATGAGATGTGATATCTCAATGCTTCTAATACCAAACCTGAGATCCTTCCTATAACATGAGATGTGATATCCAAATCCTTCCCCTTCCAAACCTGAGACCCTCCCTTTAGCATGAGATGTGATATCCAACTCCTTCAAATTCCAATCCTGAGACCCTTCCTATAGCATGAGATGTGATATCTCAATGCTTCTACCAAAACTGAGACCCTTCCTTTAGCATGAGATGTGATATCCAACTCCTTCCCATTCAAATCCTGATACCCTTCCTATAGCATGAGATGGGATATCCAACTCCTTCCAAATCCAATCCTGATACCCTTCCATGAGATGTGATATCCCAATGCTTCTACAAAACCTGAGACCCATACCATGGCATGAGATGTGATATCAAACTCCCGTCCTATACCTTGAGACTTGATATCTCAATGCTTCTAATACCAAACCTGAGACCGGTCCAATAACATGAGATGTGATATCCATATCCTTCCCCTTCCAAACCTTCGACCCTTCCTTTATCATGAGATGTGATATCCAAGTCCTTCCCATGCCATTCCTGAGACCCTTCCTATAGCATGAGATGTGATATCTCAATGCTTCTAATACCAAACCTGAGACCCTTCCTATAACATGAGATGTGATATCCAAGTCCTTCCCATTCCAATCCTGAAACCCTTCCTATAGCATGAGCTGTGATATCTCAATGCTTCTAATACCAAACCTGAGACCTTTCCTATAACATGAATTGTAATATCCAAGTCCTTCCCATTCCAATCCTGAGACCCTTCCGATAGCAGAGATGTGATATCTCAATGCTTTTACCAAACCTGAGACCCTTCCGATAGCATGAGATGTGATATCTCAATGCTTCTAATACCAAACCTGAGATCCTTCCTATAACATGAGATGTGATATCCAAATCCTTCCCCTTCCAAACCTTAGACCCTCCCTTTAGCATGAGATGTGATATCCAACTCCTTCCCATTCCAATCCTGAGACCCTTCTGATAGCATGAGATGTGATATCTCAATGCCTCTAATACCAAACCTGAGATCCTACCTCTAACATGAAATGTGATATCCAACTCCTTCCCCTTCCAACCCTGAGAGCCTTCCTATAGAATGAGATGTTATATCCAAGTCCTTCCCATTCCAATCCTGAGACCCTTCCTATAAAATGAGATGTAATATCCAACTCCTTCCCATTCCAACCTTAGACCCTTCCTATTGCATGAGATGGGATATCCCAATGCCTCTACAAAACCTGAGACCCATACCATGGCATGAGATGTGATTTCAAACTCCTTCCCATTCCAATCCTGAGACCCTTCCTATAGCTTGAGATGTGATATCCAACTCCTTCCCATTCCAATTCTGAGACCCGTCCTATACCATGAGACTTGATATTTCAATGCTTCTAATACCAAACCTGAGACCGGTCCTATAACATGAGATGTGATATCCAAATCCTTCCCCTTCCAAACCTTAGACCCTTCCTATAGCAGAGATGTGATATCTCAATGCTTATACCAAACCTGTGACCCTTCCTATGGCATGAGATGTCATATACAACTCCTTCCGATTCCAATCCTGAGACCCTTCCTATAGCATGAGATGGGATATCTCAATGCTTATACCAAACCTGAGACCCTTCCTATAGCATGAGATCTGATATCCAACTACTTCCCATTCCAATCCTGAGACCCTTCATATAGCTTGAGATGTGATATCTCAATGCTTCTAATACCAAACCTGAGATCCTTCCTATAACATGAGGTGTGATATCAAACTCCTTCCCATTCCAAACCTTTGCTTCTATCAAACCTGAGACCCTTCCTTTAGCATGAGATGTGATATCCAACTCCTTCCCATTCCAATCCTGAGACCCTTCCTATAACATGAGACGTGATATCCAAATCCTTCCCATTCCAAACCTTTGCTTCTATCAAACCTGAGACCCTTCCTTTAGCATGAGATGTGATATCCAACTCCTTCCCATTCCAATCCTGAGACCCGTCCTAAAACATGAGATGTGAGATCCAAATCCTTCCCCTTCCAAACCTGAGACCTTTCCTTTAGCATGAGAAGTGATATCCAACTCCTTCCCATTCCAAACCTGAGACCCTTCCTATAGCATGAGATGTTATATCTTAATGCTTCTAAAACCAAACCTGAGAACCATCCTATAACATGTGAAATCCAAATCCTTCCCTTTCTAAACCTGAGACCCTTCCGATAGCATGAGATGTGATATCTCAATGCTTCGAAAACCAAACATGAGAACCATCCTATAACATGAGATGTGAAATCCAGATCCTTCCCTTTCCAAACATGAGACCCTTCCTATAGCTTGAGATTTGATATCAAACTCCTTCCCATTCCAATTCTGAGACCCTTCCTATACCATGAGATGTGATATCTCAATGCTTCTAATACCAAACCTGAGACCCGTCCTAAAACATGAGATGTGAGATCCTAATCCTTCCCCTTCCAAACCTGAGACCATTCCTATAGCTTGAGATGTGATATCAAACTCCTTCCCATTCCAATCCTGAGATAGCTTGAGATGTGATATCCAACTCCATCCCATTCCAATCCTGAGACCCTTCTGATAGCATGAGATATATCTCAATGCTTCTAATATCAAAACTGAGACCCTCCCTATAGTATGAGATGTGATATCTAAGTCCTTCCCATTCCTATCCTGAGACCCTTCCGATAGCAGAGATGTGATATCTCAATGCTTATACCAAACCTGATGACCCTTCCTATGGCATGAGATGTGATATCCAACTCCTTCCCATTCCAAACCTGAGACCCTTCCGATAGCATGAGATGAGATATCTCAATGCTTCTAAAACCAAACATGAGAACCATCCTATAACATGAGATGTGAAATCCAAATCCTTTCCTTCCCAAACCTGAGAGCCTCCCTATAGCATGAGATGTGATATCCAAGTCCTTCCCATTCCAATCCTGAGACCCTTCCTATAGCATGAGAAGTGATATCTCAATGCTTATACCAAACCTGAGACCCTTCCTATAGCATGAGATGTGATATCCAACTCCTTCCCATTCCAATCCTGAGACCCTTCCTATAGCATGAGATGTGATATCTCAATGCTTCTACCAAAACTGAGACCCTTCCTTTAGCATCAGATGTGATATCCAACTCCTTCCCATTCCAATCCTGAGACCCTTCCTATAGCATGAGATGTGATATCTCAATGCTTCTAATACCAAACCTGAGATCCTTCCTATAACATGAGATGCGATATCCAACTCCTTCCCATTCCAATCCTGAGACCCTTCCTATAGCATGAGATGTGATATCTCAATGCTTCTAAAACCAAACCTGAGATCCTTCCTATAACATGAGATGTGATATCCAAATCCTTCCCCTTCCAAACCTGAGACCCTCCCTTTAGCATGAGATGTGATATCCAACTCCTTCATATTCCAATCCTGAGACCCTTCCTATAGCATGAGATGTGATATCTCAATGCTTCTACCAAAACTGACACCCTTCCTTTAGCATCAGATGTGATATCCAACTCCTTCCCATTCCAATCCTGAGACCCTTCCTATAGCATGAGATGTGATATCCAACTCCTTCACATTCCAACCTGAGACCCTTCCTATAGCATGAGATGGGATATCCAACTCCTTCCAAATCCAATCCTGATACCCTTCCATGAGATGTGATATCCCAATGCTTCTACAAAACCTGAGACCCATACCATGGCATGAGATGTGATATCAAACTCCCGTCCTATACCATGAGACTTGATATCTCAATGCTTCTAATACCAAACCTGAGACCGGTCAAATAACATGAGATGTGATATCCAAATCCTTCCCCTTCCAAACCTTAGACCCTTCCTTTATCATGAGATGTGATATCCAAGTCCTTCCCGTGCCATTCCTGAGACCCTTCCTATAGCCTGAGATGTGATATCTCAATGCTTCTAATACCAAACCTGAGACCCTTCCAATAACATGAGATGTGATATCCAAGTCCTTCCCATTCCAATCCTGAAACCCTTCCTAAAGCATGAGATGTGATATCTCAATGCTTCTAATACCAAACCTGAGACCTTTCCAATAACATGAATTGTAATATCCAAGTCCTTCCCATTCCAATCCTGAGACCCTTCCGATAGCAGAGATGTGATATCTCAATGCTTATACCAAACCTGAGACCCTTCCTATAACATGAGATGTGACATCCAAATCCTTCCCCTTCCAAACCTTAGACCCTCCCTTTAGCATGAGATGTGATATCCAACTCCTTCCCATTCCAATCCTGAGACCCTTCTGATAGCATGAGATGTGACATCTCAATGCCTCTAATACCAAACCTGAGATCCTACCTCTAACATGAGATGTGATATCCAACTCCTTCCCATTCCAACCTTAGACCCTTCCTATAGCATGAGATGGGATATCCAACTCCTTCCAAATCCAATCCTGATACCCTTCCGATAGCATGAGATGTGATATCCCAATGCCTCTACAAAACCTCAGACCCATACCAAAGCATGAGATGTGATATCAAACTCCTTCCCATTCCAATCATGAGACGCTTCCTATAGCTTGAGATGTGATATCCAACTCCTTCCCATTCCAATTCTGAGACCCGTCCTATACCATGAGTCTTGATATTTCAATGCTTCTAATACCAAACCTGAGACCGGTCCTATAACATGAGATGTGATATCCAAATCCTTCCCCTTCCAAACCTGAGACCCTTCCTATAGCAGAGATGTGATATCTCAATGCTTATACCAAACCTGTGACCCTTCCTATGGCATG
Source organism: Ambystoma mexicanum (assembly GCF_040938575.1). Taxonomy (NCBI): domain Eukaryota; kingdom Metazoa; phylum Chordata; class Amphibia; order Caudata; family Ambystomatidae; genus Ambystoma; species Ambystoma mexicanum. The sequence continues at coordinate 367,879 of NW_027182366.1, forward strand.
AGATGTCATATACAACTCCTTCCGATTCCAATCCTGAGACCCTTCCTATAGCATGAGATGTGATATCTCAATGCTTCTAATACCAAACCTGAGATCCTTCCTATAACATGAGACGTGATATCCAACTCCTTCCCATTCCAAACCTTTGCTTCTATCAAACCTGAGACCCTTCCTTTAGCATGAGATGTGATATCCAACTCCTTCCCATTCCAATCCTGAGACCCTTCCTATAGCATGAGATGTGATATCTCAATGCTTCTACCAAAACTGAGACCCTTCCTTTAGCATCAGATGTGATATCCAACTCCTTCCCATTCCAATCCTGAGACCCTTCCTATAGCATGAGATGTGATATCTCAATGCTTCTAATACCAAACCTGAGATCCTTCCTATAACATGAGATGCGATATCCAACTCCTTCCCATTCCAATCCTGAGACCCTTCCTATAGCATGAGATGTGATATCTCAATGCTTCTAAAACCAAACCTGAGATCCTTCCTATAACATGAGATGTGATATCCAAATCCTTCCCCTTCCAAACCTGAGACCCTCCCTTTAGCATGAGATGTGATATCCAACTCCTTCCCATTCCAATCCTGAGACGCTTCCTATAGCATGAGATGTGATATCTCAATGCTTCTACCAAAACTGACACCCTTCCTTTAGCATCAGATGTGATATCCAACTCCTTCCCATTCCAATCCTGAGACCCTTCCTATAGCATGAGATGTGATATCCAACTCCTTCCCATTCCAACCTGAGACCCTTCCTATAGCATGAGATGGGATATCCAACTCCTTCCAAATCCAATCCTGATACCCTTCCATGATATGTGATATCCCAATGCTTCTACAAAACCTGAGACCCATACCATGGCATGAGATGTGATATCAAACTCCCGTCCTATACCATGAGACTTGATATCTCAATGCTTCTAATACCAAACCTGAGACCGGTCCAATAACATGAGATGTGATATCCAAATCCTTCCCCTTCCAAACCTTAGACCCTTCCTTTATCATGAGATGTGATATCCAAGTCATTCCCATGCCATTCCTGAGACCCTTCCTATAGCCTGAGATGTGATATCTCAATGCTTCTAATACCAAACCTGAGACCCTTCCAATAACATGAGATGTGATATCCAAGTGCTTCCCATTCCAATCCTGAAACCCTTCCTAAAGCATGAGATGTGATATCTCAATGCTTCTAATACCAAACCTGAGACCTTTCCTATAACATGAATTGTAATATCCAAGTCCTTCCCATTCCAATCCTGAGACCCTTCCTATAGCAGAGATGTGATATCTCAATGCTTATACCAAACCTGTGACCCTTCCTATGGCATGAGATGTCATATACAACTCCTTCCGATTCCAATCCTGAGACCCTATCTATAGCATGTGATGGGATATCTCAATGCTTATACCAAACCTGAGACCCTTCCTATAGCATGGGATGTGATATCCAACTCCTTCCCATTCCAATCCTGAGACCCTTCAGATAGCATGAGATGTGATATCTCAATGCTTCTAATACCAAACCTGAGATCCTTCCTATAACATGAGGTGTGATATCAAACTCCTTCCCATTCCAAACCTTTGCTTCTATCAAACCTGAGACCCTTCCTTTAGCATGAGATGTGATATCCAACTCCTTCCCATTCCAATCCTGAGACCCTTCCTATAACATGAGACGTGATATCCAACTCCTTCCCATTCCAAACCTTTGCTTCTACCAAAACTGAGACCCTTCCTTTAGCATCAGATGTGATATCTAACTCCTTCCCATTCCAATCCTGAGACCCTTCCTATAGCATGAGATGTGACATCTCAATGCTTCTAATACCAAACCTGAGAGCCTTCCTACAGCATGAGATGTGATATCCAAGTCCTTCCCATTCCAATCCTGAGATCCTTCCTATAACATGAGATGTGATATCCAACTCCTTCTCATTCCAACCTGAGACCCTTCCTATAGCATGAGATGGGATATCCAACTCCTTCCAAATCCAATCCTGATACCTTTCCATGAGATGTGATATCCCAATGCTTCTACAAAACCTGAGACCCATACCATGGCATGAGATGTGATATCAAACTCCCGTCCTATACCATGAGACTTGATATCTCAATGCTTCTAATACCAAACCTGAGACCGGTCCAATAACATGAGATGTGATATCCAAATCCTTCCCCTTCCAAACCTTAGACCCTTCCTTTATCATGAGATGTGATATCCAACTCCTTCCCATCCCAATCCTGAGACACTTCCGATTGCAGAGATGTAATATCTCAATGCTTATACCAAACCTGAGACTCTTCCTATAACATGAGATGTGATATCAAACTCCTTCCCGTTCCAAACCTGAGACCCTTCCTATAGCATGAGATGTGATATCCAACTCCTTCTGATTCCAATCCTGAGACCCTTCCGATAGCATGAGATGTGATATCTCAATGCTTCTAATACCAAACCTGAGATCCTTCCTATAACATGTGATGTGATATCCAAATCCTTCCCCTTCCAAACCTGAGACCCTCCCCTTAGCATGAGATGTGCTATCCAACTCCTTCCCGTTCCAAACCTGAGACCCTTCCTATAGCATGAGATGTGATATCCAACTCCTTCCGATTCCAATCCTGAGACCCTTCCGATAGCATGAGATGTGATATCTCAATGCTTCTAATACCAAACCTGAGACCCTTCCAATAACATGAGATGTGATATCCAAGTCCTTCCCATTCCAATCCTGAAACCCTTCCTATAGCATGAGATGTGATATCTCAATGCTTCTAATACCAAACCTGAGACCTTTCCTATAACATGAATTGTAATATCCAAGTCCTTCCAATTCCAATCCTGAGACCCTTCCGATAGCAGAGATGTGATATCTCAATGCTTATACCAAACCTGAGACCCTTCCGATAGCATGAGATGTGATATCTCAATGCTTCTAATACCAAACCTGAGATCCTTCCTATAACATGAGATGTGATATCCAAATCCTTCCCCTTCCAAACCTTAGACCCTCCCTTTAGCATGAGATGTGATATCCAACTCCTTCCCATTCCAATCCTGAGACCCTTCTGATAGCATGAGATGTGACATCTCAATGCCTCTAATACCAAACCTGAGATCCTACCTCTAACATGAAATGTGATATCCAACTCCTTCCCCTTCCAACCCTGAGAGCCTTCCTATAGCTTGAGATGTGATATCCAACTCCTTCCCATTCCAATTCTGAGACCCGCCCTACACCATGAGACTTGATATCTCAATGCTTCTACCAAACCTGAGACCCTTCCAATAGCATGAGATGTGATATCCAACTCCTTCCCATTCCAATCCTGAGACCCTTCCTATAGCATGAGATGTGATATCTCAATGCTTCTTCCAAAACTGAGGCCCTTCCTTTAGCATCAGATGTGATATCCAACTCCTTCCAATTCCAATCCTGAGACCCTTCCTATAGCATGTGATGTGATATCTCAATGCTTCTAATACCAAACCTGAGATCCTTCCTATAACATGAGATGCGATATCCAACTCCTTCCCATTCCAATCCTGAGACCCTTCCTATAGCATGAGATGTGATATCTCAATGCTTCTAATACCAAACCTGAGATCCTTCCTATAACATGAGATGTGATATCCAAATCCTTCCCCTTCCAAACCTGAGACCCTCCCTTTAGCATGAGATGTGATATCCAACTCCTTCAAATTCCAATCCTGAGACCCTTCCTATAGCATGAGATGTGATATCTCAATGCTTCTAATACCAAACCTGAGAGCCTTCCTATAGCATGAGATGGGATATCCAACTCCTTCCAAATCCAATCCTGATACCCTTCCATGAGATGTGATATCCCAATGCTTCTAAAAAACCTGAGACCCATACCATGGCATGAGATGTGATATCAAACTCCCGTCCTATACCTTGAGACTTGATATCTCAATGCTTCTAATACCAAACCTGAGACCGGTCCAATAACATGAGATGTGATATCCAAATCCTTCCCCTTCCAAACCTTCGACCCTTCCTTTATCATGAGATGTGATATCCAAGTCCTTCCCATGCCATTCCTGAGACCCTTCCTATAGCATGAGATGTGATATCTCAATGCTTCTAATACCAAACCTGAGACCCTTCCTATAACATGAGATGTGATATCCAAGTCCTTCCCATTCCAATCCTGAAACCCTTCCTATAGCATGAGCTGTGATATCTCAATGCTTCTAATACCAAACCTGAGACCTTTCCTATAACATGAATTGCAATATCCAAGTCCTTCCCATTCCAATCCTGAGACCCTTCCGATAGCAGAGATGTGATATCTCAATGCTTATACCAAAACTGAGACCCTTCCGATAGCATGAGATGTGATATCTCAATGCTTCTAATACCAAACCTGAGATCCTTCCTATAACATGAGATGTGATATCCAAATCCTTCCCCTTCCAAACCTTAGACCCTCCCTTTAGCATGAGATGTGATATCCAACTCCTTCCCATTCCAATCCTGAGACCCTTCTGATAGCATGAGATGTGATATCTCAATGCCTCTAATACCAAACCTGAGATCCTACCTCTAACATGAAATGTGATATCCAACTCCTTCCCCTTCCAACCCTGAGAGCCTTCCTATAGAATGCGATGTTATTTCCAAGTCCTTCCCATTCCAATCCTGAGACCCTTCCTATAAAATGAGATGTGATATCCAACTCCTTCCCATTCCAACCTTAGACCCTTCCTATAGCATGAGATGGGATATCCAACTCCTTCCAAATCCAATCCTGATACCCTTCCAATAGCATGAGATGTGATATCCCAATGCCTCTACAAAACCTGAGACCCATACCATGGCATGAGATGTGATATCAAACTCCTTCCCATTCCAATCCTGAGACCCTTCCTATAGCTTGAGATTTGATATCCAACTCCTTCCCATTCCAATTCTGAGACCCGTCCTATACCATGAGACTTGATATTTCAATGCTTCTAATACCAAACCTGAGACCGGTCCTATAACATGAGATGTGATATCCAAATCCTTCCCCTTCCAACCTTAGACCCTTCCTATAGCAGAGATGTTATATCTCAATGCTTATACCAAACCTGTGACCCTTCCTATGGCATGAGATGTCATATACAACTCCTTCCGATTCCAATCCTGAGACCCTTCCTATAGCATGAGATGGGATATCTCAATGCTTATACCAAACCTGAGACCCTTCCTATAGCATGAGATGTGATATCCAACTACTTCCCATTCCAATCCTGAGACCCTTCATATAGCTTGAGATGTGATATCTCAATGCTTCTAATACCAAACCTGAGATCCTTCCTATAACATGAGGTGTGATATCAAACTCCTTCCCATTCCAAACCTTTGCTTCTATCAAACCTGAGACCCTTCCTTTAGCATGAGATGTGATATCCAACTCCTTCCCATTCCAATCCTGAGACCCTTCCTATAACATGAGACGTGATATCCAACTCCTTCCCATTCCAAACCTTTGCTTCTATCAAACCTGAGACCCTTCCTTTAGCATGAGATGTGATATCCAACTCCTTCCCATTCCAATCCTGAGACCCGTCCTAAAACATGAGATGTGAGATCCAAATCCTTCCCCTTCCAAACCTGAGACCTTTCCTTTAGCATGGAAGTGATATCCAACTCCTTCCCATTCCAAACCTGAGACCCTTCCTATAGCATGAGATGTTATATCTTAATGCTTCTAAAACCAAACCTGAGAACCATCCTATAACATGTGAAATCCAAATCCTTCCATTTTTAAACCTGAGACCCTTCCGATAGCATGAGATGTGATATCTCAATGCTTCGAAAACCAAAC